>NC_037684.1:69246731-69596728 GCF_003255815.1 Theropithecus gelada
TTGTATTTTTAGTAGAGATGGGGCTTCCCCATGTTAGCCAGGATGGTCTCAATCTGCTGACCTCATGATCCACCTGCCTCGGCCTCCCAAAGCGCTGGGATTACAGGCGTGACCCATGGCGCCTGGCCAATTTCTTGATTCTTAAAGCATCTACACAAATAAAAACTCATGTTGATTTTCACTAACTTACCCCCACCTTGGAATCCAGGCTCTCAGATTCACCTTAACATCTCTCCTAGAGTGAGAGTTACACCATTGGTAGGGTACTTGAGTAAATACATTTTCTCATCTTCATTCAATGATCTGTGTAGCCATTAAAATAAAAGAACAAGACAGTTCCATATGTAATGATGGGAAGGAAAGCAAGGCACAGAGTGGTGTGTAAATTGAGTATGCTAACGTGGGGAGAAATACTAAAAGCAGACGCACACACATGTATGTATAATTGAATCTGCTTAGAATATTTATGAAAGGATACACAAAATCTGGTCACTGTCACGGTCTCTGGTGAGGGGAATGAGGTGGTTGAGGGATGAGTGAGTGTGGGAGGGACTTTTTACTATAAATCTTCTGGCATCTTTTAGTTTTATTTATTTATTTTTTTGAGACGGAGTCTCACTCTGTCACCCAGGCTGAAGTGCAGTGGCACGATCTCGGCTCACTGCAACTTCTGTCTCCCAGGTTCTAGCAATTCCCCTGCCTCAGCTTCCCAAGTAGCTGGGACTACAGGGGCGTACCACCACCCATGGCTAATTTTTTTTGTATTTTTAGTAGAGATGGGGTTTCACCATATTGGCCAGGCTGGTCTCAAACTCCTGACCTCATGATCCACCCGCCTCGGCCTCCCAAAGTGCTGGGATTACAGGCGAATAAATTCTTTTACTATAAGAGATATGATAGAGAGTGAGAAACGGCAAGAGGGAAAGGTTAAGCTCCTTGTTAAAATTAAAAAGCATATCCGTTGAGAATTCACTTAATTCTGTCCTCTCTGCTACCTAAGAGGATCTCAAAATCATTAGTGCAGGTGTTAGATGACTCAAAATGATGAGAAAATGTAGCTTCCTTGGCTCAGGAGCAGGGTGCCTCCAGCCCTGTAACTCCAAACTGTGTTTTCCAGTCGCACTTTGCAGAACGGTTGCTTGGCTGTCCCCTCTTCATCTTTCCTCCAGAAGTCCAGTCAACCTCATGTTCCTCCAGTGACCGGTCTTGGCTTGGTGATCTTGACCTTCATTCATTTGGTCACCCTTGGGCACAGTTTTCTGCTCCACTCACTCACTGACAGGATAATCTGACTAGTCTTTTTCCATAGTTGGAAAAACTCTACTTACCTTCTGGTAGATGTATTTCTTCAAAGGATGTCAACTCTTGGACTGTCAGAAGTCCCCTTTACTATAGGCAAATCCTCTCTGTCCAATTTCAAAAAGATTCAAAAACGCTGAAGTCTTGCCCTGATGGCAGGTCACGGGACTGTGAATGTTTAACACAAACCAAAATGGTCTTTTTATGTGAGCTCATCAGTCCTATGATTGTACCATCTGACATTCAAGGCGAAGCGTCTTCACTGACTTGTCACTGGGACATTGTAGACACTTGCAAATTAAACCTGGTTTCTCAAGCATGGCACTATTGACATTTTGAGCCTAGTAATTCTTTGTTGGAGGAGACCGTTCTGTGCATTGTAGGATGTTTAGCAACGTCCCTGGCCTCTACCCATCAGATGCCAATAGCATCTCCCATGCGGTACCAATCAGAAATGTCTCCAGATGTTGCCAAATGACCCCAGCGGGACAAAAATCACCCCTGGTTGAGAACCAATACCATAAGCTATGCCCTCTCTGTGAGGCAACAACTGGAATATTATGCCTGCTTCTCTGAAAAACACACTCTGTTTGTCTACACTTATATAACACTTCTGTGACCACATGTGTGGGGGGATTTTCTCCACACACCAAGCCGTTCTCCAACTCTCTGAACACCAGCTGTGTGTCTTGCAATTTATTCTGACACCGTATATCTGGAGCTAGTGTCAGATCTCACAGGTTAAGGGCTCAGTCCTACGAGACTGCCCCTACTTAGCATGTCAGTCGCAAATCTAGCCTTCTGCTATTTCTGATCAACCAGCTATAAATTAGGGGTTCTGCAACCCCCTCCTCAGGTTTGATAATTTGGTAAAATGGCTTGGAGAACTCAGGGAAACACTTTAGTTGTATTTATCAGTTAGGATATTATAAAGGATACAAATGAACAACCAGATGGAAAGAGTAACCTTAGGGCAAGGTATGATGATGTTTATTGTTTATCTTCACCATTAGAAGTAAGTTCTGTGGCTGGGTGTGGTGGCTCACACCTGAAATCCCAGCACTTTGGGAGGCCAAAGCAGGAGGATTGCTTGAGCCAAGGAGTTCGAGATCAGCCTGGGAAACATAGTGAGACACCATCTCTACAAAAAATTTAGAAATAAAATTAGCCAGGCGTGGGGGTGCGTGCCTGTAGTTCTAGTTGCTCGGGAAGCTGAGGCAGGAGGATTGCTTGGGCCCAGGAGCTGGAGGCTTCAGTGAGCTATGATTGCAACACCGTACTCCAGCCTGGGTGATAGGGCAAGACCTTGTATCGAAAAACAAAACAAAACAAACAACAAAACAGAAGAAGAGAAAAGAAAGAAGGAAGAAGAAAAGAGAAAGAAAAGAGAAAAGAAAAATGTTCCATGAGAACAGTGTCTAGTTTTATTCATCACTGGTGTGGTGCCTGCCCTCCATAAATGTTGGATTAGTAAATGAATTATAAGTGGAAACTCTCTGTGTGTTAACACCAGGAGGCTCTGGGCTGTGTATAGTTCAGTCACTTTCTATTTGAAGAACTACCTTTGTAGCCATGTAGACTGGAAGACCTGAGAAGGTGCTAGTGGTTCTTACCTTGTTTTTGTTCTGTCTGGGTACTGGCTGATCTTAGTTCAGAAAGGAGAGGGCCGGGCGCGGTGGCTCAAGCCTGTAATCCCAGCACTTTGGGAGGCTGAGACGGGCGGATCACGAGGTCAGGAGATCGAGACCATCCTGGCTAACAGGGTGAAACCCCGTCTCTATTAAGAAATACAAAAAACTAGCCGGGCGAGGTGGCGGGCGCCTGTAGTCCCAGCTACTCGGGAGGCTGAGGCCGGAGAATGGCGTGAACCCGGGAGGCGGAGCTTGCAGTGAGCTGAGATCCGGCCACTGCACTCCAGCCTGGGCGACAGAGCGAGACTCCGTCTCAAAAAAAAAAAAAAAAAAAAAAAAAAAAAAAGAAAGGAGAGAACTCTTTGATACTTAGCATGGGGAATAGGTCATGCTAAACTCCTATCACAGCTTGTCTGTCCCTCCCTGTAACATAAAATGTAGCACTTTAAAGTGTACAGTGGTTTTAACAGGCTATTTACCACCACTATCTAGTTCCAGAATGTTTCCATCATCCCCAAAGGAAACCACATACCCTTTAAGCAGTCCTTCCCCATTTTACTGACCCCTGCAGTCCTGTGACAAGCACTAATCTACTTTCTGTCTCTGTGAATTTGCTTATTCTGGATATTTCATTAAATAGAGTTACACAATATGTGTCCTTTTGTGTCTAGGTTATTTCATTTAGCATGATGTCTTCAGGATTCATCCATGTTATAGCATGCAGCATTCCCTTTTTCATGGCTGCATAATGTTCCATTGTATGGACATACCACATTTTGTTTATCCATTTATTCATTGGTGGACATTTGAGTTGTTCCCCCCTTTTGGCCGTTGTGAATAGTGTTGCTCTTCACATTTGTGTACCTCTTTTTTGAACATCTGTTTTCAGTTACTTTGGATATATACCCAGGAGTGGAATTGCTATACCATGTGATAATTCTGCTTAACTTATTGAGATACTAAGTACACTTTCACAGTGCTGCACCAGTTTAAACTTCCACTAGTAATACATGAAGGTTTATGCTCACCAATCCTTATTTTTTTTGTTTTGTTAAGTATTAATATTATTATAGCCATTTTAGTGAGTGTAAAGTGAGACCTTGATTGGGGTTTCCCTAATGACTAATGAGGTTAATTATCTTTTCATGTGCTGTTCAGCCATCTATCTTTTTTGGAGTGTGTCTTTATTTTGGTGCTTACTCTTTCTGGGTTGTAATTGCATGTGAACACTTTTCTCTCTCTTTTTTGACCATAGCTGCCTCATTTATTTATTTATTTATTTTGGAGACGGAGTTTCACTCTTGTTGCCCCGGCTGGAGTGCAATGACACAATCTTGGCTCACTGCAACCTCTGCCTCCTGGGTTTAAGCCATTCTGCTGCCTCAGCCTCCCGAGTAGCTGGAATCACAGGCATGCGCCACCACACCCAGTTAATTTTTATATTATTAGTAGAGACAGGGTTTCACCGTGTTGGCCAGACTGGTCTCAAACTCCTGACCTCAGGTGATTTCCCCACCTCAGCCTCCCAAAGTGCTGGGATTACAGGCGTGAGCCACCACACCCAGTCACTGCCTCATTTTTAAAATAAGGCAAATACACTCTTTAAGAGATATATTATTTTTGGAAATTAAGGCATTGCTCAAATCTTTGTTAACATCATTTTAAATTTTTCTCATTTTTCCTTCTTGCCGTCCTACCTCCTTTTAAAATGCAGCATGTTAGCCTTAGGCTTATTTCCCAAAGTGGCAAATATAATTCAGTTCTCGTTTTCTGAATTTTGACGTCTCTAAGTCTAACCCATCATGGTACACTATGAATTTCTAGGTTTAAACCTATTTTAAAGTCAGCTTGTTTCATAGCTGATAAAATACCTTGGCAAGTATTTGACTTCTTGCTATTTTAGATGCAACAGATGAATATGGAAAGTAGCTTTCATTACACCATTTGCTTTCTTTTCAGAAAAAGTTGCCTTTGACAACACTGGCTCAGTGTCTGATGGAGGGGTCAGCTATCCTGGGAGATGACACACTTCTTGGGTAAGGTGACACCTTGCGTGGGTTGGTGCCAAATCTAGGTAAGTCCCCATCTATGCAAAGGGGACTAGACCCTCTCAGGGAAGCACCTGAATTCTCACTGGGGACTTTGGTGGAAAAAAGGAAAATGTTACCAGTGGGAAATCAGAACTCTTGGCTCTGAAGTCGTATTGTCTGTGCAGTGAGGCAAGGCCCAAGTAGAGAGAGATTAACATGAAACTGGTGAAGGACAATTGAAATCCCTCGGGCCCTAGCAGAAGCAAATATGAAACCTCTCAATTCAAATGTCAGAACTTACAAGATTCTCAGAAAAGCAGCCCTTGCTCATGTTGAGCTTACAACAAAACAAACTGAAAATAGAATCGTCATGAGAGAGCATCAGCAGACACAATCAGTAGGAGAGTCCGTACCCTGAGAACTAAAAATAATAGAACTGTATGGAAGAAAATAAAAAATAATTGTTTAAATGGAAATTTTAAAATTAAAAAAACAGAATCCTTGACAAGAGAATCAAACAATATTAAAAAAGAATAGGCAGGATTGAAGGCCAACCAAAGAGAACTTTCCAAAATTATGCTGAAAATGTTAAATGATCTTTAGTCGAAAGAAACTGAAGATTATACACAAATAAAGAGTCGCTGAACTTGAAAACAGATGTAGAGCTGCCACCCAGAATGAAGAGAATGAAGTGCAGAGATAAGGATGTAGGCATTCTTAAACTGAGAAACATGGGTGATAGAATGCAAAAGCTTGGCCGGGCGCGGTGGCTCAAGCCTGTAATCCCAGCACTTTGGGAGGCCGAGACGGGCGGATCACGAGGTCAGGAGATCAAGACCATCCTGGCTAACATGGTGAAACCCCGTCTCTACTAAAAAAATACAAAAAAACTAGCCGGGCGCGGTGGTGGGCGCCTGTAGTCCCAGCTACTCGGGAGGCTGAGGCAGGAGAACGGCATAAACCCGGGAGGCGGAGCTTGCAGTGAGCAGAGATCCGGCCACTGCACTCCAGCCTGGGCGACAGAGCGAGACTCCGTCTCAAAAAAAAAAAAAAAAAAAAAAAAAAAAAGAATGCAAAAGCTTAACATTCCATCTAGTGGGATTTCCTGAGGAAGAAAATAGGGAGAAGGGGAAGTTTGTGGTTGAATTTTTCTTTTCCAGATTTAAAGAAAAACATGTCTTTAGATTTAAGGAGCACAAAATGATTTGATGGAGATCAACAAGAAAAAAATTCATCCCTGGACATATTGTAGTAAGACCACAGATCATCAACAAAAAAGAGAAAAATATAAAATTGACCATAGGAAAAGAAGATCATTACTATAAAATAGCAATTAAACTCATAACAAACTACGTATTTGAACGCCAGGAGATAATGGAGTAATGTCTTCAAGTATTGAGCGAAAACATAAGAAACTTAGTATTCTATGATAAAATAGGAAAGAGTAAGGATATTTTCAGGCAAAGATTTGAAGAAGATACTACCTGCATATTCTCACTGAAAGGGCTAGTTAAGGCTATATGAAATAGATTACATCTCTTTCACAGAAATAGAAGACAGATGAGAAGTACAAGTACCAAGGTAGGAAAAAAATTGTGTTGTAGGAGAGGAAACTTTTTTTTTTTTCTCTCTCGAACCATCTTAGGTTCTTTGGTTGGGCCCTGAAAATTAGATTGACAGAAGGTAGATTAACAAGAGAAAAGCAAATAGATTTTATTAAAATGTGTAGCACATACACATGGAAGAACTCAGGAATTAGTAGATCAAAGGATAGTTAGAACATGGGCTTATGTAGACTTTTTTTTTTTTTTTTTGGAAATAAATTCTTGCTCTGTCACCCAGGCTGGAGTTCAATGGCACAATCTCGGCTCACTGCAACCTCTGCCTCCTGGGTGCAAGTGATTCTCCTGCCTCCACCTCCCAAATAGCTGGGATTATAGGCGAGCGCCACCACGCCCAGCTAATTTCTGTATTTTTAGTAGAGATGGGGTTTCACCATGCTGGCCAGGCTGGTCATGAACTCCTGACCTCAAGTGATCCACCCGCCTTGGCCTCCCAAAGTACTGGGATTACAGGCATGCTTATGTAGCATTTTAACAAAGAACAATGTTTTTTAGAGATGTGACAAGACAAAAGAGAAGGACTTTAAGTTTCTGTGGTGACAGAATCAGTATTTCAAGCTCCTGTCTTGTTTGAAAGGAGGATAAAGGTATTACATTTAAATTTAATGTCCAAATAGTAAAAAAATAAAATAAATTTAGTGTCAAATATGCATGTTAGAAAAGTAAGACTAACCACAAAAAGAATAGAAATAAGATATATAACTTTCAAACTAACAAAGGATAAAAAGGAAAATAAAAAAAATACATAGAAGGCACTACAAGAGAAAACAAAAAACAAAAAACAAAAAACAAACAAAAAAACACACATAATAATTGGAAAACAGAAAATAAGGGTGGTAGCAATCATTGCATATATCTCTGCAATCGTAAGAGATATAAATGGAATAAACTCAACTGTTCAAAGAAAATTTCAGGTGGACAGACATGAAATCCTGTTGTATGGTATTTCCAAGAGTCATGCGTGTAATATAATGACACAGCAAGGTTGGAAGTAAAGATGACAGATTGAACATGCATCTGATTTTCTCTCCTTCCAAAATCCACTAAAACTACAATATGGAGATTTTTTTTTTTTTTTTTCTTAAAAGACATAAACCCACAATGGCAGGAAAAAGCAGAAAGACAACAGCAACACAGTTTTGTGAGCTGTAAAGCATATGAATGACTGGGAACTAACCTGTCAAGTCCCCAAAAGCTGACTCCCAAGCCAGAAGTAGATATGCAAAGATCCCATGTAAATTACATCAGGTAATGCTTAGAGTCGTCAAGAACTGGCACCAGGGATCTCTGGAATAGTGGGTCTTTGGGGGTGGAGTGGGTGATGAAACCCATGAATGTGGTTGAAAGCTTTTCACTTACCACTTGGATCACTAAACCCTGCCCCATCCACACGTCTAGGTGGCTCTCATCCCCCCACTCCCACCTGAACAGAATTCTCTAGAGGGGATAAGAGAGCATCTCTAGAATGGGGGACTCTCGGTGCAGTGGAGTGTACGGGTACCATTCAGTAAAGAAGAGGCTTGAGTGATCTAATGTGTACTGGATGTGGATGCTGGTACTCCTCAGCCCTCTTCTTCCAGTCATGCAGCCCACAGGCCTTTATCCTCTAAGCAGGAAATTCGAAGAGGCTTCTCTGGGGAATCAGATTAGTCCAAAAGGAAGGACCTAAAGATCTGAGGACGTTGGAGAGGGTCAGTGCCTCAATAAGTGACCCAACCAGATCTTTCTACAGATGAATTCACATACTCTGAGCTTTTTAGTCTCCGCTCTTAAATATAGAGAGGCACCAAAGATCATCAGACATCTGAGGAAATTCTCTAACCTGAAAGCTGGAGACCAAAACAATGGGGTGGATAAAATGCAGCTTGGAAGAAACAGAGAGTGTGGAGGGGAGGAAAAAATGTTAGGAGAACAATCACTTATGTTTTCAAGTGGTAAGGGAAGATAATATGCCCATGAAATGAAAAACAGAATGTTAATACAAAATGTTTATGGGCAAGAAATACCCTGAGACCAAAAGCAAGCTTGTAGAAATGAAAAAGTATGACAGAAGATATGAAATTCTCAGTAGGTGGTTTAGAAGATAAATATGAAGAAATCATCCAGATAAGCAAAAAGACAAAGACACAGACAATAGAAAAAATTAGAAAATTCGAGGACCAATCCAGGAAGTCTTATGCCCGAATAACAGGAGTTCTTAGAAAAGGAGAGGAAGAAATAATAATAAATAATCCAACAGCATTTTCCAGACCTTGAGGACATGAGTTTCTATACTGAAAAGGCCCGTTGAGCTCCCAATACAATGGGAAGAATTAAGTTTATGTCACAGAGCTCGCCATCATGTATACTGGTGACAAAAGATTCTACAACCTTCTAGAGAGAAAACATGTCACATACAGAGGATCAGAAATGTGAATGCTTCCAGACTGAGCAAAAGCAGCAATGGCAGATAGAAGATTCTTAAGCAGTGCCTTTAGGATTCTGCTTCTGAAGGAAGCATGCTCAACCTAGGAGTTCAATATTCTGCCCAAGTTTCAATCAGTGAGAGGTTAGAGGAGAATGCCATGACATATGTGGCAAAAAAATTGACTTCCCACCTATTCTTTCTCAGCAAGCTAAAGCAAGACAGCAAGATGTGTCCTTGGTGAGGGAGTGACCAAAAGAGAGGTAGACCCAAGATAACAGAGTGTCCAGCACGAGACAGAGGAAGAGAATCCCAGGGAATGGTGAAGAAAGATGCCAGGAAGACAGATGTGCCTTAGGGATAGAGGAAAACTCAGTCCGCACTGAGACAGGTCCAGGAGGGGTTAATTCAAGAAGATGAAATTCATTTACATGATGTATGGTTCAATATTTTTTTGGTAATGTTTTTAATATATAACCGAAGAAACAAAATTAGCACACAAAACTCATAAATTTGGTGTTTATCACTGCTTAGGATGAGGTTTAATTTTTTTTTAAGTAAGTTAAGCAAATTTTGATTCAATATCTTAACAGACGAATTAGGAAAGTGGCAAAGTATTTTGAATTCAATTGGGTACATAGAAAACAAGCAAGCCAAACAAGGCAATTATTAATTTCAGGGAGAACAAATAAGAGTGCGGGGAAAACCAGTAATTATAGTATACTACCCAGATTAACTCCAAATAATATGAAGTCAAAGTGTAATATAAATAATAAGCATCTATTAATATAAATAAAGGGAAGGAGGGGAAATGGAAACATAGCTAAATTCTCATTTTCTGTGATGTCAATAGCTAATATTTAATTTTTTTTAATTAAGTAGTATTAGAAATATGGAATAAATACCAGAAAACCAGATATAAGGCACCATTAAGCTGAGCACAGTGGCTCACGCCTGTAATCCTAACACTTTGGGAGGCCAAAGTGGGTGGATTACCTGAGGTCAGGAGTTCAAGAGCAGCCCGGCCAACATGGTGAAACCCCATCTCTACTGAAAATACAAAAAGTTAGCCAGGTGCAGTGGCACGCACCTGTAATCCCAGCCACTCGGGAGGCTGGGGCACAAGAATCACTTGAACCCGGGAGGCGGAGGTTGCGGTGAGCCGAGATCGCGTCACTGCACTCCAGCCTGGGTGATAGAGCAAGATTTCGTCTCTGGAAAAAAGACACCATTAAAGAGATGCAAGGATAAAAAGTACACCTGGGCGCTGACGTTTGCGGCAGATAGGAAAAAGAGTGAAAATCTTCATTCACACACCAATGTATATGAAGTTCCTACAAATAAATAGATCCTAAAACAAAAATAGCCAAGGAATATGAACAGGCACTTCACGGGAGAGGGATATTCAGTCTTACTAGCAGTCAAGGAATGTAAATTAAAATCAGAAGGAGATAATAATTTGTATCCACCAGTTTGGCAGAAATTAAGACACCTACCAAGACCTAGAGTTGGCAAGGGTATAGAGCAATGGGAACTCCCATTTGTGCTAGTGAAATTTTCACACATGCAAAAAGAGACAGCACAAACATATTTACTGAAGCGCTGCATGTAATAGCGAAAAACTTGTTTGTGGGACAGCTTAACATAATGGTGGTATATTCATAGAACAGAATTCTCCATTGCAAAATGATCTAAATCTACATGTACCAACATGGGTAAGCTCCAAACATAATGATAAAATAAAAACGCAAGGCTGCCTGTAGTCCCAGCACTTGGGGAGGCCGACGTGGGTGGATCACCTGAGGTCAGGAGTTCAAGACCAGCCTGGCCAACATGATGACACTCCATCTCTACTAAAAATACAAAAAATTAGCCGGGCGTGGTGGCAGCCTCCTGTAATCCCAGCTACTCGGGAGGCTGAGGCAGGAGAATGGCTTGCACCTGGGAGACGGAGGTTGCAGTGAGCTGAGATCATGCCACTGCACTCCAGCCTGGGCGACAAGAGTGAAACTCCATCTCAAAAAACAAAACAAAACAAAACAAGAAAAATCAAGTAGCATCAGGATATGTTCAGTGTAAAACCATGTATGTAGACTGAACTAAGCAAAGCAGCAGTATTAATATTGTATGGGGACACATTAAGCAAAGCAGCAGTATTAATATTGTATGGGGACACATACATGTAGAGTAAAAATGTGAAAATATCAACAGGAAAGGAATATCTTCACTTGAAAAAAGCAGTTACCTCTGCTCATACTTCGCTGAATTGTAAAAACTGATTTTGTTTGTTTGTTTGTTTGAGGCAGGGTCTCTCTCTGTCACTCAGGCTAGAGTGCAGTGGCGCTATCTCGGCTCACTGCAGCCTCTGCCTCCCAGGTACAAGCAATTCTCATGCCTCAGCCTCCCAAGAAGCTGGGACTACAGGCATGCACCATCACGCCTGGCTCAGTTTGGTATTTTCAGTAGAGACGGGGTTTCACTATGTTGCCCAGGATGGTTTGTAAAACCTTTTTACTTGAGTTTCAGTTAACGTGGGTGCCAGACAATGAGAGAATGGTCTGTATACAATTTGGGTAGAAATTAACATCTTTGAAATAGCATATTGTGTCATCTGGGAAGATGGCATTCAGGTCTTTCTGTCATTTGCTCATTATTAATCCACTTTTGGAATTTTTTTTTCATTGGATAATTGTCTATATATCCCTGTACTAATTACAGTTTCATGGCTTAGGAGTCAGGATTTTCTTTCTACCAGAACCTATTGAAATTGAGTTTTTGCTGTGTATTTGAAGGTGATGGTTTGTTACCAGGCAGATTTTAGCTATCCAGTGCTCTTCTCAGAGAGAGAGAAGCATCTGTTTCTTGGCATGACTATTTTTAGGCATGTGAATTCGACATGTGTACCTGTTTTCTCCATGTCTCTCTCGTGTTTCCCCACATGTCCCCTTGTGCCCCAGGCACACAGTGAGTGACACCTTTTGGAAGCATTGATTATTTCAGAAATGCAGAGAGCTGGAGCAGGTTGGCCCAGGGGGAGCCCTGGAGATCAACCAGCTGATTAACACTGACTTGCAAACGTTGACAAGTGAGCCAGGAGGTGAGGAGAGGGTAACGCCAGTGAAATGTTGTCTTCAAGAGTCTTCACTATTTGTTTCCTCCTTGGATTACAGGAAGATGCTGAAACTCTGTGGAGAGACAGAGGACAAGCTGGCCCAGGAGCTGATACATTTTGAATTGCAAGTTGAGAGAGACGTGATTGAGCCCCTGTTTTTGCTGGCCGAGGTAAGCAGCAGGAGTGAGGCCAGGCCCGAGTGAGCAAGGAGGTACCGAACAGGAGCCTCTCAGTCATTCTGTTTCCAGCTTTCTACTTCTGTCCCTTAACCTTCTCCCCGATGTTGTTTTTCATCAGGGATTCTTAACCAACCACACGGTCAAGATGCCCAAATATGTCCTTTCAGCATTTGCTACCCCTTCTCCCACCCATCCTCTTCCCTGCAGCCATTCCTAGAAGTAAGGTGGAAAGCTGGCAGCTTACCCGCTTCCCCACCCACAGCCTCGACTGTCTTCACCCCCACCCTCCACCCATCTCAAGTCTTCAGTGATGTGAACAGCAGCCACTCCTTACTAGGATTCTGGGGGACCAGGCGTAAGAGACTCTCTGAAGCCTCTTGCAGTTTATGTTTTTTTTTTTTTTTTTTTTTTTTTTGTGAGATGGAGTCTCGCTCTGTCACCCAGGCTGGAGTGCAGTGGCGTGATCATGGTTCACTGCAACATCTGCCTCCCGGGTTCAAGTGATTTTCCTGCCTCAAGCCTCCAGAGTAGCTGGGATTACAGGCACCCGCCACCACGCCCGGCTAACTATTGTATTTTTAGTAGAGATGGGATTTCACCATGTTGGCCAGGCTGGTCTGGAACTCCTGACCTCAGGTGATCCACCCGCCTTGGCCTCCCAAAGTGCTGAGATTATAGACGTGAGCCATCGCACCCAGCCGCAGTTTATATTTATACAGATTCCTTCTCTTTGCACTTTAAAAGACATTCAATTAAACTGTTAATTATTATTAATAGTCAATGATTAATTAATTAGTAATTATTAATAACAATTTTACAATTATTTTTAATTGGTCATCTGTTAATAGATTGAGCATCTCAAACCTGAAACACTCCAAAATCTGAAGTGTTTTGAGCACCGACATGATTCTCAAAGGAAATGCTCATTAGAGCATTTTGGATTTCACATATTCGGATTTGCGATGCGCAACCAGTAAATATAATGCAAATATTCCCAAATCCAGACAACTCCCAATCCCAAACATTTCTGGTCCCCAGCATTTCAGATAAGAGACACTCCACCTGTATAAAATCTAACCAGCGCTATCGCCGAGAACCCCGTATGAGTCAGGGTTCTCCAGAGAGACAGAACCAATAGGATATATGAAAGAGGGTTCTCCCCTATTAGGGGGAGTTGGCTCACATAATCACAGAGGGGGAGAGGTCCCATGATAGACCATCTGTAGGCCAGGGAACCAGAGAAGCCAGTAGCATGGCTCAGTCCAGACGCCTCAGAACCCAAAACTCAGTCCAGGAACCTCAGAAGCTGATGGTGCAACCCCGAATATGAGGTGGAAGGCCAGAGAGACCCCCATTAAATGCCAGAGAACCTGGAGTCCGATGAGGGGAAAAGGTATCTCACTACCGGAGAGAGGGAGGGAGAGAGAGAGCAGAGAATCCTCCTTCCTCTTGTGTGTTTCAGCTAATTGGATGGCGCCGCCCCATTGCGGTGGGTCTTCCTCCCAGCCTGCTGATTGACACATGGGTCTCTTTTGGAAACACCCTCTCAGCCACACCCAGAAACAATCCATCAGTCCAGCCAAGTTGACACCTTAAATTAACTTACCTCGCAGGCTCCCTACAATGATGGAAATATTCTCAATCTGTGCCGTTTGATAGCCACTGGCCTTAGGTGGTTTTTGCGCACTAGTGCGATTCAGGAACTCAATTGCTTAGTTTCTTTAATTTTCGTTAATTTAAATTTAGAATTTCATAGCCACGTGTGGCTAGAGGCTACTGTATTAAACTGCATTGCCCTAGACCCTGTCTGACTTCCTCTCTGAACCACATCCAGCACCTCCACGTCCCCTCACATTCTTTCTGGGACAGAGGTGTGGGCCAGTAATTACTTATGGACATGAAAGTATTCAAGGAGAAAATCCTGGATGAGGTGCTTTGGGACTGACCAGCTCTTGGCTTCTCAGGTCATCTCCTCGCCTGGAGCATTCACGAGATCCCCTCTGTGCCTCAAAAGGAGGGTCCTGGCTCTGGCCAAAGCCTGAAGCAAACCAAGGAGCAAGTCCAGTGTGGGTGCTGGCAGTCACTTGGCTCATTCAAGATACCCAGTGGCCCTCCAGCTTAGCTTCGGGGCTGGGTGGTGACTCAGGTTGTCCAGGGACTTCTCCTTCCTATTGGAAGTTGTTACATGCGGAACATGACTCATCCCTGCTCGGGCGAGTGAATAGAAAGCACTTCAGAGAACTCTGGATTCTCCTCGAATTTTTTCCTTATATAAAAACCGCAGCCTGAGATGATTTTAGTTCAATTTTCGGCCAATTTTCGTTTTGCATTCTCACATCCTGCCCTACTTTTGCTGGGCCCGGAACCAAAATCCTGCACTGGGATGTTCAAGTGAAGCCATTTTTAGAATGAAAAATATAAAAAGAGCATCCACATACAACCAAAATGGAAGAACTCGTAGCCGAGAAAAGCCATGATGGCAATGTTTATTCATTATTGACTGGAAAAGTCTTACTTTATTTCTATAAATATAAACATTTGCTTCCTTTCTTTTTATAAATAGAGAATCTGTATCCTAGATGCAGCCATAGCCTCTCCACGTTCTTCCTCCTTCAGCTGTCCGTTTTGCCTCAGGTCTGTGTGTCAGACATGACTGCGTGGCTCCCTGCATTTTTTCCCACTTTTGGCCTTTCTGGAAGTGAAGAGGGATGTGGTTGAGCCCTGTTTTTTTTTTTGTTTTTTTTTTTGTTTTTTTTTTTTGGTGGTGCCAAGGTGAGGGCAGGAAAGTGGCCAGGCCTGCATGAGCAGAGAAGCACAGCACCTATGAGGGGGTCTGGGTTGATGGAGAGCCTGGCTGGTGTCCAGCAGAGATGGAGCAGAGGTTAGCTCAGGAAAGGGCATCATTAATTTCATCTGATGTTGGTCAAAGGGTGCTAAGTTGCTTTTAATGCAAGATGAGTAGATTCTGGAGACCTGATGTAAATTTGCTAAGAGGATAGATCTTAAATGTACTCACCATCAAAAACAGAAAATAGAAACTATGGGATGTGATGGATATGTTAATTAGCCTGAGTGTAGTAATCATTTCACAATGTGTGCACATGAAAACATTAAACCGTACACCTAAAATATATGCAATTCCTGTTAGTTAGACCTCAGTAATGCAAAAGGGGAAAAAAGGATTTCATCTGAAAATAAGGATTGGGAGACCGCTAGTAAACTTGTTGGGTGAATGCCAATAGTTCTTTAAGACTTGTTCTAAGGAATAGTTCTTTTTTTTTTTTTTTTTTTTTTTTTTTGAGACGGAGTCTTGTTCTGTCACCCAGGCTGGAGTGCAGTGGCATGATCTCGGCTCACTGCAACCTCTGCCTCCCGGGTTCAAGCGATTCTCCTGCCTCAGCCTCCCAAATAACTGGGATTACAGGCGCCTGCCACCATGCCCGGTTAATTTTTGTGTTTTTAGTAGAGACAGAGTTTCGCCATGTTGGCCAGGCTGGTCTCAAACTCCTGACCTCAGGTGATCCACCTGCCTTGGCCTCCCAAAGTGCTGGGATTACAGGCGTGAGCCACCGTGACTGGCCAGGAATGGTTCTTAAAGAATTTATCTTGAGCTTCAGTTTGATTGTATCTTTTATGTCCTGTAATCACAGGTGGAAATCCCAAATATTCAAAAGCAGAGGAAACACTTAGCCAAGTTGGTGCTGGACATGGATTCCTCACGAACCAGGTAGAATCTCTTTACTTTCTTTTTTGCTTCTTTGAAGGGACAGTGGTCATATTTTGGGCGGGTGGGTTTTAAGCTGGTGAGTGTGTTTTCATTCGCCAAGTTTTTCTTGACACCTAATGTGTGCCAGGCCCTGGAGGTAATCATAGTGAACTCGAGACACTGGGTCCCTGTTCTCATGAAGGCTGCAGTGGAGTTTTGGAGGTAGACACCAGGCAAGTGAAGAAACAAGATGATTCTCGAAAGCTACAAGTTGTTTAAAAAATGTAACACAGGGAGGCCGGGTGCGGTGGCTCATGCCTGTAATCCCAGCACTTTGGGAGGCCAAGGCAGGTGGATCACAAGGTCAGGCGATCGAGACCATCCTGGCTAACACAGTGAAACCCTGTCTCTATTAAAAAACAAAAAAATTAGCCGGGCGTGATGACGGGCGCCTTTAGTCCCCGCTACTTGGGAGGCTGAGGCAGGAGAATGGCGGGAACCCGGGAGGCGGAGCTTGTAGTGAGCCGAGATTGCACCACTGCACTCCAGCCCAGGCGACAGAGCAAGACTTTGTCTCAAAAACAAAACAAAACGAAAAAAGGTAACACAGGGTAGTTTTGGAAGGGGATGATGGTGAAAGGGAGCAACAGCATTAAGGGTAAAAGAGAAAAAGCTTTTTTGAGGTCAGTCACTTTGGTCTTACAATTAGATGATGAAAACTTGGTAGCCGTACAGAGATCTGGTGCAAACCATCTATGGCAGAGGGCACAGCAAATACAGAGGCCTGTTCAAGGCACAGAAGGAAGGTCGGTGTGGCTGGGGTGGAAGGAGCAAAGGGGAGAGAGGTAAGAGATGAGAGCCGGGAGGTAGGATGAATGCTACGTCCTGTCCATAACAGGAAATTTCGCATTCTGGGGATTCACCTTTTCCTGAAGCTGATGGTGTGGGTAGCTCCTTTCTGTAGCCTTTCTCTTAACTCGAGTCCTTTCAGAGAGCAGTCAAGTACCTATAGTGCTGTTCTTCCACACCCGTCTTCCACAGTCCACCAGAAAATTCCTGTAGTAGCAGGCGGGTGCCAAAGGCCCTGAGACGGCATTGCCTGTGGCTGTCAGAGCAGGAATTGTGCACATATGTCCTTTTATTTTATACAGTGGGGTATGTGTATATAAGTTGAAAAAGGCAGGTGCATGAGTATTAATATGGAAAGAACTATTTGGTTCTCCCTTAGGTTTTTCGTAGGCCAACTTTATTTTTTAATTTATTATTTATTTATTTATTTATTTATTTACTTAGTTATTTATTTTTGAGACGAAGATTTGCTCTTGTTGCCCAAGCTGGAGTGCAGTGGCATGATCTCTGCTCACTGCAACCTCCGCCTCCTGGGTTCAGGTGATTCTCCTGCCTCAGCCTCACGAGTAGCTGGAATTACAGGCACCTACCACCATGCTCAGCTAATTTTTGTATTTTTAGTATAGACAGGATTTCGCCATGTTGGCCAGGCTGATCACGAACTCCTGACCTCAAGTGATCTGCCCACCTCAGCCTCCCAAAGGGCTGGGGATTTTTTATTATTTTTAAAAATTTTGAGACAGGGTCTCTGTGACTCAGGCTGGAGTGCAGGGGTGTGATCATAGCTCACTGCAGTCTTGAACTCATGGGCTCAAGCGCTCCTTCTGCTTCAGGTCTCCCAAGTAGCTGGGACTACAGGCATATGCCACTACACCTTGCTAATTTTTGTATTTTTTGTAGAGACAGGGTCTCACTGTGTTGCCCAGGATAGTTTCAGACCCCAGTGTAGGCCAATTTTAATCATCTTCACATCTCTTTTTCATTTTCTTGAAATAAAGAAACAGAATATATTTGGGCAGACCGACATAGCATACAGAGTTCAGAAAGTTAGATTTCAAGGTTCAGATCAACTATTTTCTAGGTATGTGACCTTGGTCAAGTCACTTAATCTCCCAGAATATCAGTTTCTTCACCTGGACACAAGGAATAACATTCATGGGTTTTGCGTATTACTATCACTTCCTAAGTGCTTTATAAAAAGAAGCTGAGGACTGGGCACGGTGGCTCACGCCTGTAATCCCAGCACTTTGGGAGGCCGAGGCGGGTGGATCACAAGGTCAGGAGATCGAGACCAACCTGGCTAACTCAGTGAAACCCTGTCTCTACTAAAAATACACAAAATTAGCTGGGTGTGGTGGCAGGCACCTGTAGTCCCAGCTACTCCGGAGGCGGAGGCAGGAGAATGGCCTGGGAGGCGGAGCTTGCAGTGAGCTGAGATGGCGCCACTGCACTCCAGCCTGGGCGACAGAGCGAGACTCCATCTCAAACAAACAAACAAACAAACGAAGCTGATACTGTAAGTAACTGGTGCACTGGAATTCTGCATCAGGAAGAATAAAAGGTACAGAGCAGTCCCCTAAGACCAGACATAAAACAGGTTAAATCAGCAAAGAAACAAGGGTTTCTTTGGTTAACTTAGTGTTCCCCAAACCCTCAGTCCACCTGAATGATTTTTGCCATCTGTGTCGATATATCTTTTAGGAGAGTTGATTACTTTTTCAAAATAAATCTATTTTAAAAAGAAATCCTTTAGTGCTACCATGAATTGGAAAGCGGTATCCTTTGCTAGAAATATCAGGTAAGCATAAAAGTGAACAGATGAAAGCAAAGCCAATGTTATTAAATTTTAGAGCCTGTTGACTATGGAAGAATGTCATCCTGAAGCTCATCTCCCTTTGTGCAAAAAGAAGAAGGGGAGGCGTTGGGTGGTTTTAAAATTATTCTGATGCAAATCTGAGACTATCTCTTTAGTGTGCTCGGAGGAATAGAGAGCAGAATGAGTGGGAAGTATTCGATTTGCTATTACTTCTATGACCTTGTGCCAGGTAAAATTGCATCCCATAATATGAATGTTCAAGTCCCCTATTTTGGGAGTCATGTAAGATGGTTGAAGAAATGCAGATTGTCCCATTGTTTTCATGAGGTGGACACCGTGCTCCTGGGCAGAGTGACATCCTTCTGTGAAACCTGGGGCTTAGCTCTGAAGTCTTTTCTTTGCCTCTACAAAGAAAACCCGCATTTCCACCACAGAGCCTCTTGTTAGCGGGCTGAATGCGAGTATCAAAGCAGGTCATTACCATACATATTTTTGTTTTGTCTTCTTATGAGAAGGAGAGTTACTCCTGGTCACACTGATAGTCCATTTTGTCTAGTGTTATGTTTTCACTGGTGACACCAACTAGTGTGTAGGTTCTGCAAACGTACACACTGCTTGGTGTCATTAGGGACCTCTCTCCTGTAATTTAGCAACTGTTTTTATCTCTTAAGCTTATCTCCCTATATACTAAAATCTGAGGAAATTCTACTTCCCCTATGCAAATTTCTGTTCTTATAAACTTCAACTTGGACCCTTTATAACCTTTGTTGTTTTAGACTAAAAAAGTCTTTTTTGCATTGTTTTCATATAAACTTGATCCATCTCCTTTATCACATCAGTGATATTTCATAGCCCACTTTGTGTAGTTGTGAGTTTAGGGGTAGGGAATTGTTCTGGGGGATTGTTTGTTTTTTCGTTTTTTTGAGACGGAGTTTTGCTCTTGTCGCCCAGGCTAGAGTGCAGTGGCGTGATCTCGGCTCACTGCAACCTCCGCCTCCCGGGTTCAAGCGATTCTCCTGCCTCAGCCTCCCAAGTAGCTGGGAGTACAGGCATGCGCCACCATGCCCAGCTAATTTTTGTATTTTTAGTAGAGATGGGGTTTCGCCATGTTGGCCAGACTGGTCTCAAACTCCTGACCTCAGGTGATCCGTCCGCCTCAGCCTCCTAAAGTGCTAGAATGACAGGCGTGAACCACCACATCCGGCCGCTTTCAGGGATTGTTGACAGTACGGTCCCCTTGAAAACTCAGTTGATTTCCCCTTCAGGTCTCTGCTTTGGTAACTGTGGCAGGAGATCTAACTCAGGGCCTCAAGTTAGAGATTCCCCATCAGTATCAGTTATAGGCTACAGGATGAAAAGGGAATTTTTAGCAAAGTTATGCTCTTTGTTTCCACTTTACTCTCAGACTGGGCATTTCTAGCCTGAGTCTATCTGTCTTGTAGGACCTTGCTGAACGCCATAAGAAGCCAACCCGGCCGGGCGCAGTGGCTCATGCCTGTAATCCCAGCACTTTGGGAGGCCGAGGCGGGCAGATCACGAGGTCAGGAGATCGAGACCATCCTGGCTAACACGGTGAAACCCCATCTCTACTAAAAAAATTACAAAAAATTAGCCGGGCGTGGTGGTGCACGCCTGTAGTCCCAGCTACTCAGGAGGCTGAGGCAGGAGAATGGCGTGAACCCAGGAGGCGGAGCTTGCAGTGAGCTGAGATCGCACCACTGCACTCCAGCCTGGGCGACAGAGCAAGACTCCGTCTTAAAAAAAAAAAAAAAGAAGCCAATCCAACACAACTTTCTGCCATTTTCCCTAACTCCTCACTCTTAGCCAATATGAGGGCTGTATCCCAAGATATATAGCAATGAGAGCGAGATCAAATGCTGTGCTATTGAACAGCAGGGATCACCAGCTCCTCTTCTGGAACAGCTGTGTTCTTAATGCTCCCCGCCCGCCACTCCCCGCATTTCTTCATAAAGCCAATGGCACAGGCTAGCTTCTCATCCTTGCAACATCCTACTTCTCATTACCAAAGATTTCTTTCATATTGTTCTGTCCTTCGCGAAGTACGGTCTGCAGAACTACAACAGTGAATTCCACATACAGCCTTTCAAGACAGGAAGTAACTCTGTATATATTATCAGCACATCTTGAACAATAGTCCCATGGCTGGATCTTTAATTTCTGCCACAATCCTGGTGGATACTGTCAAATCCCACTCATTTCTCCAGTGTTTAATTAGATCCCAATAAGATGTGTCTGTTTATCACTATTGAAGTAAATTTGGCTTGTCTCCTTCAAAAGCCAATGATACAGACCTCAGTATTCTCAGAGAAACTAATGCTTACAGGAAGTTTTACACTGAATTAAAGGTTGTGAATTGAATTGAATGATACACAAATTTCTTTTTTTCTTTTTTTCCCTTTTTTTTTTGGATAGGTTTGGTTTAGCAGTGCTTAAAGAAGGAGTCTAATTTTTCTCCAAA
Organism: Theropithecus gelada; assembly: GCF_003255815.1. Classification (NCBI taxonomy): domain Eukaryota; kingdom Metazoa; phylum Chordata; class Mammalia; order Primates; family Cercopithecidae; genus Theropithecus; species Theropithecus gelada. Next base: position 69,267,859 of record NC_037684.1, read on the forward strand.
GTCAGCCTGACTTTTTTCTGGTCAGGTAGCTCAAGGTTAACCCTCCTGAGCGCAGGACACATACACTTTCCATTTCTGCCGAACCAGCTGCCTCTGGGCCCTGTGGACTGAATGGTATCTCCCCAAAGTTTGTATGTTGAAACCCTAACACCCAATGTGACTGTATCTGGAGATAGGTTCTTTAGGAGAACCTTATTAAGGTTAAATGAGGTCATAAGAATGGGCCCCTATTTTACTAGGATTGGTGGCCTCATAGGGAGAAAGGGTGAGCTCTGTCTGCACACACTCAGAGGAAAGCTGTGTGAGGACAGAAACAGCAGCCATCTGCAAGTCACAGATAGAGGTCTCCAGCCTGTGTCTTGATCTTGGATGTCCAGCCTCCAGAACTGTGAGAAAATAAGCTGCTGTTGTTTAAGCCACCCAGTCTGTGGTGCTTTGTTATGGAGGCCCTAACCTTCTTTGGAAGCGAGTGAACTAGTGTAAGACAGGAGGGTTTTGGAGTGGAAACTGCAGCCTATGGAATTAAGAAGTGGAATTCTGGAGGCGGAGCAGTGTGAAGTCTCTTTAGAATTGGCAGCGGAGTCTCGATGGCCATCAAAACTCATTCCTCATCTCTCACCCCTCCCCATACAGGTGACTTTTTCTCACATCCTATTTCTTCAAGGTCACTGGATGTCACATGGGCTCATGTCTCTCCGCTGTGAGCCCTCTTCCTTTTGCCCCAATTCTGAAAGTGCCGAAGAGAGGCTCCATTTGTCTGCACTTTGCCCATATGCAAAGTCTTCCATGACTTCCACGAGACTTCCATGACTCATCAGTTGGGTCAATGTGAGGAAGAATGGCACAGGCTTGACTTGGATCAGAGGCCCTCACCTGGGCCACTCACTGCCTGGATCATGCAGAACCTGGCAGTCCCCTTTTTGACCACACATTCGTGCAGGAGTGGAAGCAGGAACTTAAAAAGTAGGGGATGCCCATGGCAGAGGAAGGGGCAAGACTAGACAGAAGGAACAGTGAATGCTCCACTGAAGACACACTCTCCTGTCTGCCTTTTAAAATTCTTCTTCTGGACATTCCGCTGTCCTCAACCGACCTGCATTTACCTTCTTTAGATATTCCTGGTACCTGAAATTTTAAACCCTTATTCCTCACCCTTCTCTCTCATCTCTCCCAAGCCTTCATTAAAACTTGTGTCCCATCTTCATCTCCCCCAGATCAAACAGTCACAGTCCTCTTTCCCCAGAGAAGGATGGTGGCACATCAGCTACTTTGGTGAGAAGAAATGATCCTTGTGCTCTTCAACTTTCAAAGCTCAAAGTTTCCTTGGACGATGTCTAGTGTCCCTGTTTTTCTTCTGACAGAGCAGTCCAGCTCTTGAGTTTATGTGTAGAACAGAGGTCTGAAAAGACTCCCAAACCTTGAAATTCATAATTCATGTCACTTTTCCTAAAATGACTATCTGTACAAACTTTTCCCAGCATGACTCTCTGTACAAAATTCATGTCACCTTTCCCAACATAAGTATCTGTACAAAACTCTTCTGTTCACACGACAAGAGTTTACCTTGATATTTTGTTTGCTATTTGTGTTCCACAAAGAGAACATATTTTGGACATTTTGTCACTGTTTCAAAATATCAAAATATACCGGGCACGGTGGCTCATACCTGTAAACCCACCACTTTGGGAGGTGAATGAGGGTGGATGACCTAAGGTCAGGAGTTCAAGACCAACCTGACCAGCATGGTGAAACCCCGTCTCTACTAAAAATACAAAAATTAGCTGGGCATGGTAGCGTGTGCCTGTCATCCCGGCTACTCGGGAGGCTGAGGCAGGAGAATCACTTGAACCCAGGAGGTGGAGATTGCAGTGAGCCAAGATCACATGCCACTGCACTCCAGCCTGGGTGACAGAGCGATACTTGGTATGAAAAAAAAAAGTACACACACACACACACAGACATATATATATATGTATATAAACTCACATATTGTTAATTGTAAATTAAATTTCTTATAAAAAGGGGAAAGGTGTATGTTTTTAAAGTATCAAGATATTGACTACAGGATACAGTTTGGAGGAAAAAATAAATGAGAATAAAAAGAAAAGAAAGAACTTGGGAAAATGTCTTCATTTTAATATACATATATTTAGTATGATTCTGTTTTTTAAAAAATTTAATCCTGAGTTACAAAGCCATAAAAATCTACTTAGTGTTTGTAGTCACTTTATATATATTTTTAACACTTACATGTTGGTTAGTTATTTTTTCTTCAGGTAGCATGAGTCAGATGGTGGTTATAACTTAATTCCATAATCTACCATTGCGTTATAGTTATTGCCTGAGATATAAATTATAGCCATGGCATCTCATATTTTATTTTCCAAAACTCCACAACACTTTAATACTTTATTTGAAATGACTCAACTGGGAGAGTGTTAATCAAATATATCACTTATATAGGATAAACCTTTATAAGAAAAAATTACCCAGGAATTCTTATTACTCTTGATCTGTTATTTTTTTTCAATTTAGATGTTGAAACATCTTTCAGTAGAATATTTCCTTTCTCGTTTGCCCTGAATTCTTATCTTGGAATCAGGAATCTTTTGGAGAACATGTGTTCATCTCTGGAGCTTCAAGCCAGCTTGATGTCTCAAAACCTTTTTAAAGTAATTTTCCTGTGATTGCATTCTTTAAGTGACACAGAATCCTCATTTTTGCTCCTTTTTCTTACCAGCAAAGAGACTTTTAGTTTCCTTTTCTTGTGTTACAGAGTCTTGCATTCTTCTGTTTTTCCTGCAGATAGCAAAAGAGAAAAGAATAGTGGAGTAGAGAAAATACTAAATGATTAGATTCTCGACTCTTGACATGAGAATGACGTTCCACTTTCTGCCCCCGCATCAGAGACTGCAGACTGATGGTCTGAAATCCAGATAGATTCTGTCTTGTTTGGTCTGTAGGCTATTGGCCTGCATGGTTTTTAAAAGAAATTATTTGTTGCCACACTTGACTGGGAGAATTCACGTGACAATTTGCTCCTTCTCTAGTCAGTTGAAACATCTGGCAACCCACGGCCAAGCTTCCTACCCACCTCTGCTCCATCAGCTGGAGCTCGAGAACAGCTATCCTCTCTTAGACAAGGCAGGATCCCTCCTACCAAGTTCCCAGCTCCCCCTGCTCCCTCCTGACTTCCCAAGACTGAAGCCAGCCTTGGCTGCTGTTTGTCCTCCTGATTACAGGATTGTTTTTCTTAGAGCTGAGAAATAGTTTTATATTTCCTGTCTCTATTACAAGTAGGAAATAGAGGATCGTGCAGACTAGTTTTTAAGATAATGGCCCATTTGATTTATTTTATTTTATTTTTTTAACTTACTGGCCTCTATAACCCATTGAGTTTACAGACTCAGGAGAGGAACCCACTGCTGAGACCTAATTCAGCTACTACTATCTAGCATAATTGGAACCATCTTTTAGGGCCTACTTTTGGTAACTCCCTACCGATAACACAGCAACCAGAAATATTTGTATTTCCCCCTAAAGTTTTCTGAGTAGCTTCGTCAGAAGGCCCAATTTTTAAGAAAACATTCATGAGGAATCTAAATGTTGCCATAAAAATTGTTTTGGGCTTACCAGTGGAGATTTTTGCTATCAGATTTGTTTTTTTGTTTGTTTTTTTTTTTGTTTTTTTTTGAGACGGAGTCGCGCTCTGTCGCCCAGGCTGGAGTGCAGTGGCCGGATCTCAGCTCACTGCAAGCTCCGCCTCCCGGGTTTACACCATTCTCCTGCCTCAGCCTCCAGAGTAGCTGGGACTACAGGCGCCCGCCACCTCGCCCGGCTAGTTTTTTTGTATTTTTTAGTAGAGACGGGGTTTCACCGTATTAGCCAGGATGATCTCGATCTCCTGACCTCGTGATCCACCCGTCTCGGCCTCCCAAAGTGCTGGGATTACAGGCTGGAGCCACCGTGCCCGGCCTTCAGATTTGTTTTTAATCTTACCAGCATGTCTTCTCACTTAGCATCCGTCCCTGGCTTCAGCCAGGAAGGAGAAGATTTCCATACTCAAATTCCCACAGGACAGGCAGGGGACTTAAACCAATGATAGAGACCGTGCTTAAAGGGCAGTGATAGTTATTTTGAAATATAGAATATCCAATATATTACTATAATCACCCTGATTAAACTTCAGATGTCTCACCACAGAAAATCATGAGTGAGGTGATGGATATGTTCACTAGCTTGATTTAATCATTCCATACTGTGTGTGTGCGTACATGTGTACATATATCCCAGCACATCACATTGGACCCATCAATGTATATGATTATGATTTATTCATTAAAAAGCACATTAAGTTTTTTAAAAAGACAGCAGTAGCGATTGTCATTTGGCTTTAGTGTTTGGAAGACAATAGTGAAAATGGTGACAAATTGGGGGGTGCTTGTCCTATCTGAAGGGGGGCTGCAGATTCTCAGCTTCAGTCAGCAGTTGACGCATGGAAATGTGGGCCCACTGCCTCCTTGCCTCATGCTTGGTACCTTTTCATGACCTCCCTTTTCAAGTGAGGGTATGTAGTTCCCTGGGTGATGTTTGTAACCAGGTGTTTTCTCGGTGCTCCCATGGGATCCCCAGGGCTCTACCTGTCTCACGTCTCTTTTTCTCCTATTTTCCATCAGGTGGCAGCAGACTTCCAAGTCTTCAGGTTTGTCCAGCAGCTTACAGCCTGCGGGTGCCAAGGCTGATGCCCTCAGGGAAGAAATGGAAGAGGCTGCCAACAGAGTGGAGATTTGCAGGGTACCTGCCCTCTTTGCTCCTCTCTACTGGGACAGGCTGGGGAGCCCTTAGGGATTTCCTTTTTGTTCGCTGGAGTTCTCTTAAAACTCTGCCAGTGAGCCTCTGGTTGAACTGAATGTCCCCAAGCCCACCTGGCTAGCATCTCCGAGGAGTCCAGGATGAACCCAAGGAGTTGGGGCTTTGATGGTGACCTAGACAGGGAGGCAGCATTCAATTATCATTGGTGGTCCTGCATGCTAGGCAAAGAGAAATGACCTGTATTGCTGTGTGAAGCTTTTGTGTAAATCATCTGAGTCCCAAAGAATAAATTCTGGGTACCAAAGGACAGTTGAGAATTTGACCATAGAGGAGCCTTGAATCACTGTTGATACTTTATTTCCTTTTTGGCTGCCTTTTGATATTTCCTGAGTCACTTTATCCATCCTATGCCTCCTGGAAGACATTTATCTATGAAGTCGAAATGCTAGTCATGAAGAGAGTCACAGCAAAGAGAACTTCCCACTTGTTAAAAGAGAGGACATCGTTCTGAAAACTGCGACTCTGTACTCGTGTAATGATGTCCTTTGTTATACTCATTCAGATGTTTCCCATCTCCTTTTCTTGCAAATATTTTATAGGACTTAATTAGCAATAGACTGTTCATGATACTCTGCGTATATGTACATCTCTTTACCTGCCTATATGTCAGCTTGGGTTTCTAAGGAAACCAAAACTCTATTTAGACCCAAGGAACAAAAACATCACATTTCTGTAACTATTCTGGGAACCTGTCTTAATCACATCCAGTTTTGAAGGAGAATAACCCGTTTGCCTGTGGGCATCTCTGTTCTTCATGGCTCTGTCTAGTCTTAGCTTGTCCTTTGGCTTTTTCTCTTACAGCCACCCTGTGCAAGTGGCTTTGACCTTGCATTCAGGTGACATTCAGAATCAGAGAGAATTTCTCTCTAGAATTAGAAACATGGAAAGATTTTTAAAGAATTCACTGTCTCCCAGCCAACAGTACTATGGAACCAAGCAAAGTAAGACTAGTACTTCACATGCAAGGTTTTTTGTGAGTGCAGCTGATTTGTTATTTGAACTCCTGCATAAATGCCAAATATCTGGCATGTGTGGGGTATTCCTGGAGCATAATTCTTCTCTCCTTCCAATTTCATTTTTACTGTGTATTCTTTTTTTATTCTTTTCTCTTTTTTTTTTTTTGGAGGCAGAGTTTCATTCTTGTTGCCCATGCTGGAGGGCAATGGCACAGTCTCGGCTCACTGCAACTTCCACCTCCTGGGTTGAAGCAATTCTCCTGCCTTAGCCTCCCAAGTAGCTGGGATTACAGGTGTGCACCACCATGCTTGGCTAATTTTTTTTGTATTTTTAGTAGAGACAGGGTTTTACCATATTGGCCAGGCTGGTCATGAACTCCTGATCTCAGGTGATCCACCCGCCTCGGCCTCACAAAGTGCTGGGATTATAGGCATGGGCCATCGTGCCTGGCCTACTGTGCATTCTTTATCTACCATAGATCTGTGTTCCTCTGTTAAGAATTCTTTTTTCTTTTAATTTCTTTTTCAATAGACAAGGGAGGGTAGTGGTAAGCAGGGATGCTGGATGTGAATATCCAAATAGATCAGAATAAAAGTTCAGTAGCTTTATCCATTCCTGTCTTGCTTCTTGTATTTGCTATTGTGCCAAAAATATATTCATTTCCTCTTCAAAGATTAATAGTACACGTTCAGCATAATCAGTTAAAAAAATACAAAAATATAAAAAGAAAAATGCTAATATTCTCCCCCTTCCTGTCCAATAAACTTTCTGTTTCCAAACAGGATAGAAACCTCGCCGCCAATATTTGTTAAGACTTTGTTATGACAGTGCATTTTGTTAGGTGCCAAGCAGTCATAACAGTTATAAGGATAAGGAAGCCAGTGCTAGATAACACCTGTGATACCATACTCCAAACTTTTCTTCATAATCATACGCAGTCATAGATAGCATTTTCCTACTTATTTATATGTTTGTTTTTGTTTTGTGTTTGTTTTGTTTTGAGACAGAGTCTTATTCTGTTACCCAGGATGGAGTACAGTGGCACGATCTCGGCTCACTCCGCCTCCTGGGTTCAAGCAATTCTCATGCCTTACCCTCCCGAGTAGCTGGGACTACAGATGCACGCCACCACTCCTGGCTAATTTTTGTATTTTTAGTTGAGACAGTGTTTCGCTATGTTGGCCAGGCTGGTCACAAACTCCTGACCTCAGGTGATCTGCCCACCTCAGCCTCCCAAAGTGCTAGGATTACAGACGTGAGCCACCACACCTGGCCTATATGTTTGTTTTTAATAAAACGGTCATATTTTTTATATTAATCTGCCATTTACTTTTCTCAGTTAACACCACATCCTGAACATCTCTCTAGGTTAGTAGCTGTAGTTCTAACTCAGTCTTTTTTATAAATTGCGTGATATTCCACAGTAGGGATACACACACACACACACACACACACACACACACACACACACACACACGATTTATTTAGCTATTTTCCTATTGATGGATGTTCAAACTGGTGTGTTTTTGTTTTATTTTTTAGCATTCCCAAAAATGATACAATAAATATATACTTGTATGTATATCCTTGTACCCTGGTAATTTTTTTTCTATAGCATAGATTCCAAGAAGTGACATTTTTGGGTCAGAGTCTATGCATACATTTTTAAATTTTCATAGCTATTGACAGTTTACTTCTGTGAAAAGGAAATTGCATTTTACATTTCCACCAGCAGTATATAAAACTGCACATTTTCCTTCATCTTCTAATGTATGTTGCTCCTATTTTCAGTTTTTGCCAATTTGGTGAGGGAAGAAAAACTACCTCTTCACTATTGTGTTCTTAATTTCCCTGAATATAAATGGCGATGGGTATCATGTATTTATTGGACATTCTTCATGTATTTATACACATTCTTAATTTGTTGAATTGCCTATTTGCATTGGCAATTGGCCCAGTATTTCTATTGTTTTTCTGAAATATCAATTTATAAAAATTCTCTATATATCAGCAGTTTTAAACTTTTTTCTGCCCGCTGTGCTGCAGATACCTTTTCCAGTCTGCCATTTGTCTTTTGACTTTATGTTGACATCTACCATTAAAAATTTAATAATGTGTTTCCTTTGCATGGGAAAAGATCCTGGGTAGCCCTTTAGGCATCTTCTATGCAAAAGTTAAGTGATTTTTCTTCTTTAATTTTATGTTAAAGTTTTAAATTCATTTTATACACCTATTTTATACACTTTAATACATCTGAAATTTATTTTTGTATATGATGTGAGGTTGGGGTTTCTTTTTTTTTTTTTTTTTTCAGATGGATAGTCATTTATGCCAGCATCATTTGTTAAATAAGCTACCTCCCCCTGACGTGAAATTTCACTATCTAATTACTCAAATTTATTTCTGGACTCTATGTTTCATTAATCTGTTTGCCTGCTCCTGAGACAATAGTATGCAGTTTCTATTCTAATGATTTCATAGCAAATACAATCTTCAGTAAGGTAGCCCCCACTCCTTTTTTTGTAGTTATCTTGGCTAGTCTGTTACATCCATTTTAATATATGAAGTTTGAAATGATCACATCCAGTTCATGAAACCCTACTTTGTGCTCAAGGGAGTCTCATTTGTGTGCTGAGCTGATCTCCTTGAGAGTGCTCAGTGCTGATTTTGTTAAAGTTCTCTTCTGATTATTCTTTTATTTTTACTTTGCTGATTGCCAACTGTTTTAAATATCTACCTTGGTCTTCCTACCTCCCCTTGCTGGGGTTCCTTGAATGGAATCTCTTCATGGTTTTGTATTTCCTCAGCAGGCAAGTGTTTAGGATCTCCTATATTGTGGCAAATCAGCCAAGTGCAAGTTTGTAGACTGAAAGTTAATGAAGTAGTAATCTGATTCCTCTTTTTTGAGGACCAAGCAGAGCTCCCCAGATCTTTGGGACCCAGAGAGATTTAGCCCACCACGAAAGCCAAGTCAAGGTGGGTTCCATAAGACAAAACCCACTGAGACCTCAGGCAGGCTTGCAGGTGCAGCACTGCCTGCCTGTATTCTTTCAGAAGCCCATCCAAACCCTGCCTTGCTCCCTATTTCAAGACAAGACAAGCCCAACTCTTCATAAGTGGTACCTGCTTTCTCTTTTCTTCCCAAGGCTTTCTATAAAAGACCCCTGAATCAATATATCCAAGGAAGTATAAGTAGTTGATAATTTTTCAGTAAGAGGAGAGAAAGTGAAGAAGGACCCGTGAGCAATGATGTAATAATAGAGGACAGTGACTACAAACCTAATCCACTTGGCGACAGCAGTGTCAGTTTTGTTTTGCTTTGTACAGGAGACTGGCTGTAGTCTTAGGATTTTCACTGTAAGGTGACACTTTCCATCATCACCTTTCCTGCTTTTATCTCCCCATATTTCCTCACATAAATTCTTATCCTTGCTTCACCCACATCTCTGTTTTTCTCATTTAGCCTTGTCGTCTCTCTCTTTTAGTTTGTATCTCTTCTTTTCTATTTTATTCTTCTTCGATGTATAATCTTTCCTTTTTGAAAATCAAACTTGAGTCTGGGAAAGACAACAACAGAAAGACAGATGTCTAGCTCATTTTTTCCTCCCTATAATCTGAAGAGCACATATATTGTTAGACTAAAAGGCAACCTTGAGTCTGAACCTACAACTCCTTATTACAAAATTAGTGCCATGTCATGGGAAGTAAATGAGATCCTGGAAGAACCCATGACTACTCTCTAATTTGGAAGGCTGTGGAATGGTCGAAAAGCATTTATGTTACTTGGAATCCCTTCTGCCAAAAGCATCTAGCCCGGCAGACCTATGGGCAAGCATGGCCACACCCAGTGAGAAGCCAACTGGTGGCAGAGCTTCCACTGGTGTGGATTTTCCTGAAACATGGCTGGGACCTTCCTTGGCGTGTCAGGCAATAGTACCACAAGGAGTCTGGGCACAGCCAGATCATTTCCCTAACATGGAGGACAGAAGACATCATGTACAAAGATGTTCCCTGGTCTGTTTACTTCAACAAATTAAAATAATTTTTATTATGATCTCTGAAGTTGACCGCATGCATCCTCTATAGCAGCAGCCCCACAAGATCTGAGTCACTAAATTTATATCAGACAGAACTTAGGTCTGAGAAGATTCTATCAGCGTGGGTGGGAGGGGCAGGAAAGAGATGCTTACCATTTTAAGGTCAAAAAATAATCCTGAATAGATTATTTTTCTATGTTGACGATAATAATAAAGTATGCAAAAATAGAACACTTTTAAAAAGTATTTACATATGATAACAATAAATTTCAGACAGCATGTCTTGATACCTCAAATATGACTGAAGAGCATATGGACTAGGCGCGGTGGCTCATGCCTGTAATCCCAGCACTTTGGGAAGCTGAGGCAGGTGGATCACCTGAGGTTAGGAGTTTGAGACCAGCCTGAGCAACGTGGTGAAACCCCATCTCTACTAAAAATACAAAAATTAGCTGGGTGTGGTGGCTCATACTTATAATCCCAGCTACTTGGGAGGCCAAAGAAGGAGAATCACTTGAATCTGGGAGGTGGAGGTTGCAGTGAGCTGAGATCACAACATTGCACTCCAGCTGGGGCAACAGAGTGAGACTCCATCTCAAAAAAAAAAAAAAGAAGAAATCAAGGGAATATGGATTTTAGGCACCAATAGATAAAGGTGAGATAAAATTGTCAAGTGAAGTGGAAACGGAACTGAATGAGATCAGGAAATATTTTTTTAAGTAGAAAAATAATGTAGGTATGGCATCGATTTTAGTCAACAACCGAATTGACACTGCAGAAAGGTAAGCCAATGATGTAGAGAAGAATTTGAGAATTTCTTCTAGAATGTTAAGGTGAGAGCCAAAAAGAATGAAAGAAAAGATGACAGATGTTGAAGATAATGGAAAACCAAGGTACAGATAATAGGAGATCCTGAAAAACAAGCAAAACAAATCAGAAGAGCATAGAAAAATAAAATTGACCTGCATCAGAGATCTCTGTCTCAAATCTGTGATTCTGAAAAACAGAGATTTTGCACTTTTTTTAACCTTTGAAATGATTTTTTACACAAACCTTCTTGAATCAGTAAACTTTATTTTTTAGAGCACTTCTAATTTTGCAGCCAAATTAAGTGGAATATAAAGAGACCTCCCATATATTTCATTGGCCCATAAACACACACAGCCTCCCCCAATGTCAACATCACACACACAGTGGTAGAGTCTGTTACAATTGATAAACCTATATTGGCGCATCATTGTCTTCCATAGTTCATAGTCTACTCAGGGGTTCACTCCTAGTGTTGTATATTCTGGGAGCTTTGACGAATGTATGCGACTGTATCCACCATTGTAGTATCCTAGAGAATAATTTCATTGTCCCCACATCCTCTGTGCTCCTCCTATTTATTCCTCCCTGCTGACCCTTGACAACCACTGGTCTTTTTATTGTTTACATGGTTTTGTCTTTTCCAGAAAGTGATATAGCTGGAATCCTACAGTATGTAGCCTTTTCAGACTGGCATCTTTCACATAGTAATATGCATTTCAGTTTCCTTCAAGTCTTTTCATGGCTTAACAACTCATATTTCTTTTTAGCCCTGAATAATATTTCATTGTCTGGATATACCACAGTTTATCCATTCGCCTACTGAAGGACATTTTTGTGGCTGCCAAGTTTGGGCAATTATGAACGAAATGCTGTAAACGTCCACATGCAAGCTTTTGTGTGACATACGTTTTCCATTCATTTGGGCAAGTGCCAAAGAGCATAATTGCTGGATCATATGGTGAGAGTATGTTTAGTTTTGTAAGAAACTGTCCTACTGTCTTCCAAAGTGACTCTACTCTGCATTCCCACCAGCAATATATGAGAGGTTCTGTTGCTCCACATCTGTGCCTGCATTTAGTGTTGTCAGTGTTTTGGATTTTGGCCATTTCAATTAAGGTTCTGATCCTTGTTCAGTCTCTTTGTTTTTTGCCTTTTACTGTATCTGTAATTTTTTGTTGAAAGGTGGACATGATGTGTTATAAAATAAACAGTGGTACATAGTTCTTTGGAGATGTGGTAAGGTGTGGGAGAAGGGAAAGCATTCATAGTGCTGTGATAGATCTCTTTCTTTGGTGAGCCTGTGCCTTAGGGCTGTGAATTTCACCAGTGCCTCTCATTTTGTTGTTGTTGTTGTTGTTTTAATTATTATTATTCCATTCTTAGGTGGGACAGAATGGTTAGAGTGGGTTGGAGTTGAGTATTTCCCTTCCTCCTGCTAGGTTAGGCAATTTCAAAAGCCCCATAGGCTTTGGTAAAATAATTTCTCTGTAGGGCAGACCTTGTTAAGGATGGAGTACTCTAGTATATTTCAAAATGACTACTTTTTTCCTCCCAGTGCTGAAAGCAGGAGAGGATTTTTCTCTGAAATTCCCTGTGAGAACCTGGTCCTAGAGCTCCTAGAGGTAAAAGTGGGTCCCCCTGGAGGATTTAACTTTCAGACTTGTCTATGCTGGGCCTCCATCAATTAGTCAATTACAGTATTGGTTTTCCTGCCCCAGTACTGATTTTGGCTGAGGTTTCTGCTGGTAGCTTTCTGTTTCAGTGAGTTGTAATTCTTGCGTTTGTCTGCCTGTGTCTCCAATTTTCAGGGCAGCAGTTTGCTCTATGAACTCACTTCTCTGCCAAATCTAAGAGTTGTTGAGTTTCAGTTTGTTCAGCTTTTTACCTGTTAGGACTGACTTCAAAGCCCCTTACGTGCTGGACCAGAAACTGGAAGTCAGCAATAAAAATCAAGGTGTGCTTTTCACCAAGAAAAATTATTTAAAAGACCAGTATTTATAAATACCTTGGAGGTTTTTTTAAACAACAGAATATTTAAAATTCTACCATTGGCCAGGTGCGGTGACTCATGCCTGTAATCCCAGCACTTTGGAAGGCCAAGGTGGGCGGATCACCTGAGATTCTAGAGTTCGAGACTAGCCTCACCAACATGGTGAAACCCTGTCTCTGCTAAAAATACAAAATTAGCTGGGCATGGTGACACATGCCTGTAGTCACAGCTCAGGAGGCTGAGGCAGGAGAATCGCTTGAACCTGGAAGGCGGAGGTTGCAAGTGAGCCAAGATTGCACCACTGCACTCCAGCCTGGGCGAAAGAAAAAAAAAAAAAAATCTACCATAAAATCATGAGCTATTCTACCACAAACTCATGAATTGTAAAATATTGCTAACAAGATTTGACAAGAAGACAATCTTTGACAATATAATGACAAGAAGACATTATAAAATTGAGAGTTGTTTCTAGATTAGAAGAGTTAATATTATAAACACTTTGAATTTCCCAGAATTAATTTGATTAGTACTGTAGTAAGTAGATATAATTGTAGTAAGTTTTTCAAAGAATGAAAAAAGATTTCAAAAGTTAATGTGGAAGAATTACTAGAGCTTTGAATTACTAGCTCTTAAAATACATTATTCAGTCATATGATTAAAACTTAGGAACTATTTCAGAAATTTATAGATCAGTGAAAAAAGACATTACAGCATTAAGAAAATCCAAATACAATGTGGTTTCATCTGATAAATAAGACATTTTCATACCATAGAGCAGTCTGCTCAATTCATGAACAGTTCTAGGACATTTGGTTAGCTATAAATTAAAAAAAAAAAAAAAAGCTGCCTGGTGGGATTATAGGTTAATTTGGTTACTTTTTAATTTTTCTGAGTGTGGATTAGTTGTAAAATTGGAAAACGTGATTTTTCAAAATGCATTAAATTCTGGTGATTAATGATGAAAGGGTTTTTTACCTTTATATAGAAAATTTGCTAATGATTTAGACAAGTGAGAATTTGATTTATAGTTTTCTTCTTACTTGAAGTGTGGTTTTTTTTTTTTTTTTTAGAATCTATATTGTTAGCTTAATAGCACAGAAGTCCAATCATGCCTTTAAAAATCCTTTCTTCTTCCTGAGGGCACATATAGATTTTTGTAGGGTCATCAGTTAGAGAAGGACAGATGCCAAATTGTTGAAGGTGTATTTGATGCAACGTTTAGTCCTTCAGGCCCTGCCTTCCTTTCCTCTGTCTACTGAGCCATTTGTATCACTTAACTCTGTTTTTCTCTGACTTGAAGTATTGTCCTCCAGCTGACTGGCTGGTGATGGACATCTCCTGAGCAAAGCTGCTGCAGGGAAGACAGACAAGGTTGATTCCCAACTTGGCAGCCTACAAAGCATTTATTTAAGGGACCTTTGGTGAAATGGAGCTGAGGTGATTTTTGAGCCCATTTTATTATTCTTTGGGAAATTTACCATCCTTGAGCCTTAATTTTTTTTTCATCTGTTCATTCAGCAAATAGTTGTGGCACCCCTACTATGCTAAACACTTTGAGACGGTGGGTGACAGATAAGATCCTTGATCTCCTGCTACCTACAGATCTGAAATTGGAAATTCAATACTTAACCTAAGGGAGTTAGAAGAGAATTCCTTGTAACATTGTGCCTGGCATCTAGAAAGTTAATTTCCTTTTTTCTTTCTTTATTCTGTGAAACTGGACCAAGCATAGCATTGTCTAATCTGTACTTCAAGCTCTCTAGAGAACACATTTCCTCTTTTAACTCTGTGACTCTGTTCTGTTGCCTTGTGTACAAGAACTCTTGAATGATGTTCTCAGCAATTGCTTGCCTGTCACAGATACTGAAAGGAAACAGATTGCTCCTGCACATCCCAGTGTTCTTAATGAGAATAGGCTTAATTAGCAGCTAGAGAGACTGAGGGTTATGGGGTTGGTGCAGATTGCTTGGGGTTTCATGAAACAGGCTTTTCTTGATGCATATAGTTACCTGCTTTCATTGGTTCAGCATCTAAGTCAGTGCTCTTGTGCTGTTGCCATGTTTGCCCCAACCTGAACACATAGATTTTTCTCTCCTCAACTAAGTGCCTCTTCTAGAAGGATCTCCATCCTAGAGCGGCTGCACAGGGAGGAACCTTAGAGATTGTATGACTTGAGCAAGCAAGTTCGGACAAGTGACATGCTCAAAAATACGGTTAATGACAGAGTCTACATTCCGCTCAAAATGTACTTCTATTATGCCATGCTATGAGTGATTCCATAGAACTGAAAACTATTCTCCTTGGAGGACAAAACATTCCAGATTTCAATGCAGCATTAGGTCACCTAATCTCATGGACAACTGAATCTAATACTGCACCATTAGATTTGTGTGCAGTATTGCAGGAGTCCAGATGTGCCAAGTTTTGAGTCAACAATCCTTTCCCTGTGCACCTGTCTTATCCAAGCTTCCTCCAAGCTGGTGCATTTCCATCTCTTTCCCATATGCTTGTGATCAACCAATCAGTATTGAGTCAGTATTGAGAATGAAGGGAAGCAGACCAGTGGAAGGATCAAAGAGAAGAAATGGCATTATCAAAAGAGCAGTAGCACAATGTGTACTTGGAGCTTGCTTCAGAATTGGGGGGCACAAGCTATAAGGATGGATGGAACTAATTTGCACATCAGTCCTCTACACCAACTTTGACTTTCACTCTAGCTGTGGTCCACATGTCAAAATCTCTGGGGAAATGACTGACCTAGGTGTTCTTTGCAAGCTTACACATTCTTCAGAGCTGTGGTTGACAAGTATGGAAATGCTCATGGGAAACTTGTAACATATCAAGCATTATTAAAATTGAGATTAAGCAGTGTTTAAGCCTCTTTCCCCTATGATGTGTTGACGTATGCATTAGCCACTCTCCATTGGTTTATGTTTTACCTTGGTTGTATATTTTGCCTTGCACAGGACCAGCTCTCAGCCGACATGTACAGTTTTGTGGCCAAAGAAATTGACTATGCAAACTACTTTCAAACGGTAAGTGCCCAGAAAGGTGAGATTGCTTAAAGGCTGTTTGTAGGAGAAGGGAATGTGGGCATGGAATTAAGAGTCCCTTAGTTGAACACATCATAGAAAAAGGTGGGAACTTTGACCATTTTACTAGTGAATAAATCCTGCCATGCTCCTGATATGGATTTCTCCAAAAACCTTAGAATCAAACTCACTCCCATCCCTCGGGATTATTGCAACTCAGTCCAGTGATTCTCAACCAGGATTGATTTTGCTCTTTCCCCTGGTGGGCAGTTGGCAATATCTGGAGACATTTTTGATTATCACAGTTGTGGAGGGAGGTGCTACTGGCATTTAGAGGGCAGAGGCCAGAGATGCTTGTAAATATCCTACAATGCACAAGACAGCCCCGACACCAATGAATTATCCAGTCCAAAATGTCAGTAGGGCTGACATTAAGAAACTGTGGTCTGTACTAACAAGGGGCTTGAGATAGGAAGGCAATTCCTTCACCCGGCACATTTTCTTTTTTAATCTAGATTTTTATGAAAGACAGTGACTGATAGGTCAATGTTGATTGATGTGGCCTCTTTGCCTACCTCTCACCAATCAAAGTGATTTAGACAGTAAGAAACAGGATCTGAGTCATCTAAACTTGAATAAACTGGTGCAGATAATTAAGGTCCAGGTTGTTTACCAGGGTAAATGCAAAGCAAGTTAGAAAACTTTGAGAGAGAAAAAAGTTGAAGTAAAAATGATCAGTTATGCTCACCTGCCTTTAAAGTTGGGAATAAAAGGCTAAGACCTAAAAGCTCTTGATATATAATCGGGGAAGGAAAGGAATGATAAGGAGGGAAGATAAAGAGAGGAAAAACAAGAAATTCTGCAAAGTTTAAAATGCTTTGATAAGTATGGTGGAACAACTGTGGGCTGTTAGCAATTTTCCAACATTTCATTACTGGTTCAGAATGCAGAGAAGCTGCTTCTACTGGAAAAGGAGTTGATATGCATTACTTCCAACTTGGAAAGTTTATTTAATTTTTTTTTATTGTTATTTTTTGAGATGGAGTCTCGTTCTGTTGCCCAGGCTGGAGTGTAGTGGTGCAATCTCAGCTCACCACAACCTCCACCTCCCGGATTCAGATGATTCTCCTGCCTCAGCCTCCTGAGTAACTGGGACTACAGGTGCATGCCACCATGCCTGGCTAATTTTTGTATTTTTAGTAGAGATGGGGTTTCACTATGTTGGCCAGGCTGCTCTGGAACTCCTGACCTCGTGATCTGCCCGCCTCAGCCTCCCTAAGTGCTGGGATTATAGGCATGAGCCACCGTGCCTGGTGGAAAGTTTATTTTAAAGTAGTAGAAATTCTTCAGGTGTATTCCATTGGTTGTATTCATGAAGCTAATATTTAATTTTAGAAACTCTAAGACATTAGAGTTTTACATTAGTTTGACATTAGACGTTACAATTTAGACTTGGAATGTCATGACTTCATTGCCATTCCAAGCTTTACTAGAGAGCCTAATTGTCATTTGGGTACCATTTATTTCAATATTCTGATTTTTAAAAAAATTCATATTAGTTTTACTTTAATTTTACTTAAGGATATTAGTGTCCACCCTCCATAACAAACCCTCAAACAGATTAATTTCCTCTCTTTTCCTTATACATGCCCAGTTTTGGGGAAGGGACAGGAGGATTCAGTAATCAAATGAAGTAATTAGTGTTCATGAGTTTCATCTGCTCTTATCAACATGTTGGCCACTTTTAACTAATCATATGGTCAAAATAGAATACTTTGAAGGAATTTGTTCTTTGGACTGCATCATTTTCACCAAAGCAATCTCACCTCCAGGGTATTTGAAGAAGATTGCACATCAAGCCACAAGTTTTCTGATCAGTGATGTGTTAAACTAACTTTGCAGAAACAAAAGATGTGTACAAATTAATGATATTTAACTCGTACATATCTCATAAATCAATTATTTTTCATATTTATTTAAACAAATTTGTTTGTATTTTAAGAGATGGGGTCTTGCTATGTTGCCCAAGCTGGTCTTGAATTCCTGGGCTCAAGTATTCTCCAACCTCAGCCTCCTGAGTAGCTGGGATTACAGGCATGAGCCATCACATCTGGCTCAGCAAATGTATTTCTAAATGTGTTTCCAATTTGTGTTTGCTACAGTTGCCCCTTTCTTTGTTCCCTTTTGCATTGAGGATGGGGTGCCACAGGAGGAAGGGTGGTGATGAAGGCAAGCTTTCTAGGCCATGTTCCAGCTCTGAAGAGCTCCCCCTATTCCTTTCTGGTTCTCCTGCTTCCCAAATTTCCACTTGTAGTGACTTTGTTGTTACGGAGGCTAAAGAGGAAGCACGCTCAATATTTTAGGTAGATTGGTGGAGGGAACGGGTGACTACCTCCTTCCCCATGTGGAAGCACCTTTCTGTAAAACGCTTTGCTTGCCATGGCAGCCTGGGTCCTTGCGCCTCGCTAAGGGTGATGCTTGCCTTGTGTCTTCTCAGCTAATCGAAGTGCAAGCTGAATACCACAGGAAGTCCTTGACACTATTGCAGGCTGTGTTGCCTCAGATCAAAGCACAACAGGGTAAGTGCAGGCCTTCCCTGGATAAGGGAGGGCTGGAAAGCCTGCTTCCCAGATGAGATGAATTCCCTGTATGTCGTTGGCCCTTACACTCTGCCCAAAGGATCATCTATAGATGAGCCTTTAGGACTTACTTCCAAGCTGGTGCCTTGAGTCGGGGATGTGTAGGAGTACCCGTAGAACATTAACCCCAGTGGCCCTGAACGCAATTGGCTGGCCATCCCCTGCCCCCTGGCCCCAGTCCTCCTGTTATCCCTAAAACCACAGAATGGAGGCTCAGTTGGGCCTCCTTCTCTTTGGAAATCTCAGGAGAATCTGGACGACAAAGGAAAGCGAGATTCCAGCATGAGTGACCTTGGCGAACAGCTGACTGACTCTTTCTCACTCCTTCCCTCAGAGGCCTGGGTGGAGAAGCCTTCCTTCGGGAAGCCGCTGGAGGAGCACCTCACCATCAGCGGCCGGGAGATCGCCTTCCCCATCGAGGCGTGTGTGACCATGCTGCTCGAGTGTGGGATGCAGGAGGAGGTAGGGATGAGCACGGCCACACGCCGCCCCGGGCAGGTCTCTTCTTGCACGAGACAGAGCCTACAGGATCCTCCCTCCTGTACCATCTCCACTCCAGCCCCCACAAATCTTGATGGGTTAAGACAGTGGCTCAGCCCCGTCTTCTGCAGAACACAAATCGATCCTACCTTTTACTGTGAGCCTTCATTTGTCAAGAAGAGAGGATTACGATGAGGAACAGATGGTCATATTCTAGCCATTCTTTCCTTTGGTTTAACATGTTTGGATAATTTGGGCATTCTGCTGGTATTTTTTTTTTTTTTTTTGAGACAGTCTTGCTCTGTTGCAAGGCCGGAGTGCAGTGGCATGATCTTGGTTCACTGTCACCTCTGCCTCCCCAGTTCAAGTGATTCTCCTGCCTCAGCCTCCCGAGTAGCTGGGACTACAGGTGTGTGCCACCACGCCCCGCTAATTTTTTTTTTTTTTTTTTTTTTTTTTTTAGTAGCGATGGGGTTTCACCATGTTGGCCAGGATGGTCTCGATCCCTTGACCTCGTGATCCACCCACCTCGGCCTCCCAAAGTACTGGGATTACAGGCATGAGCCACTGCGCCCAGCTCTGCTGCTGCTATTACTACTACTTCTCCTTTCTCCTCCTCTTCTTCATCTTCCTTCTCCTCCTCTTCTGCCTCTTCCTCTTGCTTAATAAGTTACCTAGTTTTAGGTAATTTTAAACGTTAAGGCTCTTAAACTTTTTTTATCACAACTCTTTTATAGAGATCCTGAAAACATGATTGATAGATATATTAGAAAGCACTTTTTAAGAGCCACGTGTAAAAAATGTCTATGAGAAATTGTTTCTTTCTTTTTGAGACCGAGTCTTGCTCTGTCACCCAGGCTGGAGTGCAGTTACATGATCTCAGCTCACTGCAACTTCCACCTCCTGGGTTCAAGCGATTCTCTTGCCTCAGCCTCAGAGTAGCTGGGATTACAGGCGTGTGCCACCATGCCTGGCTAATTTTTGTATTTGTAGTAGAGACGAGGTTTCACCATGTTGGCCAGGCTGGTCTTGAACTCCTGACCTCAAGTGATTTGCCCACCTCGGCCTCCCAGAGTGCTGGGATTACAGGCATGAGCCACTGCACCTGGCCCAAGAAGTTCTTGATAAGCGTTGTTTTATTGCTGTGTAAATCATTTCCTGGGAGATACATCTCATCTTTGGTTTCTTCCATAGACTATTTGAATATCTTTCCTGCATCTTCCTTTGATCTGATTTGCCAATCAGTATTTATTTAGGGCATGCTGTACATGTTTTACTGAGCAGAGTATGAGATACTGAGATAGGAGACTATAAACTTATTGCGGGAGATGAGCATAGCATCCCTCAGTTAAGCCTCATTCACGCAAAACAGTCTGTAAGTCTCTAAGGGAGACTCAGACAAAGTAAGGGCTGTGGATGAGAAGGAAGCCAGTGAGCGTGCGGGTGTATGTTGCATGCTTCCTGTAGGCCAGCCTGTTCTAGATGCTGGATATTCGAAAAAGAATGGGAATAAATGTATGTTTTTAGCACATTTTATGTGCCAGGCATTTGCATGTTTGTCATCAATTTTTTTTAGCTTAGCTTAGCTTAGCTTACCTTATAAGACAGGGTCTTGCTCTGTCACCCAGGCTGGAGTGCAGTGGTGCGATCTTGGCTCACTGCAACCTCTGCCTTCTGGGTTCATGCGATTCTCCTGCTTCAGCCTCCCAAATAGCTGGGATTACAGGCTCCCAGAGCCTGTAATGGAGTTTCAGCATGCTGGCCAGGCTAGTCCTGACCTCAGGTAATGCGTCTGCCTCAGCCTCTCAAAGTGCTGGGATTATAGGCGTGAGCCGCTGCACCATGCCTCAATTTAAAACCGAGAAGGTCTGTACCATCCCTGAGAGAGAGTTTTATGGAGAAAGATGAACTGGCCCTTTTTTTTTCCTATCATTTTTTTAAAATTATGGAAAACCATAAACACATAAAGATAAAATAATGAACCTTACCACTCAGTTGATGGGCAATTTTGTTACATTTCTGCCTCCATTTGCTGACCCCAAACCCCTGCCTTGGATATTTTGAAGTACACCCCAGACATTATGCCATTTCATTTATAATACTTGCATCTGTATCTCTATAAAATAGAGGATGTTTTAAAATACAGTTTTTGGCTGAGCACAGTGGTTCACACCTGTAATCCCAGCACTTTGGGAGGCTGAGGCGGGAGGATCACTTGAGCCCAGGAATTGAAGACCAGCCTGGGCAACATAGTGAGACCCTATCTAAAAAAATAAAAAATAAAAAGAAATTAGTTTAAAAATAAAATAGGCCGGGCTTCGTGGCTCACACCTGTAATCCCAACACTTTGGGAGGCCAAGAAGGGCGGATCACCTGGGGTCAGGAATTCAAGACCAGCCTGGCCAACATCGTGAAACCCCGTCTCTACTAAAAATACAAAAATTAGCTGGTGGTGGCGCACGTGTCTGTAATCCCAGCTACTTGGGAGGCTGAGGCAAAAGAATGGCTTGAACCTGGGAAGCAGAGGTTGCAGTGAGCCGAGATCATGCCACGGCACTCCAGCCTGGAGAGTAGAGCGAGACTCCATCTAAAAATATATGTATATACACATTATTATACCAAAAAAAACCAGTAATCTATTAGTATCATCAAATATCTAATCAACATAAACTGGTTCTTGAAGAGCAGTACCTTTGACGTCTCCCAGCTCCCGTCTCTGCCCTTTCTGGGCTGTTCCATTTCTCGACAGACCTCGCTGTCTCACTTGAATTTTTCCCTGTTTTGTGTCAGCAGTTTTAGTAACAAAGAGGTTCAAGTTTCCCCAGCCTAAAAAAAATATATCTCTTTTCAGCCCAGCCACAGCCTCATATTTCTTCCCAATCTCTCTGGTTTTGTTTTTTATGCTACCCAATTTCTTAAAATAGCTCTCAACATTTGCAGCGCCTGCATCCTTGCCACCACCTACGGATCTTCCTCTGGTGTTGCTTCGCCCCTGTCCCTGGGCTAAAACAGTCTTCCGGGATCCCCAGGGACCCCCAGGTTGCCAAATCCGATGACTTACCGCCAGCCTCTTGGGCCACACCACTGCCTGGTGTTACTAATGTAACCATCCACAGAACTTCCAGCTCCCTCGGCCCCCTGGTTCCCTCTGGCCTCTGACCACGGGGCCTCAGGTTCCTCTGTTCAGCCATGGTCCCCTCTGGCCTCTGACCACGGGGCCTCAGGGTCCTCTGTTCAGCACCATGGTCCCCTCCCTGCCCCGCTAGAGCTGCTCCTCAGCCTCAGTGAGGATTCCCCCTGTGAGAGGGCTTCACTCATCCATGCCCACTTTCCTCTAACGCCCCTGAAACAGGACTCCTTAGCTAATATAACAATCCCCTCCTCCTCCTAGTTTTTATGCTTCTCTCAGTTACACGATCAAAAATCTAAAGGCTTGTCTGTGACAGCTGTTTCCTTCTCTTTGGCATTCTCCATCACCAAATCCTGTTGACTCTTCTTGCATGGCAAGGGCATGGTTTTATGAAGATCTGAGTGACTCCTTTCATGTATTCTGCAGCTTGCTGTCTTTGTCGTAGCAGCCTTCCTGATACACTCGTCCAAACGTTCATGTAGCTTCCTCACATATATGCCCAAAGAGCTTTGCACATCTGTTTATCTGATGTACCCTATACTGAGAAGGGAGTTAGTGGTCCTAGCAAGGCATAAGCTTAATATTCCAGAGTGGAAACACTTTTTCTAAAGGAAATTGGACGTCTCTATGGCCATAAAAGAGTAAAGGAGCAAGGACTATTCTACCTGCTTGTTTATCAGCCTGTGGGTTGCATCACCGAGTGCAAGGAACTAAGGTGGAACAGAAACCGATAGGTCTTTTTTTTCTTTTTTTTTGAGACAGAGTCTTGCTCTGTGCAGTGGCCAGATCTCGGCTCACTGCAAGCTCCGCCTCCCGGGTTCACGCCATTCTCCTGCCTCAGCCTCCTGAGTAGCTGGGACTACAGGCGCCCGCCACCACACCCCCCTATTTTTTTTTGTATTTTTAGTAGAGACGGGGTTTCACCGCATTATCCAGATGGTCTCCATCTCCTGACCTCGTGATCTGCCCGCCTCAGCCTCCCAAAGTGCTGGGATTACAGGTGTGAGCCGCCGCGCCCGGCCAACTGATAGGTCTTTAACCCATGTGTCACTTACCTGTGACGTGGTTTCTTTCCAACTCTGATCTGCATTCATTTTCTTCTCCACACAGTCCTCTCCTCTTCTCTTTCGCATCATAACTCTCT
The DNA here is from genome assembly GCF_003255815.1 of Theropithecus gelada. Classification (NCBI taxonomy): domain Eukaryota; kingdom Metazoa; phylum Chordata; class Mammalia; order Primates; family Cercopithecidae; genus Theropithecus; species Theropithecus gelada. The sequence goes on from NC_037684.1 coordinate 69,290,950, forward strand.
TTCACTCTCTAAGGTGCAATGGTTCACTTGGAAGACGTGGCAGTGATTTGAAAATAACTTTTGAAGGCATAGACTTTATTTGATTCTAAAAGTATAGGCCAGGCGCTGTGGCTCACGCCTGTAATTCCAGCACTTTGGGAGGCTGAGGCAGGTGGATCACTTGAGATCAGGAGTTCAAGACCAGCCTGGCCAACATGACGAAACCCCATCTCTACTAAAAATACAAAAAAAGTAGCTGAGCATGGTGGTGGGCGCCTGTAATCCCAGCTACTTGGGAGACAGAACATGAGAATTGCTTGAACCCGGGAGGCGGAGGTTGCACCGAGTCAAGATCACGCCACTGCACTCCAGCCTGGGCAACAGAGCCAGACTCTGTCTCAAAAACAAACAAAAACAAAACAAAAAGTATAGCCCTGGTGCCTCCCAACACACCCACACACCCACCCTGTAGACCGTCTCACATTCAACTTACCACACTGACCAGGTCTTAGTCAAATTATTCTCCAAGATTTATCTTACACATACAAGAACAAGATGTCTAAGTGCCCAAGGTTCATTTATCCTCTAAATAGCTACTAAGCCAGTGTGATGAGCCACCCCTGCACGAGGCTGTGGGGACACAACAAGTTCCTGCTCTGAAGCTGCTTATGTGCAAAGAGGGAGACATTGAGAAAGCAGGCAACTAGGGGATTGGGAAATGGTGCTGGGCAAATGCACCTGAGAGGTTTTGGAGAAAAGAAGTGGGCAGTCGTGGGGTCTGCGCGCTTTGCTGTTGTACCTTGGAGTTGCTGTGCGCTGACCCTCTGTCCTGCTGGTAGGGACTCTTCCGGGTAGCCCCCTCTGCCTCCAAGCTGAAGAAGCTGAAAGCGGCCCTGGACTGCTGCGTGGTGGACGTGCAGGAGTACTCGGCAGACCCTCACGCAATTGCAGGTGGGCACCTCTTGGGCGCTTCTGTGTGCCATGGAGGCTCGCAGGGAAGGGGTGAGTGGGGAGGCTGTGTGGCTACAAGTCCTGGACACTCGAGCCAGTGGCTACCCAGCGCACTTCAGATGTGTCCACTCAGTGCCCAGTTTCAGGGCTGGGTTCTGTGGCCCCTTGAAGGAAGGCCTCCCTGCATGCCAAGGGAAGACGAGGTAATTGCAGGAAGTAAGGGGGGCCAGGTCCCCTGTCAGAGCCTCATATGCATTTCCATAGGAAGCTAACATTTGCTGTTGACATGGTGGTCAGGAGGCCCATCCCCAGATGAAACCCACGTGGGCAGTGCTGGCTGATGGGTCTTGTCTCTGCCATGTCATAACCGTTCAGACCAATATTTTATTCATGCCTAGGAGCTTTGAAATCTTACCTCCGAGAGTTGCCAGAACCTCTTATGACCTTTGAACTCTATGACGAGTGGATCCAGGCTTCCAAGTGAGTACCCCTTGTTTTGGAATGTCCTGTGAGTTCCAGTTCATTTGGAAGTATGTGCTGAAATTATAGAAGCATGTAACCGATGATCTTGCAACCCCGTTTCTTGATCTCGCCATGAAGGAGTGCTTACGCATTTGCCCAAGGTGGCAGGTCCAGGGACACTGCTGGTAGCATTATCTGAGAGAGCAGAAGCCTAGAAGTCACTAAAGATTCATTGGAGAAGGGGGTTGGGAAGTGGCTAAGTGAACTGTGGAGTGTCTGTACCATGGCACACTCTGGAGCAATTAAAAATAGGTAGAGTTGTTCATGGTAACATAAACAGATAGGAAAGCAAGTTAACAAGGACTCCTGTGACATTGTATTGTTATAAAAAGGAAAATAAACACCCAGCACACTTAAAACAATAGAATTTTGAAAGGACCTATATTTGTGTGTAAGTGTATGAAAGAAAGTTCTGGAAGGGCTCACATAGGCTGACAGCAGTGATTCCTTCTGGCCAGAAAAGTAGGACAAGTGAGTGGGCACAGGGTCTTTACCCTCATCTATAATAACTGAATATGTTTTAACAATAAGTAATAATGAACTTAAAGGGAGGTCACGTGTCGTGACACGTGGGCAGCGGCCTCTCTCTCTGCCCTCCTGAAGATGCGCCCAAGGGAGAGGCTGCAGCCCAGAGCCAGGCGCGGGGCTGTAGCGATGTGTCAGGAAGAGTACAGTTCATGGAACAGGTAAAGCCCACTAGCTCTGACACATGCTCTGGCTCCTACGCGTAGTTTTTGAGTCCTGGCTTATTTCCTCAGTTATGCATGCATCAGGATGGCATTGTATGTTCTTTTGGGCGTAGGTAAGAGCTGTCTTAAGTAGATAGTATTATTTGGAGGAATGTACTTTTACTGAGCGAACGGACCAGTGTAGCGAGCAAACACACAACACCAGCGTGGGAGAATTGCTACCAGCGCAAAGATGGTGGAGATGAGGGTAGAGAGAGTCCAGGTGGGAGATGAAAGAGGGAGAAGAATGTTTTCTGAGAGCAGGACTAGAGCAAATAGCCACCTAAGGTGGGGGCCTGTGAAAGGAAATGATTTCTAGAGATTTCTAGTCATGGGATTTAGTTGTTGGTGTGTTTCTCAACAACACCGTGAGAAACAGGTGTTGTTTATCATCCCCCGCCAGAAACAACAGTGGAGTATGTGTCTGATGCTGCTCCTTCTACTTTTTCAAGAACTGGGCCTGGAAGAGACCCACCTGACCTGGAAGGGAAGCCAGGCTCCAATGTGTAGGGCCAGAAAAAGCCAACTCCAATCAAGTTGCCTAATGCTATTTTATTTCCAAAGTAGAATGGAGATCATGCACTTTAAAAGGCTGGCTGAATATATGGTTCTCTTTTATCTCACTATGGAAAGGGAGTGCTGCGTTTCATCATATTAATAATCACAAGTGTTACCATTTATTGAGTGCTTATTAGAGACTTGACATTGTTTTAAGCTCATTGTATGTTTTTAACTCATGTAATTTTGACAAGAACTCTGTGAAGTGGGGTGTGCTGTTTCTCCTGTTTTACATTTGAGGAGTTTGAGGTATCGAACAGGTATGTAACTACAGGTTACCTGCTGGCTAATAAGTGGTAGAATGGGAACTTGAATCCAAGGAGTCGGTTTCAGGGCCTTGACACTTAACCGCAGCACTTTTTGCCTCTCTAGGACAAGAATGTGGTCCTAGGGATGAAGCCAAATGAGAACATATCCTTTGATGGAAACTGTCACTCTTATTATTTATTGGATATATTCGTGATCTTGATGATATACAGTTAGATAAAGGCAGGATAGCTCAGTGCTTCAGGACCTGTCCAGAGATACTTCTGTTCCCACTTCTTTTGCAAATGTGGGTCTCCATTAAGAAATAGGAATGATCCAGATGACTCAAAGAGGTCAGTGTCTTTGAACCAGGGAAAAACAAGAACCTGTTTCTGCCGCTGGATGACATGCATGCAGTACCTAAGATCACATCCTCTCAACCAAGTAATTTTGCCTAGAACAGTGATTTCCAACCCTCTGCGTGCATCATTGTGTCCTGGGAAGCTTTTTAAAGATACTAATGCCTGAACCTTTTTTTCAGAGATTTCGATTGAATTGGTCTGGGTTCTGTGATTCAAAGCTCCCAGGGCTATTGGGTTGATAACTATGAACCTGTGATGAAGCTGAGTTTCATCAGAGGCCAACACTCACCTTAACAAGACATTGCACTTCAGGCCAGCTCAGCAGGACACAGACAGATCTGCCATAGGATGGGACATCCGGGAGTCCCAGGAGGAGCCAGGGAAGCAAGGGCTGAAGTTAGGGATTACCAGGACAATGCAAGACAGCCTGAAACTCAAAAAGGACACATCATTGCAAGCCACTTACGTGATCTGTTTCCATGCTGGCGTCATGAAGAATATAGGCTCAGAATAGCCCATGAGCCAAGCTCCCTGACTGGCGTCTGTGTCCTCCTGCGACCCCATAGCCCTGTCACACCAGAGCAGGACTGTGGCTCTGGCACATAATCACTTGGGGCCTCTGATGTGTGCAGAGGAAGCATTGTTAAAATAGCACAGGACAAGACAGAAGGAGAACATAGAGGGGTAAATAATAACCAAATTTTTTAATGCTAGCTTGTTGATATGGTCAGTTACAATGGTTGGTATCAAATAGTATAATGATTGGTTAATATGATTTCCAATGAGACTTTATTGATTCGTGCTCAACCAATGACTTTTCCTATCAATTTCTCAGTATCCAGGAGCAAGACAAGAAGCTTCAGGCTCTGTGGAATGCTTGTGAAAAGTTGCCTAAGGCCAATCACAACAACATCCGGTAAGTGGATACTTACCAAGTGTAGACACATGGCTTGGGCTTATGTGAGCCTTAGATACACAACTCCCCAGCTAAAAGTCATGGTAACTACCACGCATAGCATTTTATGATGTCCAAGGCATTATTAACATACATGGTCTCTCTTTTGTTTTTTGTTTGTTTGTTTGTTTTGTTTCCCCCCCCCCTTTTTTTTTTTTTTGAGACAGAGTCTTACTCTGTCGGCCAGGCTGGAGTGCAGTGGCACGATCTCGGCTCACCGCAAACCCCGCCTCCCAGGTTCATGCCTCCTGCCTCAGCCTCCCGAGTAGCTGGGAGTCTAGGCTCCCGCCACCACGCATGGACTCTTTTAAACCCCAAACCACCCTGTGAGGGAAGGCAGGGATAATTATTGCCATTTTTTAGATAAGGAAATGGACTCAAAGAAGTGAACCATTGGCTAATTCAGTGAAAGGAGCAAAGGTGAATGCAAGCTATCTTAAGATATTGGGGATTTATGCTAAAGACAGGTAGGTGTTGGTGGACAGCTGGGAGAAGCTGACCTATGTGGGAGCTGGGGGAGGCAGAAGTGTCCTTAAGCAAGTCCACAGAAAGGAGGGGTGAGGGAGCGTGTTCTCCAGTGCTCCACCATTCCCAAGCCCCAGCTGTGTTCCACGTCTGCCTCTCGCTTTTTTTGCTACCACCCGAGCTTCCACTTCCGGCACTCTGCAGATCCTTCTCCATGCCTTGCCTCCTGCTGCTTCACACTCTGCTTCTTTACCGCTTTGTCTTGCCAGCGCCCATCCCGGCCCTGCCGCCTTTCCTCCCAGCTTCTTAGGAGGCAGATTTTCAGCATCAGCACCTACTGCCATCTGCCTGGTTATTTCTGTTTTCCTGTTAAAAATCCCCAGAACGATGGGATGGCAGTTCCTCAAACAATGAAACACAGAATTACTGTAGGATCCAGCAGTTCCACTTCTGGGTATGTACCCAAAAGAATGGAAAGCAGGGACTTAATATTTGCACACTCGTATTCGTAGCAGCAGTATTCGTAGTAGGTAAAAGGTGGAAAACCAAATGTCCATCTACAGATAAGTGGATCAACAAAATGTGGCATGTTCATGTAATGGATGCCATTCTGATTCTTGTCATCACATAGATGAACCTTGAGGGCATTATGCTACATGAAAAAAGCCAAACACAAAAGGAAAATGCAATATATGATTCCACTTATATGAAGTACCTGGAGTGGTCAAACTCAGAGAGAAACAAAATGGGATGGTGGTTGCCAGGGCTAGGGGATGGTTGCCAGGGGCTAAGGGATAGGAGATTATTGGTTTTTGTTTTGTTTTGTCTTTCTTGAGTCAGAGTCTCACTCTGTCTCCCAGGCTGGAGTCCAGTGGTGGAATCTCGGCTCACGGCAACCCCCACCACCCGGGGTTCGAGTGATTCTCGTGCCTCAGTCTCCTGAGTAGCTGGGACTATGGATGTGCACCACCATGCCTGACTAATTTTTGTATTTTTTTTTTTTAGTAGAGACAGGGTTTCACCATGTTGGCCAGGCTGGTCTCAAACTCCGGGCCTCAGGAGATCTGTCCGCCTCGGCCTCCCAAAGTCCTGAGATTACAGGCATGAGCCACTGCGCCTGGCCGAGATTATTGTTTAATGGGGACAAAGTTTAGCTAGGGAAGATGAAAACATTCAGGAGATGGATGGTGGTGATAGTTTCGTAACACTATGAATGTACTTAATGCTACCGAATTGTACCTCTAAAAATGGCGAAAGTAGTGAATTGTATGTATATTACAAATCAAGTCCCGAAAGCGGGAATCGAATGGGTTCAACTCTTGGCATGTTGCTGACCATAGCCTTAGGCCACTGGTCAGTCCATGGGTTGGCCTAAGCTCTCAGCTTAAGTCCGACATCTTGGTCCAGACCTGTGTGGCCTCTTGGAGGGTGAGGGATGGCCAGGAGAGGCCGTGGGTGGAGTTTTCACAGTGACAGCTAAGTGATTACATGGTAGGACATGAGTCTGCTGGACTTTCTACCTGGCTGATGAAGGTGAGCAGAAAATTCCGAATGAGTCGCTTCACTGTGATCCAAGCAAAATGGCGTTAGGACCACAGCCTATTGTAACTGAGAGGCCAGAGAAAGCATGTCCTCTGGGGGTGCTGGGGCCTCTTGTCGGGGCCTGGCAGATTTTGAGTGTGGTTTGCCAAAGCTGTTTTTTTTTAATTTGCACATAGCTTCTTCATTGTATTTGTTTTATTTCTATATAGCTTCTTTGTTGGCTGTTTTGATAAAATAACTTTATTAAGCTATCATTTTCATACTATCGAACCTTTTTAACATGTGCAGTGTAGTAGTTTTTAGTGCGTTCATATAGTTTTGCAACTAATAACTGGTGTCTCATTTGAAAACATTTCCCTTACCCCAAAAAAGAAATCCCCTTCCCGTTAGCACTCACTCCTTATTTTCCCCAACCATGCCCCTAAGCAACCACTAATGTACTTTCTGGCTCCATAGATCTGCTTAGAAATTCTAGGCATTTCATATAAATGGAATACTATAATATGTGGCCTTTTGTGTCTGGCTTCTTTCACTTAGCATACTGTTTTCAGGTGTATCCATGTTGCAGGATGTGCCAATACTTCATTCCTTTTTATGGTTGAATAATATTTCATTGTATGGACATACCACATTTAATGTATCGGATCATCCCTTTATGGACATTTGGATCATTTCCACCTTTTGGCTATTATTAATAATTATGATTCCGTGAGCATTCATGTCCAAATTTTTGTGTGGACAGCTTTCTTTTGGGTAATATCCCTAGGAGAGAATTGCTGGATCATATGCTAAGTCTGTGTTGGACTTTTTCTTTATTAGATCTTTCTAGAGCACCCAACTGAGGGTAACTCCAGGAAACACCACCCCTAGCATGTAGATGTTCCTGCCAAAGGTACTTAGACATACTGTTGATCACTCCTGCGCACAGGGAAGATGGCAAGAAGTAATGGGGTCTGTAAAAAGCGAGGCACTTCAGGTCATTATATACTGAGTCAGAGAGAAAGATGGAGACTTTCTGGCCAGTGTTAGTTGAAGCACATGTTGACACCTGACCCAGTGAGATCTGAGCCTGTCTGTTTTTGGAAAGAGGATGCAGAATTTCCATTTCCTGACACGTGAGCCATGTTCATTACATTGCAGGTGCGTGAGTCTCCTAGTCAGTGAGATATGTGACATGAGAGAAGCTTCTATCCAGTCCCCAGGGGCACATGGCTGGTGTTGAGCCTTGGTTAAACCTGGCCCTTCTAATTTTCTTTTAGATACTTGATCAAATTTTTATCCAAGCTGTCAGAATATCAAGATGTAAACAAGATGACTCCCAGTAACATGGCAATTGTTTTAGGACCTAACCTCCTATGGCCACAAGCAGAAGGGTGAGTACAGGGTGGAGAAGCGATGTGGGTGATCGAGTGGGACTGCAGGGCCTGGGCAGGGTGGACAGGACAGCTGGGGCCCCAGCTGAGCGCCAGCCTCGTGTGTTTTCCAAACCCTGTTTCTGTGTTGGCCTGCTCCTCTTTTAGGCTGAGGAAGAGGCACAGAATTCTGCAGATCTTTCTTTTTGTTGATGGTCCAAAAGCTCCAAGTCTGGAGTCAGGGTCTTCTCTGAGCTAATTAAGTCAGCATTGGGATGAGGGGGAAGGAGGGCGTAGGACACGGTGACACAGGCCACGCAAGCTCTTACACTGTGTCATAAGAGGACACATCCCAGCCTCAGGATTCGGAGGGATAGAGAGCTGTCTCCAGAGACAGGAGAGTTGGAAAGAGGTTGAGAATCACAGGGATGGCAGGGAGGAGAAACACACCTCATGTTGAAAGTGGCTGTGTAGGTCTTGTTCATGTGCCCTGGGGTTATCCCCATTCTGCAGATGGAAAAAGAGAAGTTCAGAAAGGTGAAGTGTCCCTCCCAAGAGAAAGTCTGCTCTCAAACCTCCGCCTGCAGGGTTCCAGTCCAGGGCCCCTTCCTGGGCTCTGCAGCCGGAGGACCTTGGGCCTCAAGTCCTGCCTCAGCTGCTAACTCCACCCTCTCTGCCTCTGCTCTCTGTTTACAGGAACATTACAGAGATGATGACCACAGTGTCGCTGCAAATTGTTGGGATCATCGAACCTATCATCCAGCATGCGGACTGGTTCTTCCCTGGGGGTAGGTGACAGCACCTAGGTATAGGGGCAAGAGGCAGACAACAGGAATATCACTGCAGGTTCTGAGCCTTGGAAGCCAAGTACCACTGCCCATAGACTTTTTTTTTTTTGATTCCCCTATAAACACACACACACACACACACACGCAGACACACACAAAGGCACACACATATCAGGGTACAGTCATGGCAGCTTCCTATTCTGTGGTCTCTATTTTTTTTTGAGACAGAGTTCTGCTCTTGTCCCCCAGGCTGGAGTGCAATGGTGCGATCTCGGCTCATCGCAACCTCTACCTCCCAGGTTCAAGCAGTTCTCCTGCTTCACCCCTCCTGAGCAGCTGGGATTACAGGCGTGCGCCACCACGCCCGACTAATTTTGTTTTGTTTTGTTTTGTTTTTTGTTGTTGTTGTTGTTGTTTTGAGACAGAGCCTCGCTCTGTCGCCCAGGCTGGAGTGCAGTGGCACGATCTTGGCTCACTGCAAGCTCCGCCTCCCAGGTTCACGCCATTCTCCTGCCTCAGCCTCCCAAGTAACTGGGACTACAGATGTCCGCCACCATGCCCAGCTAATTTTTTTGTATTTTTAGTAGAGACAGGGTTTCTCCATGTCACTCAGGCTGGTCTTGAACTCCTGACCTCAGGTGATCCACGTGCCTTGGCCTCCCAAAGTGCCGGGATTACAGGAGTGAGCCACCGCACCCAGCCTGTTATCTCTATTTCAAGGGACACTCCGGCCTGAAGGTGTCCACTGCCTGTACTAACCAGGTCCAAGGATTTTACTGGTCTAATATCCATACCACGGTTTCTTCAAATCTACAAATCTTAGAATGCTGGGGCAGGGAGGAAAGAGAGATCCTGTGACCCAAATCCTTCACTTTGTAGATGCAGAGGGAGACAGGGTCCTGAGATGGATGGGGACTTTTATTCAGGACTTACAGATCACCTGAGTGCCTTACAGACCCCCCTTTTGCTACCCTAGGTTGTGCCCTTTGAGTTGTCCCTCAGCATGTGAAGGTGGGGTTCAATCTCAAAGGCAATGAGATTCTTTCTTTTATTCCTGCTTCAAAATTAGGCTCTGAAGGCAGCTTCCTAAGAGGGAGTTTCAGAGATGTTCTGTGCCACAGAAGCCTCACTCCATAAGTGGATGACTCTTAGTGGTGACAGCTTTGAAGAGATAGCAGTTGTTACACTAAATTCGGCATCTGCTTAAAAAAATAATAATTCGTTCTGTACCTTATGTTTGGTAGACATTAAGAGAATGCTTTTTGCTGTGTTGCAACAGCTGTTAAGGCACGTGGGGATATGTTAGTAATTCTATGCTCTGCCCATTAGAGGTAATCAATTAATGCTGTTCTAACATTGAAGAATTTTGATTGTCTTGCTTTTGCTTCATGTGTTTTAAGGTCTGAACTGCCGACTCCCTAAAAGTTGCTTTGATAACAGAGTTGGGTGGGTGTGGGAAATCGAGATAAAGAAATAAAGGAGATAGGAGTCAAGACAATAATCCTATAGGTTCTGTGGCTGAGCTAATTCATTACCACTGCAGACAGGCAGAATTGTGCAGAGCTAATTTATTCTCATTGACTAGGAAAGGATGGGATGAGTACTTCTGTGTATCTCATTGACAGCCTAAAAACAACTTTAATGAAATCTCTATTTCTAGTATCTTGAATTTATTCTGTATGGTTTTCCAGAAAGGCAGTATCATCTATAAATATTAATATTGCTCTTATTTTATTTTCTTGACTAATTCCATTGGCTAGCGTTTCTTAAATGGTGTTAAGTAATGGTAGTGATAGTGGGCATTGCCATTTCTCCTGATTTGATTAGGACAGCTGTCAGCTTTCAGTCCTAAGCACGAGGTTTTAGAAAGATGATTTCATATATTTCAGAAAGTATCCATCTGTTTCTGTTTTTACAAAGTTTTTTTTTTTTAATCACAAATTGACATTGCTTTATTAAATGCCTATATAGGTGATCATGTGTTCCCCTTTTTGGCCTGTTAATGTGATGCATTATGTTAATAAGGTGAATTAATATGTGGAACCATGGGATGAAATTTTCTAGGGATGACATATGAGGGAGTGGGTGTCTGGACTCATTCCTTCCCTGACCAGGAAGGGTATGGCAGACCAAGAGTTCACGTGTACCAATTCTTTCTTCCCCGCAGAGATAGAGTTCAACATTACTGGCAATTATGGGAGTCCAGTCCACGTGAACCATAATGCCAACTACAGCTCAATGCCCTCCCCAGACATGGACCCTGCTGACCGGCGCCAGCCCGAGCAGGCCCGCCGGCCCCTCAGCGTCGCCACAGATAATATGATGCTGGAGTTTTACAAAAAGGATGGGTATGAACTGGTATCTCTTTCTCAGCACTGGGGATTGGGGGAGGTGGTAGGGGTGGATGGGTGACACATAAGAAAAACAGAATTATGGGAAGACTGCACTGACTCATAGCAGTTTAGGTGACTCGTAGCAATTAAACTGTATCTGCTCTGTCTAGGATGAGTTTCTTTGACTTGCCTCCCTTTAGACCAGAGGTCAGGGTAGCCTTCTTAGCTGACACGGTTGTGATCAGTATTAATTAGTTCTCATCAAAAGAAAGAAAAAATAGTCACTGAGGGGAATTAAAAAAAATACATACACACTTTATTTGGAATCAAAATGTATACATGTAGATCAATTCCAGAATTTGTAGTGGCTTTACTTTGATTATAAATCGGCTCATCTGCATTCTTCAGAAGCATCCTGGCATAAACAATACATTTAATGTAGTTTAACATTCCCAGTTTCAGCCTAAAACTTGAAACAGGCTGAGTGTAAAATCCTTCTAGGTTTTTAAGATGTTTTCCTATCTTTTCATATTAACATCCGTAACTACTTCAATGCAGTTATTAAGAGGCTTGTAAGTACTTTCAGTTTAGTTTGCACAGGAACAACCCTGTCCACGCTCATGTTACATTAGTTTATATAATATTGAACTACATAATGACTCCCATAGCAAGAAAGATGGGCGTAAACAGGTTTCATAACAAGCACAGCTGACTCACGGTAAGCACCAGCTCAGCCATGGCAACCAGAGGACGTGGACTAATGAGCGTGTTCAGCAAGCTGCAGGCATCCATGAATACCTCTTACAGGAGGATATTGTGTGGGTCAGGCAAGTCAGTTCAGTAAACTTTGGTTAGAAATTAAAAATTACTACTGTAAAATAAAATTTAGCAACTGCTCCTTTAGGATAGATGAGAGCATAAAGCATTGAATGGGAGTATCGGAAATGCAGATAATAGGAAGTAAGCTAGCTAGAACCTTCCCCTTTCCTGGCAGACCACTGGGCAGCCAGAAGGATGTGCTTGAAAGGTCCATGGCCTAAAGGGCACAGGAGGGAAGGCTGAAAATCCAAGAACTGTTAGAGGTGTGTGAATCTTACTTTTCACCCCGCTTCTTTCTGAATGGGAGTTGGTATTGGAGAACTAAAGTTGGCAGACTAGACCTAGGCTTGTTTCCTGGGATGATGGTAAAGCCTTCACAATGGTCAATATTTCTTCTTTGTTACTTCACCTATCAGAGACCATTTGTATGTGGCAGGTGGGAGTTGTTTGTGTGCTCTATGCTGGTGTTTATTGTTCTCCACATGGTGGAGAAAGAAAAAAATGGAAATTCTTAGAAATTCAAATGAGTAGGAAAACATTGCATTCTTTTTTGTTTTGTTTTAAGACAGAGTCTCGGCTGGGCGCGGTGGCTCATGCCTGTAATCCCAGCACTGGGAGGCCGAGGCAGGCGGATCACAAGGTCAGGTGTTCGAAACCAGCCTGACCAACATGGTGAAACTCTGTCTTTACTAAAAATACAAAAATTAGCCGGGCATGGTGGTGCGCATTTGTAATCCCAGCCACTCAGGAGGCTGAGGCAGGGGAATCACATGAACCTGGGAGGCGGAGGTTGCAGTGAGCCAAGATTGTGCCACTGCATTCCAGCCTGGGCAACAGAACAAGACTCCATCTCGAAAAAAAAAAAAAAAAAAAAAAAAAAAAAAAAAGAAAAAAAAAAAAGAGAGTCTCTGTCTGTCACCCAGGCTGGAGTGCAGTGGTGCAATCTTGGCTCACTGCAACCTTGCCTCCTGGTTTCAAGTAAAAATTCTCATGCCTCAGCCTCCCGAATAGCTGGGATTACAGGCAGGAGCCACCATGCCTGGCCAATTTTTGTATTTTTAGTAGAGATGGGGTTTTGCCATGTTGGCCAGCCTGGTCTCGAACTCCTGACCTCAGGTGTTCCTCGCGCCTCGGCCTCCCAAAGTACTGGGGTCTCAAGTGTGAGCTACTGTGTGCCTGGCCTCAGAAAAAATGTCTTTAATCTATAAAAAGGAATATACTTAGAATCTGAGAGAGACAGAGAAAAGTGGAGAGTGCATTGGAATTTGTTTTTAAATCTTATTAACTCAGGTCCTTTGTGAAATCTCTGTAAGCTGAAGGGATGCTCTTGAGGGTAAATTCTGGTCCTGGCTGGGTGATACAGCACTCCTGATATTCCAGGTGTTTCTACATCCAAAATGTGCCCCTCCATCCCTCCTGCATCCTCTCTGCCAGATCTGTTCTGATTCCAGTGCCTCCTGGGTGCACTCCAAATGGCCTCTAAGAGAGAGTTACCACTGCAGGTGCATTGCGGTACTCAGAGTTCACTGGCCCACTATCTGCAGGCAGATGCAAAAACTTGAGCAATATCTTAAGCAGATGCCTTATATCTGATCAAGCTCTCCTGCTTAAGAATTTTGTAAATGATGCGTCCATTCTGTATACTATTCTTATTTAAAGTTGAAACTGCCACCATCTACTTTAAGAGTACAGGAAATTTATTACATAATTTATTGTTGTACGTGAAATAAAATATATGTTTCAAAATGTGTATTGAATGTTAAATTCAGGCTGGGGGCGGTGGCTCACGCCTGTAATCCCAGCATTTTGGGAGGCCGAGGCGGGTGGATCACCTGAGGTCAGGAGTTCGAGACCAGCCTGAACAACATGCAGAAACCCCATCTCTACTAAAAATACAGAATTAGCCCGGTATGATGGCACATGCCTGTAATCCCAGCTACTCGGAAGGCTGAGGCAGGAAAATCGCTTGAACCTAGGAGGTGGAGGTTACAGTGAGCCAAGATCGTGCCATTGCGTGACAGCCTGGGCAACAAGAGCAAAACTCTGTCTCCAAAAAAAAAAAGTTAAATTCAATGAAGGTCTTACCGGTTTAGGGTGGCTCTCCCTGAGTTGTCTGGGGTAGAGCATCTGTGCGTACGTTTTAAGGAATTGTAGTGAATTACAGAAGATCAGTTCTTCCCTGACCTTAAAGAGAAACCTAAAGTTGTGGGTGTTTGCGGGAGAGGAAAGAAATTTACATCTCTTGAGTCCCTGTGTTATCTTAGTAACATTACGGCAGCTCTCTATATTGGCCCCATTTCTGATCTTTTGAAATCTATGAGATGCATTTTGAAGTCTTCACACTGCTCATTGAAACCCTGACAAATTAAAGCTCATGTTATTGAAGGTTTTTGGCCAAGTTAAAAAAACAGATATATATATGAATTATATATCAATAAAGCAGATACTTATTTAAAAAGAAAATTAGAGGCAGAAAAACTGGGTAAAATTGCAAAGAAATGGTAAGTTCCCCGTCTGTGTCAGTGACACTTTCCTAGGCTGATGGCTGTTATGTCCTAGATGTCATACAAAGCGTCTTACTCCCCTCACAACTCTGGGCTTTGGTCCTGATGCCTTTCTGATTCAAAATGATGCAGGAAGCTGGGTTTCTTTAGCAGGGCTTGGGGTCCAATTCAGGAGCTTCTATATACATTTTTCATCATTGTGGTAGGTTAAATAATGCCCATCCACTAAAGAAAAACAGATCTAAAGCCCTGGAAACTATTCATATTTCCTTATTTTGGAAAAAGGTCTTTGAATATGCTCTTGAAATAAGGAGATTGATGATTCTGGATTATCAAGATGGACTCTACATGACATCACGTGCATCCTTATTAAGAGGGAGGCAGAGAGAGATTTTACTGCACACACACAGGAAATGTGAAGATGGAACAGAGAGAAATTTGAAGAGATGGCCACAAGCCAGAGATTGCCAACACCCACCAGAAGCTAGAAGAGGGAGCAAAGCCTTGCTCCCTTCTTGATTTCCACCTGGTAATACTGACTCTAATTTATTTAGAAAATCAATTTCTGGGTGAGGCGTGGTGGATCATGCCTGTAATCCCAGCACTTTGGGTGGCCAAGGTGGGTGGATCATCGGAGGCCGGGAGTTCAAGACCAGCCTGACCAACATGGAGAAATCCCGTCTCTACTAAAAATACAAAATTCGTCAGGCATGGTGGCGCATGCCTGTCATCCTAGCTACTCGGAGGGCTGAGACGGGAGAATCACTTGAACCCAGGAGGCAGAGGTTGCAATGAGCCGAGATAGCGCCATTGCACTCCAGTCTGGGCAATAGGAGCGAAACGCCATCTCAAAAAAGAAAAGAAATTTCCATTGTTTACCAACCTTGTGGTTGGTTCTTGTGATAGCAGCCACAGGAAGCCAGTGCTGTTGTCCACTGCAGCTCCATACCAAGAGCTTTGGTAAAGATGGCAGCAGATGCTTTGATTGTCCTCCCAGAGAGTGTTGGAATCTGAGTGCCCTCCCTTCGAATCTGAGTTGCTCTGGTGAGTTACCTACCTAGTAGGATGTGGCAGAGGTGATGTTCTGGGACTGCTGAGGCCAGGTCAGAAGAAGCCTTGTAGATTCTTCCTGGGTCTCTGGGGACAGTCACTCTTGGAGCCCAGTACCATCCTACATGGAAATCCAAGCAGCTCCTTGGAGAGAAATAGAAGTCCCCAACCCTCAAGCCCAGCTGAGCACTGTCCTGACAGCTGGCACAACTCCAAGCTCTGAGAAGGAGTCATCCTGGAGTCTTCAGCCCAAGTCAGACCACCTCTGCCAATGCTGTGTGTGCAGACAGGACAGCCTTGCGCCAATGCTGTGTGTGCAGACAGGCTGGCCTTGTACCAATGCTGTGTGTTCAGACAGGCCTGCCTTGCCAAGCCCTGCCAGAACTCTAGACTGGTGATCCAGATAGCCATGCTAAGTTTTAGGGTAGTTTGTTACATAAGAAGGATAGCCAGAACAAGCTTAAAAAAAAAAAAAAAAAGAAAAGAAAATCCTGCAACCCCGTCACCTGTCCCAAATCTCCCCATCTGATTTAAATGTCCTGGCCTGGAATAAGTATGTGATTCTAATGTGCTGGGATTGGGAACCACTGAATAATTTTGCCACTCTGAATAAAGAATTTGGCAATGGTACATTTTATTATTATTATTATTTATCAAAACTTTCCTACTTTAGCCATTGAGTGTTGGTGTGATGTATAGGATGTCGTAACTCTGCCAACACTCTGAGCAACAAAGTATTAAATCACACTATTATTTTCTGTGCTTTTTAAACTCCTTAGGAAGTTTGGGTGCAGACTATGTTTTTAGTGTCTTTTTTGTTTGAGTTGTTTTTTTGGTTTATAGAATAGTGAAATGTGTGTCTTAGGTCATTAGTCCTAAATAATAAATGAAAGTAACTACAGTCCCTTCTATTTCTCTGACAGTGCCAGACTTCCTGGTCAAATCAATTTGTTTTTTCTACCGCCTTCAAAAGAGTTTGCCAAAGTGTCTACACTCTCTTGCTGGTTGGTGAGGGAGCACCCATGGAGCCAGCATTGGGCTTTGGACTCTTAAGCATTTATCAGATGCCTCCACTGGCTGCATCCCCAAATGAGCCTGGACAAGCTGGGCCAGGACTGTTGAGGGACCCGTGGAGAAGCCCAGAGGCAAGAACAGAAGTGACAGGCTGGGCACAGTGGCTCACGCCTGTAATCCCTGCACTTTGGGAGGCCCAGGTGGGCGGATCACTTGAGGTCAGGAGTTCTAGACCAGTCTGGCCAACATGGTGAAACCTCATCTCTACTAAAAATACCAAAGAAATTAGCTGGGCGTGGTGGCAGATGCCTGTAATCCCAGCTACTCGGGAGGCTGGGGCAGGAGAATTGCTTGAACCCAGGAGGCAGAGGAGGTTGCAGTGAGCCAAGATCACACCACTGCAGTCCAGCCTGGGCGATAGAGTGAGACTCCATCTCAAAAAAACAGAATAGAAGCGACATGGTTAACGTGTCCTCCTCCCTAGCATCATGTCCCTTCCTTCCCGATAGCTGTCGGATAGCTACCATCTTCCCGTTCTCTCCTCTCTGTCTCCACGCCCTACAAGATGCCCATCTGAGACTTCAGTAGACCACTGCCCACTCCCTACCTCTGTGTTTCCTCAGTACCTTCCTCCCTACTGCCTGTTTTCTTCTTTCTGGCTCTGGCCCCTGCTCCCGCACTTGCCCTGCTGGCTTGTCCATCTGTTCTGTTGCCCCTGCTTAGTTCTAGCCTCTCATAGCCTGAAACCCACGGATGACAAGGCCCTGACAGCATCTGTGAAGCTGCCCCACAGACCCCATCAGAACCTCCTTGGATCCCGATGGGCCGGCGATCTGCCATGGAGATCCAGCTACCTCAGGCCTTGATTCTCAGAAGACCAACAGCCTACGGCTCCTCTTTGCAGGCTTGAAACCCGACGCACCTACAGCCATTACACTTGCTCCAGCATGGTCTGATCCTCAGGCGTTCTCTACCAGAGCCAGTTGACAGCCACCCAGAAGGTCTATGGGATATTTACACCAGGGCCAGCAGCCTCCCTTGAGCTCTGTTTAGTGGGTAGCCCATTCTCAGACTGTGCTTGAGAGTTGCACTGCAAAGGGCTTGTCCCACTCCGGTGGACTTTAATCTAGATGTTCAGTAATTTGGAAAAGGCACCCTTGATTGAGAGAGTTCTAGAATAATTCAAGCTGTGCCTTATGGTATACCAGTTTCCACTGGTGGTTGGTTATATTATGAGTGGGGAGGAGGGTGGAATCTGATGTCTAATAAGTTCCTGAAACACCTGATCAACACACTGAAGCCAGTTTCTTTAGTGTATGACTTCTTAGAGTCTTTAACACACTGTTACAAGCCACAGACCTCCACAGGGGGCTGTAGCATACATCATTTCCCAAATTTAGTAGATCACAAAACCTGAGATAAACTGCACCAGTGCCCCAAGGGACTTGTTTTTGCAATTGCAGACATGGATGTCCTGTGTCAATCCTGTGGCGGAGAGATGAACACCACATTAAAATCCCTGAGGCCAGGTGCAATGACTCACACCTGTAATCCCAGCACTATAGGAGGCTGAGACAGGAGGATTGCTTGAGGCCAGGAGTTCAAGACCAATCTGGGCAACATAGCGAGACATCATCTATATAAACAATTTTTTTTTTTTTTTGAGACGGAGTCTCGCTCTGTCGCCCAGGCTGGAGTGCAGTGGCGTGATCTCCGCTCACTGCAAGCTCCACCTCCCGGGTTCACGCCATTCTCCTGCCTCAGCCTCCCGAGTAGCTGGGACTACAGGCGCCCACTGCCACGCCCGGCTAATTTTTTGTATTTTTAGTAGAGACGGGGTTTCACCGTGTTAGCCAGGATGGTCTCCAGCTCCTGAGATCTCCTGACCTCGTGATCCACCCTCCTCGGCCTCCCGAAGTGCTGAGATTATAGGCGTGAGCCACCACGCCCGACCTATACAAGCAATTTTTAAAAATTAGCCAGGCGTGGTGGCTCGCACCTATAGTCCCAGCTACTCAGAAGGCTGAGACGGGTGAATCCCTTGAGCCTGGGAAGCGGAGGCTGCAGAGAGCTGTGATAGCGCCACTGCACGCCAACATGGGTGACATAGTGACATGCTGTCTCAAAAAAAAAAAAAAAAAATCCCTGAAAGAGATTATGTCATGGATAAGTAATGCAATAATTTTAGTTCAGAGCCTGAACCTATGATAAGACAAACTTACCTAGAAAGTCATCTGCGTATGAATATGGAAAATGTGACTCCTGTTTTGGGTTAGGGTTGTCTACATGGAGAGGGATGTTTTTGGTCCAGGCTCCTTATCAGCCATCTCTCTTGGAGTTAGACATTGTCGGATGCTGGGCAATTCTGAAATGTTGTCAGAGGACTTGGCCTTTACATGTACCAGAGAGGATAAGGTACTTGGTTGCTACTTACTCCCAGAAAAGCTGGAAAATACTGAATTCAGGCCTCACTGGGTGTGTGTAGGCCAGGCTAAGTCTTACGAGCTTTGAGTCTCCTTTTCATTCACCTTCACTGTCCAGGACATCATCTGCTGACCCTGTGGTTCCCTGCCACAGTTCATCTTACAGTCCCTGAATATGCATGTCTACAATGGGTGTTTGGGAAGCTTCTGTGGATATCTGGAGAACTACCAGGTTTCCCTGCCCCCTCTTTCTTGGCCGGCCTTTGCCAAATATCACTGATCTCTAGAACAAAAACCAAAACCTTCCAAATCTCTATAGACTCGAACACTTCACAGCCATATATTGGCTGACACCTCCTCTGGCTAGAATTCTTCCTGACCGAGAGTCAAAAACAGCACTGCAGATGTCTGTTCTTCAGAGGTCTGTTCTGCTAACCCCAGACAACTCAGCTAGAATGATCCACAGCAAAATTCTGCCTGGCGATAAGTGTATTCTACCTATAGATACCTATTCTTCTTGGAGCTGGGATCTTCCAAATTTTATATATTTTTTTGGCTTATTTTTCTCCTTTTTTTTTCCCCCTCTTCTTCCTTCTCCTCCTCCTCCCTACTCCGCCTTTTTTTTTTTTTTTTTTTTTTTTTGCTGGGGCAGGTCTTTGTTTCTCTTTAATTTTTATAAGGTCTCCATCCAGGGTGCGTCAATGGCTGAATACTGGCCAGGGTTAGACTTCGGAGTGTGAATCAGAAGATCCTGATCCACAGCTCTTTTTTCTTTTTTTTTTTTTCGGAGATAGAGTCTTGCTCAGTTACCCAGGCTGGTCTCAAACTCCTGGACTTAATGATCCTCCCACCTCAGCCTCCCGAATAGCATAACCCATAACTTTTAGTGGGCAGAGACGCAATAGAATGTCATACACGGTGGTTGCAATGTCTGGAACTGAATTTGTCCACGCTCCCCTCCTGCCTCAATTCCTCAACAAAGACAGGCTTATTCTGAACTCTGCCATCATGGAGTGCCTGGGAAGGCATTTTTCTTACATGGTTTCCTTGCTTTCCCCATCACAATACCGGTGACCTTCTCATTTGGAGTAAAAGGCATGACCCCATTTTCTAAGTTCATGGGGCTTAGAAGTGAGCAGACACAATCTTCCACCGGTTTACCCTTAGCTGCTCTAGTTGACCGCTGAGCACCTCCTCACCAACACATCACTTCATTGCTTCCCTCTTGAACCCTGAGCCGTCGTTCCATTGGTCCTGGGCCTGATCCTTTCCCTATGTGGTCTACAAGGTTGTAGACTTTAAAAGAAGCATGCCATTTCATCTCTAGCATCAAGGAGCCATTTATAGCTCTTCTCTTTCTACTTGTCCCTGCTTACACTGTGTGAAAATAATAACCCTATAAGCAGAGTCTGAGCATTAGAATCAGGCTGTCTCTGAGTTCAACTCCTGGTTACTCAACTCTGAATGCCTCAGTTTCTTCATATGCAAAATGGGGAAATCATGGTAAGCACCAACTTGAGTCATTCTGAGCATTAAATGAAATAGTGCTTACAAAGTGTTTAGAATAAAGCTCAGCACATGGTAAATGTTAGCTGTTCTTTTTTTTTTTTTTTTTTGGGAGACAGAGTCTCACTCGGTCGCCCAGGCTGGAGTGCAGTGGCTGGATCTCAGCTCACTGCAAGCTCCGCCTCCCGGGTTCACGCCATTCTCCTGCCTCAGCCTCCCGAGTAGCTGGGACTACAGGCGCCCGCCACCTCGCCCCGCTAGTTTTTTGTATTTTTTAGTAGAGACGGGGTTTCACCGTGTTAGCCAGGATGGTCTTGATCTCCTGACCTCGTGATCCACCCATCTCGGCCTCCCAAAGTGCTGGGATTACAGGCTTGAGCCACCACGCCCGGCCTGTAAGCTGTTCTTAGTACAGGAAGCAGATTTTTTAGTGACATCCTCATGTTTTTAAGGTGGCAACATGGCGGAGCCCACTGACAAGGTGTCCCGATCAAGCCTTTTCCTTGCCACCTCAGGTGCTTGAATGTTTTTATCTGTCTCCACCTTACCATGAGCAACTGAGCTAATTCTACAAGCACGAAATATACAAACACCAAGGGCTTAGGGACAAAGCCAAGGACAGCTGACGGTTGCAGGAGGCTCCCCAGGAGGTAGAAAACCCTGTGTAAGCAGGAAGTGCTATGACCATTCCAGGCTGAGCCTCCTGCGCCCTAGTGTATTTTGTTTTCCAAAGAACTTTACAGACAAGATGACTCCTGCCTCCTTTACTGCCCCAATGACCTGGGTTGGGCGGTAAGACTTAGAAGGGTTTGCAGGCATCCCCTCTTTGTTTGTTCCTGAAGCCTGCAATCATCTAAGTAGGCTTTTAGCATCCCCTATTCTGAAACCCAAATTGGCTCATCCAACTCAGCAGAGCCCTGCAAGACTAAGAAACCTAGGGAAATGGGACTGATAATAACCTCCAATCCCCATTTTTTGTTCCCTGTTCTTTTTCTTTTCTTTTCTTTTTTTTTTTTTGAGACAGAGTTTCACACTGTAGTCCAGACTGGAGTGCAGTGGCGCAATCTCGGCTCACTGCAAGCTCCGCCTCCCGGGTTCACGCCATTCTCCTGCCTCAGCCTCCCAAGTAGCTGGGGCTACAGGCACCCACCACCACGGCCGGCTAATGTTTTGTATTTTTAGTAGAGATGGGGTTTCACCGTGTTAGCCAGGATGGTCTCGATCTCCTGACCTCGTGATCTGCCCGCCTCGGCCTCCCAACGTGCTGGGATTACAGGTGTGAGCCACCGCGCCTGGCCTCCCTGCTCTATTTCTATCAGAGAACTCACCCCAAACATCTTTTGATGTTTAGGGTCACTGTTAGGAACGGAAGAAATCCGATGGGAAACCCCATAAATCCGGGTGACATGAGCCAGATGGGGTCTTCCCAGCATCTCTGTCACGCTGTGCCTGAATCAGTAGAGTGTCCTCTTCCCCCCTTTATCAACATATTTTAGACTTGTGTTCATTCTGTTTCTTTCTCTGAGGAGATTCTTAAAAACAAGTTATATGTGCTTGGTACCTATAAGCACAAAGCATTATCACTGACACTACATCTTACTGATTTCTTAGTCAGGGCTAAGGGCTTTATGGCCACAGTTTCATTGGCTCCTTACAACAAATCGAAAGAAGAGAAGCATATTATTCCATTTTACAAAGGATGATCGGAGGATAATCTGATAGAACTCCTCTGTATTACAGAGTTAGTCGTTGGAAAATCTAGGATTCATACCCAAATTCTCTGCTTTCAAAGCCCTACTGCCCTGAGCCGGAGAGGGTGTGGAGTCACCACGTTATACCCAAAAAACACAAGCCAGATACTAGGCCTTTATATTCCCTCCATCGAGTTGTCATCCGATTCTCTGAATCTCCAGCTTGTCCGCACCATAAAACACCATTGGCTTAGCTAGCTAGACCCTGCTACAACCCACTGTATGACCGACCACTCAGCTTCTGCTACCAGGTCATGTGCAAGGGTATGCTAAATATATCTCAGCACTCAATAATTGATAAACTGTCTTCATGGAAGTGCCGGAAACAGGAAGGGAGGTATTAGCTCCATTCTATGGACGAAGAGAGAGCTCTACTGAGTCAGCGAATGGTTAACTGGGACTAGAGACCCAGGTCATTCCAGAACCTATTCCGTGATACTGTCTCATGAAAAATACCCACGTGTGCATTATGATAAATCCTATGCAAATATAAGATGCTGGCAAGCAGGGAAGATGGTTCTCCAGTGGGACTGCCTTGCCAAAGTGAGGACTTGTCACCTGACTCATGCCCCAGGCATCCCAGTGATGAGCGGTGACCACTCTGGATTCCCTGCCCCTTGTCGTCTTACTCTAAAAGAGAGCAGTGGTCCAGCCTGGGTAACATGGCGAAAACTCATCGCTAAAAAAATTACGAAAATTAGCCAGGCGTGGTGGCATGTGCCTGTAGTCCAAGCTACTCGGGAGGCTGAGATGAGAGGATCACTTGAACCCGAGAAGCTGGGGCTGCAGTGAGCCATGATCATGCCACTGCACCCCAGCCTGGGCGACAGAGCAAGACCCTGTCTCAAAAAAAAAAAAAAAAAAAAAAAGAAGAGAAGGAAAGAAAAAGAAAGAAGAGAAGAAGAGAAAAGAAGAAAGAAAAGAAGAAAAGAAGCAGTGGAGAAAATCATCTCAGGTTCCATTCCCCAGATGCTGTAGGCTCCCTACCTCCTACCACCAGGAGTCACAGAAAAGCCGGAAGGAGGGCTTGTGCCTCCTGCTTATTGATTTCTAAACCCTGTGCTTCACATTCTTGCTGGCCTGTGGCTTCTTGCTTCCACCTTGATTCAACTATAAAGGGATTGAAAAGGCAAATTGTTCTCAGTTTTCAGCAGAAGCATGGGAAATCTTTGCCATCTGGGCCGTCCTTAGGTATCCATGCAGGGATGTCTGCTGGAGTCAGATGTGTTTTATTAATTCCACTTCCGTGTTGCTCCTTTCTTAAGAAACAGCAGCGGTGCCTTGATTCTGGCTACTGTTTCTTTATGCAATAAGACAATGAACAGAAGCTTGTGAACTGCTGATATAACCTTTTGGTGGGATCCCCCGTCTTTGAGTAGATTCTCCTTCTTGGCGGCACACTGAGCAATTTTATTATGTCTGTCTTCAGGTTGAGTTTTATCTAGACATTTGAACATTTACATATACCATCTTGCTTTGGAAGGTAAATGCACTTTTAGGCTTCCAAGAGCGTTGCTGCTACCTTTGTGATTGATTTACTGTGTAAAGATTTATATTGCTATCTGAAAATGTCAGTGAACATTTGATGTGAATTCACAGTGAACATCTGATGCTCCCTCTTATGACAAAGTCATTTCAGCTGGGAAAGTCGTGATTGCATATGGCACTGTAGCCTCTCTGCAAGAGGAGAAGTAGCATGTTGAACTCATATTTCTCAGCTGCTGAAGTTTTGCCAGTGTTATTTAGCAAGTCTCGCCCAGTACCTACCCCATGCCCACCTGACACCTCCCCTTGGTAAACCAGAAGATCACCAAGGAGGCTGATGTCTGAGATTCCTGATGCTACAAGGTACTGTTGGGGAAATAGAAGGTACCCCCCACCAACTCTGACCCAGACCTTCTCACCAGGTGGAAAACCTTTTACAAGTAGAAGAGAAAGGGGCAAGGAGGAGAAGATGGGGTAGGACTTACATTTTTAGGGCTCCTTGTGCTGGTCACCGTGTGAAACGTCTCACTTGCCTGCAATCCTCACCAGCCATTGCAACTAAGTGGTATCAGTTCCGTTCCCCAAGAGGAATGTTAAGCTCTTTGTTCTTTTCATTCCCATACATTCTGAAGCCTGCAGACCACAGCTCGCTGATCCTCGGCAGCCTGCTTTAAATACCAGGGGATGCAACCAGACTCTGTCCCAGAGTTTCAAGTGGCCTCCAAAAGCATTTCTGGATATCCTATAGGAAGTGTTTGTTTATTGGTAGAAGGTTCGCAGACCCCAGATGACTTTGGAAACTATTGGGTCCAGGAAAGAGACATCCCTCCCCTTTCCCTCCATCCCTGGTACCTCCTTGAAGCCATCCAGCAGAGATGAGCAATAACAGCAATGGTACTAGACATGAGAAGGTGGTCCTAGAAAGGAAGGGAATCAGGAAGCCATCCCCATCCCACTGTGTGTTTGGTTTCAGCATCACTCCCCATATTTCCGTAAAGCACCTAAATCCCACCATCCTACCTGCTACAACCAGATCTCCTTAATTGAACTTTTGCTGTTATTAAATCTTGTTGCACCTCTACAAGGTAAATATGACCTTTCTAGGTGAGCAGGACTTCGTGGTGTAATAGTTTTGTGCTTCTGACTAGTGTAGGTGACCATTTGGCAGGGAGGAGGTGAGAGTGAGCACATCGTAGCCCTCATACACCTATCCCTCTCTGCAGATACGTGATAGAGACAAATGCTCGTTGGGAGTGTATGTTTTCTCTCTGAATGAATGTCTGTCTCTCCCTTAATGCTAGAAATGTGAGCCCTTACCTTAGTCAATGAAACCTTGGCTGAGGATGACAGCAGCAGTACCTCCTAGACCAGAGGAAAGGGAACTAACCACCTTCTAGTCTGTGTAACTTAGAAGTGAGTGGATAAGGCCGGGCGTGGTGGATCACGCCTGTAATCCCAGCACTTTGGGAGGCCGAGGCGAGTGGATCACCTGAGGTCAGGAGTTCGAGACCAGCCTGGCCAAGATGGTGAAACGCCGTCTCTACTAAAAATACAAAAATTACCTGGACGTGGTGGCAGGTGCCTGTAATCCCAGCTACTCGGGAGACTGAGGCAGGAGAATCGCTTGAACCCAGGAGGCAGAGGTTGCAGTGAGTGGAGATCGCGCAACTGCACTCCAGCCTGGGTGACAAGAGAGAAACTCAAATAAATAAATAAATAAATAATTTTTTTTTTGAGATGGAGTCTCGCTCTGTTGCCCAGGCTGTAGTGTAGTGGTGCGATCTCGACTCATTGCAAGCTCTGCCTCCTGGGTTCACGCCTCAGCCTCCTGAGTAACTGGGACTACAGGCGCCCGTCACCATGCCCGGCTAATTTTTTGTATTTTTAGTAGAGATAGGGTTTCACCATGTTAGCCAGAATGGTCTCGATCTCCTGACCTCACGATCCACCCGCGTTGGCCTCCCAAAGTGCTGGGATTACAGGCGTGAGCCACCACACCCGGCCATAAATAAGTAAAATTAAAAAAAAAAAAAAAAGTGAGCAGATGAACTTTTACCAATTTCTTTCTCCCTTCTGCCTCTTTCTTCCCCATGCCACACTGATATCAACTCTTCAACTGCTCTCTTTACCTGTGTGCATAGTAGGGTATGACTTGCCCTTACACAAATAGGAGAGACCAACTTTAGAGAGACCAACTAAATCGTATTAATTTTATAGCACAATAAAATCCCACCCCAAGACCCTGGACCGTGGAGAGAGACCCCTTGCAGAAAGACAACCTTTATGTCCAAAGGAAGGCCTAGATTTTTTGAAACTAATATCTGTATGTTTCTGTCCCTGCAGCCTTAGGAAAATCCAAAGGTATGGTATCCTCTGGTAGCTATGAGGCCATGCTCAGTCTCTTCAACTGAGCCACCTATGCATCGTAGTGAGTTCCACCAGAGGGTGAATGCGCCGCGTCTGGTTGCTTGGCCGACTGATTTGAAGCTGTGTGCCCATCATTAAAATAGAATCAGAGCCCAGAGGGACCACAGGCACAAGCAGCCCCTTCCCTGCTGTGTGGACAAGCGGGAGTGGCCTGCAGACGTGTGACCTGGCCAGGGTCCCAGCAGTGGTGGAGCTGGGGCTAGACTCCAAGTTACAAAAAGAAGGATGCATATTTAGATGTCTCCTGCTGTCAGTTCCACGCTCCCCCCTTCGCTGCCCCTCCCACCTCGTCTTGCACTTGGGAGGAGTGTCCCTGCCCCCCAGTTAGGCCACATACCGCTGTGAGGAAGGCTGGCAGTTTACACCCAGGGAGCTTGCCGGGCCATCATCCTAAGCTGGCTTTGGCAGAGGGTTGAAGCACAGCTTGTGGTCGCCAGCGCTGCCGACTGTGCCCTGCTCCTTGCCTCAGTGAGGGGGCCGCTCTTGCCAGGCCCGGGCTGCCCAGGGCTGTGTCTTGGCCTCCGGGAGCAGCCAGGGCGCTGGGAGCACAGCCCCCAATGCATCGCTTCCCGGGCCCCCGGGGTGCTAAAGCTGCGCTGCTCTTCTCCCAACGCGGACCTGCTTGAATGTGGGGGAGGGAGCCTGTCACCTGTCATCTGTCACGCGTGGGTAACCGGTGTCTTTGTGTCCCTCGCCAGCATGGGCGTGAGAGTCATGGACACAAACTGGGTGGCCCGAAGAGGCTCCTCGGCCGGTCGGAAAGCGTCCTGCGCCCCGCCCTCCATGCAGCCTCCCGCCCCGCCTGCCGAGCTGGCCGCGCCCCTGCCTTCGCCGCTGCCGGAGCAGCCCTTGGACAGCCCCGCGGCCCCCGCGCTCTCTCCATCCGGCCTGGGCCTCCAGCCTGGGCCCGAGCGCACCAGGTAAGCGCGGACCACTGCCGTCCTGGCGGGCTGGTGTGCGGTGCAGGGGGTGTCTGGGTTTGCTGCGCTGGAGGCCTCTTGGATTTCGTCGTTTCCCACGCCCCCGCCCCCATTTCAAAGCATTCACGTTTGGCTTCTGAATCGCGCTGGTACCAAGTAAGTCATCCACGGCTGCCTGGATTATCACACGAAATCCAGGCTTCCCCAGCATAGCATCGCAAGCAAGCAGAAGGTGGCAGCTTGCGAAAGCGGGGTGAGGAGTCTTAGGTTCCCCAACTCTCTGTTTCCCCCTTCCTCTGTCTTTGACGTTACAGTGGTCCCCCATATCCGTAGGGGATACATGCCAAGACCCCCAGCGCATGTCTGAAACAGCTGATAGTCCCGAACCCTATACATACTGTTATTTTTTCTTATACACACATACCTATGATAAAGTTTAATTTATACATTAGGCACAGTAAGACATGAGCAATAACTAGTAATAAAATAGAAGAATTATAAGCATATACTGTAATAAAATTATGTGAATGTGGTATCTCTCAATTTTTTTTTTTTTTTTTTTTTTTGAGATGGAGTCTCGGTTGGTCACCCAGGCTGGAGTGCAGTGGCGCAATCTCGACTCACTGCAACCTCCGCCTCCCAGGTTCAAGTGATTCTCCTGCCTCAGCCTCCCGAGTAGCTGGGATTACAGGCATGTGCCACCACGCCTGGCTAATTTTTGTATTTTTAGTAGAGATGGGGTTTCACTATGCTGGCTAGTCTGGTTTCGAACTCCTGACTTTATGTGATCCACCGCCTTTGCCTCCCAAAAAGTACTGGGATTACAAGCGTGAGCCACCATGCCCAGCCTGAAAATATTTTACTGAACTGTATGCACCTATTTTTGGGCCACCGTTGACCACAGGTAACTGAAACTGCAAAACCATGGATAAGGGGGACAACTGTATCCTATTTCGAAGTTTACAATTTCTGTGTTTCTCCTCCTCTTCTTTATAGTCATAGCAGCCATTTTTTTTTCTTTTTGTGCTGCTAAAATGGGTGCAAGTCAGGGAAGGAATGGAGGTGGCAGTCATACTGGGCCTGATGAGCTTCACAGCTTGCCACATGGTTGAATTGCCATTATTTTAGGGGAAGGAAAAAGAGAGGAAAGCATTCCATGGCTAGCTTGATGAACATGAACTGAGAACTTTCTCTTTTCAAAGATAAAAAGACATGATTGCTGCCCTTAAAAAGTTCACTTTCCAGTGAGCAAACAGGCCCTGACAAATAATGACAGCACTTGGTTATGCATCCCCAGCGGGGCAGGGGAGGAGACAGTACCTGGCCCTTCCTTGAAAAGGGCATGATGGGGGAGGCAGATTCTGGAAGTGAGAATTGCACCAACTTTGAAACAACTTTGCTGTTTGTCTCAATCTTTTCTCAAGCAGCAATTTAGAACACCAGGAAAGCAACATGAAATCAGATGCCACTGTGTCTCCTGTTAGAGGACATGGCATTCTTCCATGACCACTGCCAGAAAAGTTTTGGAGACTTTGGGAAGCTGAATCTTCTAACTCAAATCTTTCTCCAAACACACGTGCATACACATAGACACACATCCTCACACACCATCACCACCAGTACACAAATACACACCCACACCCACACCCACACCAATCCCCTACATCAGAGGCTTCCACTAGGCTTTTTAGTTTTGTTTCATTTTGTTTAATGGGTAAAAAATATTTTCACAACCGGGCAGGGTGGCTCCCACCTGTAATCCCAGCACTTTGGGAGGCTGAGGTGGGCGGATCACCTGAGGTCAGGAGTTCGAGACCAGCCTGGCCAACATAGTGAAACCCCATCTCTACTAAAAAGACAAAAATTAGCTGGGTGTGGTGGCGTACGTTTATAGTCCCAGGTACTCAGGAGGCTGAGGCAGGAGAATCACTTGAACCCAGGAGGCGGAGGTTGCAGTGAGCCGAGATGGCACCATTGCACTCCAACCTGGGCAACAGAGCAAGACTCTGTGTCAAAAAAAAAAAAAAAAAAAAGTATTTTCACTGTGAAACCAGGAGATGACAAAGGGGCAGGGGGATAAATAGTCTTAGAGCATAGAAGGGGGCACGTGACCCTGCATATGCTGGGTTGCTATTGATGACTTGAACTCAGAGGATGCTCGGTGCTGGTTGTGCACTTGCTAGGCCACAGATGGACCTGAGAGATGCAGAAGCAAGCACAGCAAGTTCATTGGGGAAGCAGAGCCTGAGAGTGGTGGGCCAGGTGAGGCCGACCAGGAGGACACAGACACACAGGCAGGAAATGAGCTGGGACCGTTTCCTTTTTGGACACTCATCGACTCCATCCTAGTTTCCCATCTTAGAAAGGGGACTCAGTGCCATGTGGTATTTGGCATATGAATAATATTTCTAAAAAGTGCTCCTTGAAGATGGATTCCCCCAGTCTCTGAAGGCATTCAGGAACATTCTCGATGGGTGGTCTTGCAGAGTCACTTGTGGGCAGGGAATGGCACCCTCTGGTTTAGATTATTTTAAAGGTCACTCACATTGCTCTGTGGCCAAATGTCTTTGCCCGGGCTGACCGGTTTTGTAACTTTGCTTTGGATGTTAGTGTTCTTTTTTGTTGTTGTTGTTTTACACCACTTTTTCCTCTCTCCCTGCATGGATTTCTCCCAGTACAAACAGGTGGTCCATTGTTTTGTTCGTGTTGTTTTGGTTTGTTGTGTTGTCTGTTTCCTGCATGTTTGCAACCCAGATGATGTTCCCTTGAGTGACCAGATTCTCTTTCTGGCTCCCCCTCCCCTGAGGATGGCAGGCCCTTCCTTCCCTCTAACTGGTTCCCACCCTCCCACTCCCTACTCCAGACCCTGCCTTCAGTTCTTTCCCTGGCTCTGGCCAGCCAGGCTCTGCCTCCACCTCCTGCCCAACTGCTTAGCATGAATGCTAACCTCAAAATTCTCCTTCCTGCTTCTTGGCACCAAGCTCACAGGCTGAGTCATGCTTCTTCAGCGCTAACTTGCCCTCAAACGTGCCTTAAGCATGCCTTGGTCATGTAATACCCCTAATAGCCACCCTACATCCCACCTCTCCCCATTGGGTCAGCTACACCTCTGCTAAAGAGAGAGGACAAGACTAAGTAGGTCAATCCTTGTTTCTGTGCTGGAGAAAGTGTGTTCGGGCCAAGCGTGGTAGCTCATGCCTGTAATCCCAGCACTTTGGGTGGCCGAGGCAGGTGGATTCCAAGGTCAGGAGATCGAGGCCATCCTGGCCAACATGGTGAAACCCCACCTCGACTAAAAATACAAAAATTAGCTGAGTGTGGTGGCGTGCATCTGTAATCCCAGCTACTCGGGAGGCTGAGGCAGGAGAATAACTTGAACCTGAGAAGCGGAGGTTGCAATGAGCCGAGATTGCGCCACTGCACTCCAGCCTGGTGATAGAGCGAGACTCTGTATCCAAAAAAAAAAAAAAAAGTGTGTCTGGTGGCAGGGAACAGAAGGAAGAGCTCATTCCTAGATCCTTGGATAGACGTGTGTCTAAAGGAAGGAAGAAGAGTCTACCCACCCACAAGAAGCAATTTTTTGGTTTGCTGGTTATGAGATGTTTTTGGTTGGTTGGTTGGCCAACCAAACTATCTGCAACTTGATAGTGGCAGAGATGGATGGAAGGGTAGGTGGATATTTGGCATTGATGCCCGGGTACCTGGTAACCTGGAGCCTGAGGTCCTTGTCCAGCCTGAGTGAGGCAAGGGTTTTCTGTTTCTGTTTTTCATGAACAGAATAGAGAAGGGAATTATTGCTCTTTTGGTTCCTCTGAATAAAATGGTTTTTGTCCCTTGGGGAACTAGGTTTAGTGTGTAAGACTCATCCCAAGTGGGAGAGAATGTGCCTCCACATTGAATGGGATCTTTCCTTTATTTATTTGCATGAGGAAGACAATCTGTGTTTTGACGCCGTGGGCTTCTCCGGCCCAGCTCCCTGCTCCCAGTCTTTCTCACCTCAGTGGACAAGAATGCTCTGTTCCTATTGGAATTTTCTCCAAATTAACACTTGGAGTTTCTAGATCAGTTTAGGAAAGAAATGGGCTGTGCCCGCTTTTTTTTTTTTTTTTTTTTTTTTTTTTTTGACAGGGTCTCACTCTGTTGCCCAGGCTGGAGTGCAGTGGTGCAATCTCAGCTCACTGCAACCTCCATCTCCCGGGTTCAAGCCATCCTCCTGCCTCAGCCTCCCGAGTGGCTGGGAGTACAGGCATAGGTCACCACACCTGGCTAATTTTTGTATTTTTAGTGGAGACGGGGTTTCGCCATGTTGGCCAGGCTGGTCTCAAACTCCTGACCTCAGGTGACCCGCCTGCCTCGGCCTCCCAAAGTGCTCAAAGTGCTGGGATTACAGGCGTGAGCCACCACACCCGGCCCAGGTTGTGCCTGCTTTTGTGGGATAGAAACAGCCATTGCAGGGGATTTCGGTTCCCAGACTCTTCACGCCCCACCTATGGGCATCAGAGTCCAGGTAGGTTCTAGCAAGGATGACAGATAGCTCCCAACGCTGGGGCATCTCCCCTGATTCACTAAAGGCCACTGGGAGTATTTTCTTGGAAAGGATTGAGAACACCGTGGGGAAAGTATGGGGATCAATTAGTCGTATCTACCATCAGCGTGTCAGGAGGGCAAATCCCTGTTCTGTGGCGTGGAGTGAGGTGTCTTCTAATACACACTTCATCCTTAGGAGAAGGCTGAGGAACAGCCTTGCAGTAACGATGGATCCTCTTTAGGACCTGGTGGCCTGGGCTGCCTCGTTGTCAATTCCAGGGGTCAGAGAGCAGAGCCGTCACTGCCATCGACCTCCACCTCTCTCGAAGCCTGGGACTGGGACTCGAACTGGCTCCCATTTAAGGGCATGGCCTGGATCTCTGTCCACCCTGGCCTCCGCTGGAATGGGTACTGAGTTTGAGGATGAGTCCTAGAATACCTCCTGCCTTGGGGGGTGGCTAGAGGCTCAGGGCCAACAGCTGGAAGAGCTGGTCCACAAGGTTGGCAGCAGAAGTCCGTGTCATCAGCACTCGCTGGGCACAGTGGCCCTAAGAAGTCCTCTTGGCTATAGTAGGAAAAACACTTTGGTGTCCCAGTTTGAGAATGTTCTAGAATTCCCAGGTTGATGGCAGGATACAGTGGAGGCGCTCAGGCCCCTGCCCTCACGTTGCTCACAATCTCCTTGAATAGAGGAGGGCAGAGGCATGAAAAGGGCATTGGCAGTGAGTGCCAAGTGCCACAGAGATGGGGGCGGAACCCAGGCTGTCAGAGCTCCAGAAAGGACAGTCACCCCATGGGGCACCTGCCGAAGGCTTTAGGAAGGGGTCGAGAGACCAGAGCTGGGACATACTTGCACGGGGCCCAGAAGGACACACAGGGTGGCCATCGGCTAGGCTGGTGCTGCAGCTCACTGAGTTCAGGGCTTCTCTTTTGTCTCGTATGCTTTCCTTTCAGCACAACAAAAAGCAAGGAACTTTCTCCAGGGTCTGCACAGAAAGGAAGTCCAGGCTCCAGCCAGGGGACAGCCTGTGCAGGGACTCAACCGGGGGCTCAACCAGGAGCTCAGCCAGGCACCAGCCCCAGCCCCAGCCAGCCGCCTGCAGACCAGAGTCCTCACACCCTCCGGAAAGGTATGGCCCTGCTTCCCTTCTCCTTGGTCTCAGGCCGGAGGTGGCTGTGACATTCCCTGCAGACTCGCTTTCCTCTGTTAACTTGGATATTGAGAAACCACGTGGTTTAGTGACTAATGCCCATCTGGGCATTAGAGCTTTGGAAGTTAAAAGGGATCTTTTCTCTGTTATTCCTCAGTGTACTCATTGGACAGGTGGGCTCATTAGGGGCATATAGAGGACAGCGCTTCTCATACACCAAATAATGTCACCAGGGCCAAATTCGTTGTCCACAATGATGTGTGTTTTCCAGAGACCTGTCAGGCCCTACCTCTGTCATTTGAAAAGCTGTATAGGGTCATCTGCAGGAGCCTCCTTTCCCCCAAGGCAGCCTCGCACAGCTGCCTACCCCTAGATCACTCATACAAGGTGACGGGAGGGAGTCAGGATAGCTCCTATAGTACCTGAATCTCAACCCTGAATACTTCTGCTCTGGAAGGCCCGAGAATGCCCACACTGACCAGTTATTATCTCTTTAGAGAATCACTCCCACAAGCTAAAGGTCTGCTCCGTGTGACATTTCATAAATGGGGAGCTGTACTGAGTGTTCGTATCTGAACCTTTTTGGTTCGTTCTTACCTGTGTCATCTCTTTGCAAAGTCTTTCACTCGTCTGAAATAATACATCACCGTGTGTGTTCTACATTCAGACCACTCGCACTTCTGGGAGCGGCTTGTAACTCCTGGATTTGTCGAATAGGGCTGGGTTTAGCTCATCCACACGTGCCTTCATCACAGGCCTTTTTCCAGCGCACCCTTAGTTCCCATCTGCAGGGGCAGTTTCATTCTCTTTGTCTGCCCTCAAGCCCGTGGATCTTATTCGATCTCTACTCGAGTAATTCCTTCTGCATTCTACACAAACGTGTTAAGTCCTGCTATGTACAGAGCTCTGTGCTTTCCAGAAAGAAAGGCAACGAGAAGGCAAAGGTGTTGGCACTGTGCTGGGAGACACCCAGGGTACAGTGAGGGTACCTGGGAGCATGCTTTCTAGACTCAGGAGTTAGGACAGGTGGCCCAGCAGAAACGACATGGTGAAGGTTGAATAGGAGTTGGGCCGAAGTGGCGGCATGAGATTTCAGAATTTCAGAGCATTTCTCCAGCACCAATGGTTTCTCCTTGGTCTAGATACCATATTCTTGGGCATATCTTTCTTTCTTTCTTTTTTTTTTTTTTTTTTGAGATGAAGTCTCGCTCTTGTCCCCCAGGCTGGAGTGCAATGGCCCAATCTCAGCTCACTGCAACCTCCGCCTCCTGGGTTCAAGCGATTCTCCTGCCTCAGCCTCCCAAGTAGCTGGAATTACAGGCGCCTGCCACCACACCTGGCTAATTTTTGTACTTTTAGTAGAGATGCGGTTTCACCATGTTGGTCAGGATGGTCTCGAACTCCTGACCCCAGGTGATCCGCCCACCTCGGCCTCCCGAAGTGCTGGGATTATAGGCATGAGCCACTGCACCCAGCTGGGCACGTCTTTGTTTTAGAGTCCTTTAATTGGCTGGACGCAGTCGCTCATGCCTGTAATCCTAGCATTTTGGGAGGCTGAGACGGGCAGATAATGTCTGAGCTCAGGAGTTTGAGACCAGCTTGGACAACATGGTGAAACCCGTCTCTACTAAAATATAAAAAAGTCGGCTGGGTGTGGTGGTGGGCACCTGAAATCCCAGCTGCTCAGGAGGCTGAGGCACAAGAATTGCTTGAACCTGGGAGGCGGAGGTTGCAGTGAGCCAAGACTGTGCCACTGCCTTCTAGCCTGGGCAGCAAAGCGAAACTCTATCTACAAAAAAAAAAAAAAGAAAGAAAAAAAGCCTTTTAACTTTCCCTGCAGCACTACAATACAGGGGTGATGGCTAAGTCATTGTCTTATCCAGTGGGAGAGCCAGGGCTCCGGTAGCAGCCAACCAACCTCCTAATGCCAGTGACAGGTTGACCCTTTTCGTTTGTGCGGCACACTGGACCTGTGCATGCAGTGTAGCCTAGAGTGACTCAAGTCCCTTTTCCCAAGTGACCTTCAATAGCTCGGATCCATCTTTTGAAAGGTATACATTTCTTCTCTACTCCCCATCATGCCCACAGATGGCACACTTAGCAGGTCTTTTTTTAAAAAAAAAAATTTTTTTAACACCTCAGTCTTTTGACAGTGTGCCTACAATTTCACATCCTATTCCTGTCGCCACCGGAAGTGGTAAATGTCATCACAGACATGGTGATGCATCCTCCGTCTCCCAGGTCCTTCGTGAGAAGGCATGTGCGAGCATTGATACCTAGGGTCTCCACCAGCTTCTCACCCAGGGGTACCCCTGCGTCTGTCACCCATGACCACGTGGCTGCCATGAGCTGCAGTAGCGGCTGCTGGAAACACTTCCGCTGTCCTCAGGAAGTAGAGTTGAAAAGTGAAATTGGAAAGTTAAGTGGTTTTGTTATGTCGTGATGATGTGGGTACTTGACATTCATGATCTCATTTAATTATTACACTGCTGCAGAGAAAATCTTTTTCCTCCAATTACATAGAAGATGTTTGAATAAGTTGACCCAGGGAATACAGCGGGTAAGTGGCAGGATAGAAATTTGAGCCCACATTGGTAGGATTCTGAAGGGCATGTCCTTCTATCCACACTGCAGACTGACACACCCAGAGAATACATGAGGTATCCTCCTAACAGACTTTGTTCCCTGGAGGGCATGGGGGTGGGGTGGGGTGGGGTGAAGGAAGAGATTCTGACCTCTCCCTTAGGACTTAGAAGGTAATTTCTTCTAGAATCAGACCCACACACGGCCGGGCGCCATGGCCCATGCCTGTAATCCCAGCACTTTGGGAGACCGAGGCGGGTAGATCATGAGATCAGGAGATCGAGACCATCCTGGCTAACACAGTGAAACCCTGTCTCTACTAAAAATACAAAAAATTAGCCGGGCATGGTGACGGGCGCCTGTAGTCCCAGTTACTCAGGAGGCTGAGGCAGGAAAATGGCGTGAACCCGGGAGGCAGAGCTTGCAGTGAGCCAAGATCACGCCACTGCACTCCAGCCTGGGCGACAGAGCAAGACTGTCTCAAAAAAACAAAAAAAGGAATCAGACCCACACACAGCCAGTCCTCGCTTAAGCCTAACAGGTTAGTGATCACTGTCTCAAAGATATTTGCCCATCAAGTATCTCCTGGACGTTTGAATTTGTTGTCTTTACCAATTCATTTTCAATTAAAGGTGTAATGGATTTGTCATCCTATAGGGTGACTGGGAAAAGGGAAATGAAGGTAAGGCAAAGGAGGTCAGGGCAGTGATGTGCTTTGAAAAATGCAGTCGATTGGCCGGGCACGGTAGCTCATGTCTGTAATCCCAGCACTTTTGGGAGGCTGAGGCGGGCAGATCACCTGAGGTTGGGAGTTCAAGACCAACCTGACCAACATGGAGAAACCCTGTATCTACTAAAAACACAAAATTAGATGGGCGTGATGGCGGGCACCTGTAATCCCAGCTACTCGGGAGGCTGAGGCAGGAGAATTGCTTGAACCTGGGAGGCGGAGGTTGTGGTGAGTGGAGATCATGCCATTGCACTCCAGACTGTGGCAACAAGAACAAAACTCTGTCTCCAAAAAAAAAAAAAAAAAAAAAAAAAAATGAAAAATGCAGTCACTCCACAGACCAGAGGGTACAATTCTTGAAAAAAAGAACAAGAATGAGAAGAAAGCCTCAGCAGCAAGGATGCAGGATTGAGGCACAGCATATAAAGTAATGGAGGAACAGGGGTTCTGTGGCTGGAGGATTTGCTCATCTATCATTGTTAGGGGAGCCAGAAACCACTGGACAGGTTCAGCCAAAAGTCAATTTTGCATCCCGAGGACCTGCCCCTGGGTCAGGGCTCCACTGTCCATTACAGCAGATGGAACTGGAGTCATCCTCTGCTGGACCCTGCCCCACTGACTCACTCTTGCTCTGAGTGTAGCCACAATACGTCTCACCACTGGGAAGGCAGCCCACTCCTGTGGATGGGAAATTTGTTCTCTAGTTTGGCTGGGTGTGCATGTGTAGATCAGGGCAGAAAGCCAGAAAAGAGGAGGAAAAATTAGTTAACAGATGGGAAGATAGGAAAACGTGCAATTCTAGGTTAATTTTTAAAACTTATATTGGGTGCTCTCCATGTGGCAAGAGGCCAGGGGGCAGGGCAGGGAGGTGTGGGTGGGTGGCGAGGGGCAGGAGGTGGGGACAGCTTTGAACGCTGAAGGGTGTGTGAACAGGCCCCACAGTGGCTTCATTTAACAACTTTGTGTTTTGTTGTTGTGTTTTCTCTTTCAGTTTCAAAGAAGCTGGCACCAATTCCACCCAAGGTCCCCTTTGGCCAGCCGGGGGCTGTGGCAGACCAGTCTGCTGGCCAGCCGTCCCCAGTCAGCCTGTCCCCCACCCCGCCCAGCACCCCGTCGCCCTATGGACTGAGCTACCCTCAGGGGTACTCCTTGGCCTCGGGCCAGCTCTCCCCAGCTGCAGCTCCTCCCCTGGCCTCTCCTTCTGTCTTTACAAGCACTTTGAGCAAATCGCGTCCCACTCCTAAGCCCCGACAGCGACCTACTCTGCCGCCTCCTCAGCCTCCCACAGTAAACCTCTCGGCCTCCAGTCCACAGTCCACGGAGCCCCCCATGCTAGATGGCATGTCCCCTGGGGAAAGCATGTCTACAGGTAACCAAGCCACAGGCTCCCTCATCTTTTTTTATGAACTTTAGTGAAATGTACCTAGGGGAGGGATTGCTAGTGTCACTGCCAGGGAACAAATTCCTGCGTGCTTTGAGATGACTGGGCTGGCACCAGGGGTAGCTCATAAGATCTCCTTAGAAGCCCACCAATGGACAGCGACCCTGGAATCCATGTGTCCCAAACGGGGGCTTCTTATGGGATCTTTCTCAGTCTAAGCCCACCAGCCTGGAGTTCTGTTTTTGCTTTTAATATCGGGGGTTGAAGACACTGAGTCATTTGGAGTGGGGCGTCAGGAGAGGCTGGTTATGATCACAAAACGGTATCAAAACTCAGGTATTCCCTGGATAGAGCCCGAGCAACCGACAAGTATAAATGCTTATCTGGAGGACGGGCTAAGAACCAAAGATGTTCTTCACTATTAGTAAAATAAACCTTGCTAGAAAAATACGCTTCTAGATAGATATTTAGAGAAGGGTGAATTTCAGAAAACCTGCATATCTCCGTTCCCCTCCCCCAGGTTCCCCCTCCCCGGCCAATTCCCTGAGGAGCTAATTGGATGAACCCACAGCAACTTAATTTAGTTTGGATTTAAATTTAGAAACAAAGATAAGTCTCTTCCGCCAGAAAAATCTGTAAGCACAAAATCACAAACACACACCACGTTTAGCCAAAACCATTCATTGGCTGGAAGGAACGGGACGTATTTGGAACATCTCCCCAGACACTTCAACCACATAAGATTATAAAGTCAGGGGCATATTTGTGGTGGCTGCTTAAAGTCATTTGAGCATTTTCCTTGTTCAGGGAGACAGGCACAGGGGTTGAGCTGTGTCTTGGGCTAGAGCCAACCCACTTAGTAAAGTGCAGTAGCATGGCTTTGAGCTGGAGCATATGTGTGCCTAGTGTTGTCCCAAGTAGCAGAAGGTGAGGCAGCTTGGGTTGGAACACACACACACACACACCACACACCACACACCCACTCCTTTCAGAGAACAGTGCTGTCCTAGGGTGCACTGGGACTTTTCGCGGATCATGTACTTTTCCCTCCACGTCCTTCTCCAAAAGAGTGATTTATTTCTTCCGTGTTTAGACGGAAGCAGTGACCCTGTGGGGTTCAGCTCCATGCTGCCTTTGAAAAGGCTAGTCCAGCCGGGCGAGGTGGCGGGCGCCTGTAGTCCCAGCTACTTGGGAGGCTGAGGCAGGAGAATGGCGTGAACCCGGGAGGCGGAGCTTGCAGTGAGCTGAGATCCGGCCACTGCACTCCAGCCTGGGCGACACAGCGAGACTCCGTCTCAAAAAAAAAAAAAAGAAAAAAGAAAAGGCTAGTCCAATTTGCAACTGTGTGCTGGGTCAGATTTAAATATTACAGGGAAGAGCCATCTGGTGATTTGGCTTCTTTATTGTTGGATGTAATTAATGTTGAAGGTGCAGCTGCCGTCATCTACCCTGAGGCTTATTAAAAATTAAGCAAATTTCTCCCTGGAAAATGCACTGAGCACCCCTCCCATCTTGGTGGGTCTTGGTGCTGAGGCGTTGTCTCCTCAAGGAGCCCATGATGGGCGGGCACATGCTTGCTGCCCTCGGGGAAGGTCACAGATGCAGAGGAGCTGAAGGTCACCAGGTCTCCAGGGCCACTCCTCCCAATGTGTCACATCTGCTGACTCTTCCAGCCACCCCAGGGAAGGGACACAAGGTAGTGTCAATACATAAGCAATAGAATAAGCAGAAGATGGCCAGGCGCAGTGGCTCACGCCTGCAATCCCAGAGATTTGGGAGGCCTTGGAGAATTAGGCGTGGTGGCATGTGCCTGTAATCCTAGCTACTCGGAAGGCTGAGGCAGGAGAATGGCTTGAACCTGGGAGGTGGAGGTTGCAGTGAGCCGAGATTGCGCCACTGCACTCCAGCCTGGTGACAGAGAGAGACTCTGTCTCCAAAAATAAAAAAAGAAAAAAAAAAAGAATGAACAGAAGATATCAATGGAGAAGCAGAAAAGAGCAGAAGGAGAGGAGAAATTGGGGAACAAAAGTGGGCAACAGAAGGCCCGGGAGGACAGTGCCTTGAGGGCTCTGAGAAGCGGAATGGTTCACGTTCCATCTCGCAGGTTGAAGAACTCCTGACCTTCAGGATTCATAACGTCCCTCGCCCTATGCGGACCCTGTTTTAATGTCCTTTTGGCAGCAGACTGTTTTGTCCTGTATGTTCAGGTCTCAGCCAGTGTAGAATCCATCATGGTTTGGTGTGGCCTGCCTGGGACTGTGATATTGGCATAGCTTTGTGGGTGTGGGTGTGTGTGTGTGTGTGTGTGTGTGACGTTCATGTTTTGTCATGTTGATTCCTTTCTCCGAATCCTATCATTGTGTTCTTGCAGCTGTGTGACATGAATGGCGCAGTTTTGGATACGTGTGAGGGGGATTTTCAGGGTAAGCTGGTCCCGGCCTCGCCCCTCCACCCCGCTAGCTAGCCAGGCCAGCTGCCCGCTCCTCCCCTCTGCTCCTCCTCTCTGCATGTGGCTCAGACCATCCGCATGGCAGCTTCACTCTCCAGCCTTCCCTGGCCTCAGTAAGGATGAGCTGACCACGAGCTTATTTGGCTTTGGGGGACCCCTAGCCTCTTTTTCTTTCTTTTCATTAGGAGGAGCTGGGGGAGAACCCAGCCAACCCCTTTTCCGTACCTTCTCTCTCACTAGAATCACATCTGCAGCTCCTCCTCCTCCGCTCTCCCTCAGGTTTAGACCGTGGAGCGGTAACACATCTGTTCTTCCTATGAGACGTTTGTGTTGGAGACGCCTGTGCCCAGCACCCTGGGGGACATGCACCTGCTCACCTTTGTTTAGGAAGGTGTCCTGAGGGGAGGTCATACCTGCTGCAGCCCAGCACAGGGTCCACACCAAGGCTTGGACCCCATTTTCAGTGGCCCTGAGTTCACACCAGCAGATCTCCCCTTCCAGACTTAGATCCTAACGTCTGGCTTCCTCCAGGCTGAGACTGCTGGCAAATCCTGAAGAATCCGTATCAGAGCTCATCCTGCTCCCCTTCTCCCTCATCCCAAGTGGATATGGCCAGACAGATCCTTTCTATCCAACTCAATAAAATGTGGGGGAGTATTTATATCAGTATCTGTTTGGTCTCCTCCTCCTATAAAAAGTAAATGCTCAAAGCATAACTGAGGGAAGGGCATGAAGGAAGCCAGGACTTCGGTGTATCTGCCTCAGTAAGTAGGGGTGGCCAGAGTAAACCAGGTCTTCCCCCCGATTCGGCCCATGGTCCTGCAGGGACTACCGAGAGACACCAGGGTGTCTGGTGCTAACAGACAGTTCTCCTGGCAGGTGCTTCCAGAGTGTCCTGGAAACAAGCAGCCAGTGTCCCTTTTCCCAGGAATGCTGATGAGGGCTTCTTCCCCTGAATCCCATTCCCTTGCATAGTGACTCTTCTCCCTTGGGAGTCTCTTTAAGGCAGCAACAAGGATAAAGGTATGACAGCTCACACAAGTGCTTGTTCTGGGCCCGTCTAAACTCATCACCACCCTGTATTATTCCCATTTGACTGCTGAGGCACAGGGAAGGTAGGACGCTTGTCCAAGCTCACGCTCTTCCTGCCTGACATATTTGGGATTTTTTAATCTAAGCGGGAGAGCTTGTGTTCTTACCTGATAGCGAACCCTGCACAGCGAGGTGGGCCCCGGGCCACTCAGCCTCACACCTGTGCAGAGACATGACCCAAGCAGCCGGGGAAAGGCAGAGGTGGGCCTGAGGCCACCTGCTTCAGAGGAATAAGTGGCACTGGCTGTTCCTCCAGCCCCACCCCCTAAATCTCTGCTTCTCCATCAGGCAGCAAAACAAAGACCAGAAGGACATGAGGGCTGCCTGGGGGGATGGGGCTAAGGGAAGACCTTTGTCCCAGAGCTTCCATGTTTGTACGATGTCTTTCAGGACAGTGTCCAAATGTATGTCTGTACACTTAGTATGGTATTCCTCAGTCTGAACATTTGTTCCCTTCCTCTGCCTCCTGAAGTGCTGCTCCCAGCCTCGCAAAGCTAAGTGAGGGCCAGAAACTAAGCAGGCAGGCTGGGCGTGGTGGTTCACGCCTGTAATCCCAACACTTTGGGAGACTGAGGCGGGTGAATCACCTGAGGTCAGGAGTTCGAGACCAGCCTGGCCAACATGGTGAAACCGAGTCTCTACTAAAAATACAAAAAAAAAAAAAAAAAAAAATCCGGGCGTGGTGGCGGGCGCCTGTAATCCCAGCTACTCAGGAGGCTGAGGCAGGAGAATTGCTTGAACTCAGGAGGCGGGGGTTGTAGTGAGCTGAGATGGTGCCATTGCACTCCAGCCTGTGCGACAAGAGCAAAACTCCATCTCAAAAAAGCAAAAAAAAAAAAAAAAAAAAAAAAAGGAAAACTAAGCAGGCGAAGGAGGGGGACAGCATGACGAGAGTAAAGAACCCAGGGGATCTGTGTTCTCTGGCTCTCTGGTGTACCACATCCCGGAAGAGTCAGCAAGCACAGCCTTGTCAGTTTCCCCCCTGGGGCGGCGGCTGCAGCAGCAAGGCCATTTTTAACATGCTGTGGCAAACAGACTTTGTGTCTACTCAGCTGCCAGTCTAAGGACTTCTGTCGTCTTTGCCGACTCACAGATGTCCAGACACTGAGCTGTTATTTCGAGTACATTTCTCCTGTTCATCTTGCCGGGAAAAAAAATGACCTTTTAATGCTCCTGATAAGGATGTCACTAGAGGTGGGGGTTTTCCTGCAGTTAGGGACAGTTGGCACACCTATGACGACCAGGGTCCTGAGGGAGACCTTCTACTCCGCCCATGTCAGCCATCCAAAACGCAGCCATTTCTTAAGAGTGAGGACACTGGTTCAGGGTTCCCCGATTCA
Organism: Theropithecus gelada; assembly: GCF_003255815.1. Lineage (NCBI taxonomy): Eukaryota > Metazoa > Chordata > Mammalia > Primates > Cercopithecidae > Theropithecus > Theropithecus gelada. The sequence continues at coordinate 69,332,883 of NC_037684.1, forward strand.
CTCGTAGACTTGAGAGGAGAAAGGGGTACCTTTCCACTGTCTCAAGTCCTGTCCCTGCAGATTCTGGGGAATGAAATGCAGTCTGATATACATCCCCAAAGAGATGTCATTGAGACTTAGCATCCTTCTTATCAAGAATAAAGGACCCTGTGGCTTGGCAGGGAGGCGCTGTTCTGGCCTTCCTGTCTGAACCACAGTGGCACATCCTGGGTTTGCTTTGGTTCTGCAAACTTACGGGGTAGAAGCAAAGCAGGCATGACCACAACCTGATTGTGCCACAAAATGCTTAAACCAACCTCCAAATGATCTATCCCTAGAATACCACCACCCCTGCTTCCTAAGGCTGACATTGTTTGCCTGCAACTAGGTTCTCATTTGCCGGGAGGCCCCCTTTCACCCGCCTTTCTCTCTACCGCCTTCCAGATCTTGTCCACTTTGATATTCCCTCGATCCACATAGAGCTCGGGTCGACACTCCGCCTGAGTCCCCTGGAGCACATGCGGCGACACTCAGTGACTGACAAGAGGGACTCGGAGGAGGAGTCTGAGAGCACCGCCCTCTGACATGGCACCGCCCATCCTGCCTCGCGTGTACATACATCACGGGCCCTAGGAACGCCGCCAGGAGCAGCGTCCGTGAGCTTGCCAAGTGTTCTCTGCTGGCTCTTTCCTGCCACTGCCAACGCGAGGTTGGAGTCTGGCAGGAAATTGTGATCGCCAGTCCGTGTGGTGATGCTGGTGGTGCAGATTTTGTTTGTTCCTTTCGGGTGGTGACTTCGGCCTTTTGTTTGACCTTTGCCTTTTGACTTTGTGCCTCTTTTGATCCACTTTCAGCCTCCATGCCAAGCAACACCCCCCTCTCCATCCAGGGCTGGTCAGGAGCGTCCTTTGCAGGGTCGGAGTGGTGCGGGAGAGGCTCACTTTGCCTGGTGAGACCCGAGGGCTGCTACCTTTTCCTCGGACGGCTCATGGCAGGTCTTGCAGGAGCAGTTTAATGGCCACAGAAAGGAAGCAGGACAGCAGGGTCCCTGTCACCCACACCTAGACCAGGTCCGGGATTCTAGCAGTCCTGGGGCACTGACCTTTGCCAGCCACTCGGGGGAGGCCTTGCCACTGGAAAACCTTCCAGGCTGCCCCCATCAGTGGGCTCCAAAGTAAGTGGCTGAAAACAAAAATGTGTTTCGCTTCCTAAGTTTTCCTTTTTCCACTGTGTGACTGAAAGCTCCTATATCATTTTCTACTTCTGAATCTATAAAACAAGCCTGACGGTGTCTGGAGGCCCCAACGGTGGCCTCCATGTCCCCAAATCTATTGGCTATATGAGAGTAATTTTACTCCTCTAGGTACCTAAAGGCACCCAGCTCACTAGTCTGTGGGGTCCTGGAGCCTGCCTCTTCTTTCTGGAGGTTCAAACTGAATAGCAATAATTATGTTACCCAAAGCATGTGGAGGAAAAGTGAAACCGGCCACGGAGACACCGGGCCATGGGCTCGGCCTGCGGTGTGGCCTGCTTTGCTCACCAGCGTCAGCCGCTCATCCCTTCTCATGAAGTCCCATCCGGTCATGGGGACGAGGGCCGGGAGGGTACCGGGGAGCCTCTTCACACTTGGGGATTAGGGGAGTGAGAAAAGATTTGGGCCATGCATGCAAAGTAAAAGTTTAAAATTTTATCCTTTTAAAATAGATATAATATACCTATACATGATATAATATTTGTATATATGAAATCTCTCTATATTTGTTTAATTTGAGCCATTCAATCTAAACCAATGTACAGGTGTACAATGAAAAATTTAAATGCTTAGTTATTTTTCCCAACACAGTGTAAAGTCACCCTCCTCTGAGAGTGGGATGTGCAGACTTTTGATGTTACAGCTTTGCTCACTTCCTGGCAAGGGCAGTTCACGCCTCAATTTGTAATGGGAGTCTGGGGTAAGGGTGGGGGTTGAAAGTTATCTTTAAATACATGTACAAATCGTTGTCAAAAGTAATGTTATTAAAATAGATTTATTATCCCTGGGCTTGGCATTTGTTCTGGCTTTAATAAACCTGCGGGGACGTGGCTGTCAATCTTGAATGTGCGCCCGGTTGGCACCTGAAGGTCACCACTAGTGTAAAGCAAGTCGCTGGTTGATCTCTCGCTTGTCGCTTGAGTTTTTAAAGCACTTTTCACGTTCTCCCGGGTAGGGAGAATATACAGCAAGTACTAGATTCGACTTGGAAAATGCTCTCCATTTGTCAAGCACTAATCTGTGTCTGTAAATCCCACCAGGAGGACAAAAGAAACCAGCTCCGTGTGCCATTTCTCAAAACCTTCAAGGGCAAAGTGATCCTCAGTCTCAGTATGGAAGCAACAGAGCAAATCTATTGTCTCCACTTTTACCCAGAACAAGCAGAAGACTTGCATTTCCCTGACCACTGACACTAGCCCGGCCAGGCTCTCACTGATAGGGGAAGCACGCCCTGCTGTGAGCTGGCACAGATTGAGTTCTGTCAAAAGACTTACTTGGCGAACGAGGGTGGCTCTCTCAGGACAGGTTCCAGAGGTGCTCACTACGATGGGGGATGACTTCCAAGCCAGCCGGGTACCAGGCAGCTGCCACGCTGCAACAGAGAGAGCCTTCTCCAAGGCGGTGCCCAGCAGACCCTGCTCTCTAGCAGCAGCAGGAGGAAGCAAAAGAACTCACAATTCCAAACTCAATCTTTATTGCAGCTGAAATACTATTTTCGTTGAGTCTCGGACACTTAGACCCAGTGTTCCTGCGACTCTGCTTGTCTCTGGCGTGCAGGGAATCACTTTGCTGGATGAGAGGAAAGGTGCTGCCGTCTGTTTCCATGACTTCTTTAAATACTGCCTTGAAGTGAAATTAGTTCATTTGCTTGCTTCCGTGTAGCAGCCTCCTGTTCCACGGCTGTGCCAGGCACCAGTCCTAAGAGGCGTCTATAAACTAGTGCTTATCTGGGAGTCCAAGCCTCGGCACAACTCCACACCACCTATCCTGAGCTGCCTCCTGCGTGGACCGTGCTCTTCAGCTTCTACCAGCAAGGAGGGCAGATACGGGTGCGTGCGTGGGGCAGAAGACACACAGCCGTCAGAGTTCAGGGTCACTCCCAGATCTTCACTGGGCTCTGACCTTCTTGCTCTGTGGCTCCTCTGTGTGGGCCCGTTTCTGCTGGGGCTCCCCATCCTCCAGGTCGTCTGTTAGAGCCCTGGACAGGAGGGCCGCCCGCACCTGCCGCAGCTCCCGCTTCTCCCTGCGCTCCTCCATCTCCTCAATGTCACCAGCAAACAGGGCTTTCAGTGGGGGAATCAGCTTGGGCACTGTTGGAAAGTCTCCAAAGGAGACCTAGAAGACACAATAGAAGACAAGGACATGCCTCAGAGGGGCAGAGGTGGGGACAGGAGCTGGGAGAGATGCAGTCATGCGCTCACACAGCAGCGCCAACGCCCCCTCCTTACGCACAAGCCAACAGGTCACAGTTGAAATGGAAAAAAGCATGGCATGGAGGGAGCCCTCTAAAGAAGGGACAGAGTCTCCCCAGGTCTGGCTAAGGGCCTCCGGAGAGGGAAGGGAAAGCAGTCCAGATGCTCTCAAAGTCAAGCTCCTGAAAAAGGAGGCCTGGTTCGGGCCCCGCCCCTTCATTCTGGAAGGCCAAAGCTCAGGCCTGGCTTTCCCACTCACAAGAGGCAACCACCTGTCTCACAGGTCTGTGCTGAGGCTCAAATGCCATGACTGTGTGAGCAGTCCAGGCCTGAAAAGACTCTTCAGAAATTTCCAGTGGACTGAGACTGAAGACTAGCTGGCCCCTGCAGGAGGTGGGTCTCACCAGCAAACCCAGCGTGGTTCGACCTGGTTAGTGACGGGTAGATACCCTTTTCCCACGGTGGCCCCAAAGAAGAAAGCTAACTCCAGCTGACTGTCCTACTCAGTGTGTAGAATCCCGTCTCCCTGCCCCGTCCCCGCCCCGTGCTGCCCACGTGACATACAGACCTTCATGTGGTCAAAGGCAATTCCCACTTTCTCGTTGAAGTCGGGGCTAAAGAGGGGGACCTTGGCGTAGCGCTGGCTGAAGTGGTTCAGCATGATGAACTCCGCGTTCATCCGCATCCCCACACGGATGGCTTGGGACGTTGTGCTGCGGGCAAAGGACAGAGCAGACTGAAGCTGAACCCAAGTGCAAGACTGCAAAGAGTGGCACAGACCCTGGCAGTCAACTGCCAGGGTACCTGGGGAAGCTGGTGGGTTTTCTTAATGAGCACCTCTGTAGCCAGCACAATCTCCCGAGGGCCAGAGCCTACACACACTCCCCTGAATGAAGCCCACCCTCTGTATTGGCTGCCAAATCTGTCTATGAGGGCACCCAAAGAGAAAGCACAGGGCCCACCTGGGGTAATGCACTCTTTCGTCGAAATTAACAGCCCAAGATTCAGTCCCCCAGCCCCCACCTTCCCCTGGCAATTCTCTGACGTGGTTTAGAGTTTATTCAGCTATTTCTAAATGCTTTCAAAAAACTGTGCCTCACTCTAGAACCTTGCCTAGAAAATTGTGCAAAAATAAAGGCCAAGGGCCTGTGAGCATTGCCATATGTCAAGGAAGCCCCCATAGCCCTTGATAGGAAGCAGGGCAGCACCACATCAGTGGAGACACAAATGATGGCTGCTCAGTGTCACATAGTAGGGGAGGGGGAGGATATGGGGGACAAGGACTAACCGGCCTTTGCTACCTGTGTGTCTTTTCCACTGCTTCCTCTTCCAAACCATCTTCCAGAGTGGCTTCATGTATCAGGAGGGTGGCATCTTTCCCTGGAGAAAAAGCACAAGGATCAGGGCGGAGTTCTCTGCAAGAACAGCACACAGGCGTCAGTCACGTGCTGTTTCCTGGTCTCAACACTCGGCTCCCCTGGCCCTGGGTCTGCCTATTAGGATGACAACCAGAGACTCTGAGGGCAGGGACTTGAGTCTCCTGCCTCTGCTGCTGTTTCCCCACAAACTCAGCTGCATTCACCTCCAGCGACACAAACCCCAGAGCAACCTCACGGTGGCTGGCTTCTTCCTCTACTCACCCATCCGGACCAGAGCCTCACAGGGCATGGTGTCCCCGGAATAGACCACTTTCCAGCCAGAGGTGTGCACCAGCGCACAGCCAAACGCATGCCTGCAGTGCCGCACCAGACAGGTCTGAAACTAAAAGGGCGGGGCTGGAGGGCTCTGCAGCTCTGCTCCCCATCTCGCCCCCACGATGCCTGCGGTGGTGCCCCTTACCTCTTCCAAATCACATGTTCCCAACAGCGAACTGATCAATCTTTCCACTGCAGGACTGGAGATCTCAGCCCCTACCTGAAGGTATTTGGCAGGAATCATACTGTAAAAAGACACAACATTTAAAACATTTCTTGGACATCTGGAACCAAAGTTTAAGTCTTTGGCTGCAGAACCCCAAAACCATTCTTAGGTAGAAACATGATTGAAATCATAGTCCCTAAGATGAAGAAACAGCTGTCAAATACAAAGAGCCAAACCCAAGCCTCTGGGCCACTGGGAGAGACCCAGCAGGTGAATACCGCCTCCAGCTCAGGCAGCACAGGCCATGGGCGACTCCAGCAGAGGGGACTCCTTCCCCTTGGGGTGAGGATGGCGCCACCTCCCGCTGGCCACACACCTGGTCTGGACAGTCTCTGTGCTAGCCACTATTTGGGTGCTTGGCTCTGGAACTCTCATGAAGAAAAGCTGGTCAATGTTTAGAAAGCAGCTCAGAACTCAAATGAGGACTGGGAAGAAATGCTTCTAAGAAAATAAGCATGATGTGGGAACTATCTAATGGTTTCTGTCCTTCAGCCAGAGCACTTCTCTCCTGCTTCTGCCTTCTGGGACAATGTCAAGGGCAAGGCTCCTGGGGGATAGTGGTAACTGCCCCAGTGTCAACCTGGAGCTTCTGAAGGAGGTGGAAGCAAGCAACAACCCAGGGGCCAGGCTGCCCTGGATGCTCACCTGACGTGGTGCAGGACCTCCTGGCACTGGTTGTGGTACTGCTGGAGCCAGGCTTTGAGCTGGGTGGGGGCAACCACCAGCAAAGGGTGAAATGGCTTTCCCAAAGACGCCTGAAACAAAAAATCCAAGTGCTGACTCAACGATGGAACATCTCAATAAACGCTGGAGGCCAAGAGGCGTGGCGGATGATGTGTAAACCACTGGAACTCAAAACGTCGATGAAGTGCCGCACTTACCAAGGCTCGTTCTCTCTGCAGCAAGATATTTAGCAAGCCCTGGCAAGGAAACAGGAAACATGCATTAGCCAGGCCCGAGGATGATCTCCTTCGGGTTAGGGTCTGCAGCCCTCCCTCTTGCAGGAGTTGCCAGTCCTATGTCACCCACCAGTCTCCAACACGGCCGCAGTGGGGGTGGCACATGCTAAGCCCCCTGCGCCATGACCCTGAAATGTCATAGGCAGAAAGCAATGGGACCCGTATTGGGAAGAGGGCAATGGCCCAGGGCCCAGCACCCCAGGAGACCAAGGTGAGGGTCTCATAGCCACACTTCCGGCATCTGGCCAAAGCTTCCTCTGAGCAGGCCGTGTGAGATTCAAAATTCAAGGCTGGGTAAACCCAAAGCTGTCCTGCTGCAGGAAAGGAACTAAATAGAGAGAGAAGACATTCCTGTGGCACAGAAGGACTACGTTGAGTTTTGTAAAAGACCATTTTCTAGCTAGAGATGAGTAACAAAAGCTTGGGCAAGTTAGGGAAGCAGAGGAAAAGATGTGGCCAAAGGGCCAACTCAGTGTGGCAGTGCCTCCTCCAGGCTCCAGCTTTGTGGTCCAGCCCAACACTCACCGTGTGGTGATCTGCGTGCAGGTGGGACACAAACACGGCAGCCAGGCTGCCCAGGACCCGGTCCACCTGGTCTCCATAATGACGGTACAGCTGCCCAAACGTGCCCTCACCACAGTCCAGTAGCAGAGATGTGTCGGAGCTACAGAAGAGAAGAGCAAGAGAGTCACCGCCACTGGGAGGGCTGCCGACAGTTCAGAGGCTGATGTCTGCTTTGGACAAGACCAGGAAGCAGCTGTAGAAATGTCTGGCTCTCGTGCTTTTCTTTGAGGAGCTAATATAAAAGCCAATTAATTGAACCGTAAAGGTAATTTTACATGTGTCATCCTGTTTACAGCAAAGGATTATACATGGAACCCTGAAACCCTTTCAAGTATACTTACACAAAGGCTGGGCATCAAAAAAAAAAAAAAAAAAAAAAAAAAAGTTTATAGGAGGCTTAAAGCATTTAGTCCTAACAATAAATCTGACTACACAGACTGACTGTGGCCACAGCCTCTCTTGAGAATACCAGGACAGACACTGGGCCATATGAGACTGTTTCTAGGTCCAGCTGCCGTCGGACTTTTCCCCCTTTGCATGCGGTCGGGGTTTCCTCAGTTCATTTCCTCAAAGACACCTGGGGCCGGGCGGGCTGCAGGTGCTTCATTCAGGGAGCTAGTTAACGCAGACTCCCAGGTGTCACTCGGGGTTTCTGACTTGGTTTTAGGCAGGGCTCTGGGAGCTTGGATTCTGACAAGCTTCTTGGGCTATTCTGATGTGCAGTGCATTTCAGAAGCTCTGCTCCAAGGCAGAGAGAGTGCTGACCCACTCTGGCCTTCTTCCTTCTCTGGGAGGAGCCAGGAAGATGGAGAGGGCTGCACCCATTTTGCAGAGAGAAGCCTCAGTGCTGAGACATGACCTTCCGGGGAAAAGGGAGTTGGGACACAAGGTGGCAATAGCACCTTCCCATTAGCTTCAGCCGGTTCAAAAGCCACTTGCAGGGGGGTCAGGTCAGCAACTTTAAAAGCCCTTCTTCCCCCAGGATCTCAGCCCCCGGGAGAGGCTGGCTCACTCCAAGCTGCTTTATTGCATGTCCTCGTCCACAGAGAAACACACCCCCAGATAGTGTATTTCTGATGTCAGGGCACATCTCGTCACTGCTGTATGTATTTAATGCACTATTTGCTTGTTTCTCATCCATCACTAGCATCTAAGATGACAAAGCAAAATTTAAAAACAAACCTACTAATGCACAATCTTATTTTCTTCACATACTATCTGCAGAGGTAACATGTACATTTCACAACGCGTTTGACTAATCTCTCTGCTGATAAATGACCCCAGGCAAACCCAAGAGAATCAACTAAAAAACATGTCAAGGGGAATCCAATAAAGGAGCTGAACACAAATGTGCAGAACCCTAAAGCTTTTTAACATACTAGCAACAGATAGCTGGGGGACAATACCAGGTAGCAATCCAGACCCCAAGTCCCCGCTCAAACTTCAGATGCCCCACTTACCAGCTGTAGGAACTACAGCAAGTCACCTCTCTGAGCATCGGTTCACCCCTCAACAAAATGGGTAGTTACTCACCACTTCATAGGATTAATGTAAAAATTAAACGAGATGATTTCTTAGGTGTAGTGCACACAGTAATATCAGCTATTTTTATTAAAAGACATCATGGGATGAACTGTGGTGATTCCCAGGGTAAAAACATTGCTACTGAGGCTATAAAATGCAGTAAGGCCACGCTCCTCTCCTAGACACTCCAGGCGACATGACAAGTGACAGGGCTTGATACCGCTGCATTTTCAAATCGACTGGTGAGTGCAGCAGGACTTTTGTTTAAAAAGGAAACACGCCTTTGATGGAAGGCTGCTTCCTGGGAGAGCAGCATACCTTATGTTGACAAGTGTGGCACTGACATTTCGAATCTTCATCGGGATGGCAGACCCTGTTCCAAGGAAGACGATTTCTGGGTACTGACTTCTTTTCTCTGTGAAAAAATCCATGTGAAACAATCCGTTCCTTGGGGTCAAAAGGGAGCCAGCATGCAGCCCTGAGAAGGTGCAACGCTTTGAGTATCATTGGTTTGTCCTCAAACCTCATGTGGAAATGTGCTCCCCAGTGTGGCGGTGTTGGGAGGCGGGGCCTAGTGGGAGGTGTTTGGGCTACGGGGACGGATCCTCCTGAGTGGCTTGGAGCTGCAGTAGTTAAGTACTGGCTCTCAGGAGACTGGAGTACTTCTCAAGGGAATGGATTTGTTCCCGGGGGAGGCGGTTGTTATAAAGCCAGGGTGCGGCCCAGGTGTTCCCAACTTCACAAGCGTCCACTTCCTACTTGCCCTCTTCTGCCATGTTATGGCACAGTGTGAAAACCGTCACTGGGAGCTAGGGCCGTGACCTTGCAGAACCACGAACTAAATAAACCTCTTTTCTTGATAAATTACCCAGTCTCACATATTCTTTTATAATAATAAAAAACACACTAAGACAGATGGGTAAGCAACACAGTTCCGTCCAGCTTCCCAGGAAGGGGACTGGCAGGCCCCTGGCAACCACCCCCACACAAAGGACTTCACACCAGTGTGGGACCCACTGGCTATTTGTCACCAAAGGGCTGAGAAGAACAAATAAATTCTCTAGTCACTTCTTCAAAAGAATTTCTGTCATTCTTTTACATTTAAAAAATGACATTTCTTATGCTGGGAATTGTCATTTATTTCAAGAGAGCAGTGTGTGCCTTGCATCCAGCTCTTACTGCAAGACCATGCATTTCGGTCTCATCCTTCCAGTTCTATCAGGTAGGAAATGCTCTGCTTCACAAGGGAGAAACAGACTCAGAGGCCCAGGTTTCCAGTGAAGATGGTAAGAGGCAGGGTCAGGATTCAAATCCAGGGAGACCCGATGGTTCCAAAGCCTGTGCCCGGCCCTCAACCTCAGTTGAGTGACGTGGCCAAGATCCTCCAGGGATGTGCATCCACAAAGCCAGGACGAGATCCCTGCCAGCCAAGTCCCTGTTCAAAGCTCTTTCCACAGGCGCTCACTAAACTGTTTCACTCAATGCATGTCTTGTCAAGAATGCTGGGGTGCCATCGCCAAATGCTCTGATTGGGTGGAATTGGGATTCTTTTTTTTTTTTTGAGACGGAGTCTCGCTCTATCACCCAGGGTGGAGTGCAGTGGCACGATCTTGGTTCACTGCAAGCTCCGCCTCCTGGGTTCACACCATTCTCCTGCCTCAGCCTCCCAAGTAGCTGGGACTACAGGCGCCCGCCACAACACAACACACAAAAAAAGCTAATTTTTTGTATTTTTAGTAGAGACAGGCTTTCACCATGTTAGCCAGGATGGTCTCGATCTCCTGACCTCATGATCTTCCCGCCTCGGCCTCCCAAAGTGCTGGGATTACAGGCGTCAGCCACCACGCCCAGCCAGGAATTGGGATTCTTAAACTCCACAAAGCCCCCTCCTCTAATGGCCATAATTCTAACATAGAGCCAAAGTAGAGAAGCCCTGGATTAAACTGAAAAGCCAGGTTAGAATGCGCCCCGCCAGCACTCTACTCAATGCTGTGAAAACAGCAGGAGGGGGCAGAGCCCAGGAAAGAAAGGCTGCTCTGCGGGCTCCCACTCACCTGCTGGGGCTGGGCCGTCCTGTGCACTCCGCCTGCACTCCTGCACGCTCTCCTGGAAGTTGGGAAGCTGCAGCGCCTCGTCTATGAATTCCTGAGGATTGCAAGTAATAATGGCATCCCTGCAGGGGGAGAGAGAAGCATCTCAGGTGACGGACGGCATATATGGCCTCAGCAGACCCTAACGTGGATGTCCAGAATAAATTCAGGGGGACAATCTGCAGGAAGTTCCTTCCGATCAACACTGAAGGGTAAGTGACTAGGATCTGGGGCAGTTCTGCTCCACCGCCTTTTGGATGCTGCCTCGCTCTGCTTCAGGGCCAGTCACTACTGATGCTCAGGGCAAGATGCTTTCTTCTTTCTCTGTGGCCAGTGCTGCTGTCCTGGTGCAGGACCCCAACCTCTACTTCCTAGACTGTGACAACCAAAAATGTTTCCAGACATTGCCAAACGTCCTCGAAGGGGTGAATGGTCCCAGCTGAGAAGCAGAGTCCCTAGAGGAGTGACTCTGAAACTCATGTTCACATCCAGGAACCTTGGCAAAATGCAGAAGCCAATTCAGCAGCTCTACACTGAGATCTCACTTTCCTAGCAAGCCCCAGATCACATGGAGTGACAACTTCTTGGACAGGTGGCTCTTCAACCTGGCAGAGCATTAAAATCATCTGGGGGCTTGTAAGTCCCAAGCCTAACTTTCAAGATCCAATTCACTGGGTCTGGGGCAGGCCCTATGCATTATTTTTCACAAGCATGAAGTAAATGTGAATGTCGGCTAGGGCTGGGAATCGCTGCTGTGTGTTAAGAGCCTGTGCAGATGCTGACAAATGGACACCAGGTTCTTTAACCCCGTGATGTCACTGTGGGCCCGAGTCTTGCTACTACAGTCTCTTAAAGGGCCCCAAGTATCCGACCTCAACAGCACACAGCATCCAGTCATAATCCAGCACATGCTCTATTCTAATACAAACACTGTGGAGTGGGCAGGCAACTTAAAATCAAGGTTCAGATCTTTAAAAATTAAAACAGGCCGGGCGTGGTGGCTCATGTCTGTAATCCCAGCACTTTGGGAGGCCGAGGCAGGTGCATCACCTGAGGTCAGGAGTTCGAGACCAGCCTGGCCAACATGGTGAAACTCCGTCTCTGCTGAAATTACAAAAAATTAACCAGGCGTGGTGGCAGGCGCCTGTAATGCCAGCTACTCGGGAGGCTGGGGCAAGAGAATTGCTTGAACCTGGGAGGCGGAGGTCGCAGTGAGCTGAGATCACACCATTGCACTTCAGCCTGGGCAACAAGAGTGAAACTCCGTCTCAAAAAGAAAATAAGTTACAATTAAGATGTGGGGCAGTAAGGCTGTTCACTTTCCTGGTTGGAGTGTACTGAAAGAGACTTTCAAGATGGCATTTTACATTTATTAAGTACCTTAACAAGTGTCACACTCTGGGCCAGTAATCCCGCATTTAGGAATGACTTGAAGGGAACAGACTTCCCATCAAAGATTTATATATAAGACATTTATTGTTTCATTAAAACAGCAAAAAATTGGAAACATCCCAAATGAGCAAACGTCCCTATTTGGAATACCAATAAAAATCTTGTTACTTAAGACTATTTAGTGACACAGGAGAAGACTGTCAGGCCATAAACCCACACACACAAATCAAAAAAAAAAAAAAAATGTTATCAACCATTATCTCTGGGCCACAGGATTATGGGTAACTTTGTTTCTTATTTTCTATACTGTGAAACACATGAGCTCTATCACTGCTATTTCCATGCAAGGCAGTTTTAGAAAAGGAGAACTACTGGCCGCAATCCGCCCACCTCAACCCAGCCTGGAGTAGGCTGCTTTTCTAAATAAATTCGCACTGGCACACAGCCAAGCCCATTCATTAGCTTATTGTCCGTGGCTCTTTTGTGCTCAAAGCGGAGTTGAATAGTTGCAACAGAGACCATATGGTCTGGAGAGCCTCCTGAAACATTTACTATGTGGCTATTTACAGAAATGTTTCCCAACCCGACTGAGACGATTCCATTAGTTCAAGATGGCACAGACCTCTGCCACTCCCTCCTGGGACGGAGCTGGTACTTGAGGAGGCATTCACCCTGAACCACGGGCACGCTGAGGGTGGGGCCCTCCTTCTGAAAGAGACAAAATGCATTCATGGAGAGAAAGAGAGGGGGTGAGAGCTGGGCCGACGAGGGGCCGGTCTGACACACTACCTTATGGGGGAAACTGGTGAGCAGGGGGAAGATGTCTGGGTGGATGAGGTTGAGCTGGGTTTGAATCTTGTAGCTGCGAAGGTTGTGAACTGAGGCACAGTTCTCATTCAGGACCAAGTGCTGGGTGTCAGGCCCAAACCTGCAATGAAACAGAGCCGGCATTTGCAGCGTTTGTTAGGAAGCAGTTCCCCGAGGAGTGGTGCTGAGCTCGGGAGTGGTAATGTGGATGAGGTGTTCAAACAGTTCAGTGACTTGCCCCAAACAGTGTTACTACATGGCCAAACATGGTCCCACTCCTGCTGTCTCAAAGCCCGGCGTTCCCTAGCTCAGCTGCCTTTCAGGTGTGCTGGGAAGAAAGAGAGGAAAAACAAGAAAAAGAAGATGTCCAGGGCATACAAATAGGGGACTCCAACCCTGAGGAATGAAAGAGACAGCAGGAGAGCAGGCCATGCAGCGAGGGGCAGGTAAAGGGGCCATGTGGGGAGACACAGGCAGGGGCCAAAAAGCAGCCCAAGGTCACCCCGGACCCGAGCTCAACTCATACGCCTCCACCTGGCCCTGGCCAGCGATGTCCTGAGGAAAAAGTGAAGCTCCCTCTCCTTCCAGTGACTAAACATCTACCTCCCAGGGCTGCTGGGGACAACCCTAGAGGAAATGAAGTGAAATGAAGGGTGTTTCACACACTGCCTCCCACAAAGTGGGCATTCAGTAAATGGAAGCTGTCATTTCATATCTGCAGTCTCTTCTTTGGGATTCACTTCTGGAATCCTCAACCAAACGGCAGTATTCGTTCACACACCCTGAAGAGTGTGGAGGATGTAAAATAAATGGAATCGTGTGGACACTGCGCCACCTAGCGGTGCATTGTCTTCCTAAGTGTGGCACAGATCTGGGACGCCTAGAATTCTGGCAAGGCAGGAATCCCACAGAAAGTTTAGGCAGGCGCAGAAGGGTAGGTAGCGTTTGAAACAGCAAGAGGGGAGGAGAGGGGAAGCCACCACTGCCCAGAAGAGTTACCCCAAGTGCCGCTGGGCTGGGCTCCATACCTCTCCATCCACTGCTGGTACCTGCTGTCCGCAAGCACAGATTCTGGGGCCATGTGAACCACCAAGGCCACAGGGGCATCTGCCTTTCCTTGGTACCTGGGCAGAAAAGTGGGGCTTTACAAAGTGATGCAGACTCAGGACACACAAAGACAGGGACCATGCAGTCAGGGAGGGGGCATCGTGTGGCCCTCTGTGGGCACTGCAGTGAGGTGACAGGCTCCACACCCAGGCCATGCTCTCACAGCAGACCCTGCTGCTGGGCCATTTCCAATGGACACGGGGTTCCTCTATCTGGCAAGCTCTGCTCTGGGCCTTCCAGTCGGCCTGGCTGATCCTTTCTCAGCACTGCAGTTCCTTATAGGGGTCTGACCTGCAAAGCCAGACCCAGGTTCTCCCTGCCTCCTCCTGCTCCCGCTCTCCTTTCCCTCTCACGAGCATTTCCTCGAATAAACCTCCTACACCTCCAATGCCACCTTGGTGTCTGTCTTCCAGAGGACCTGAGACACAGGCACAGAAAATGAAAATCGTCTGAAATTCCACCACCTGGACAACAGAGCACTTACTAACATGCCGATGCGTTTCCCTCCAGTTCCCTTTAAAAAGAAATGCACACGGTAGCTACTTTTATCTACCCCACCATCACCATGCATCTGCACACGGCTCTCAAACAACACCTCATTCACTGAAATGAGTTTTGGGCTCTGCTGCCCAACACTTGATTAAAATACAAAGCCCGGGCTACCAGGGCACCCACATTCACCCACAGAGAATAAAGCGGACCAACTCCTAACACTCTGACTCGGAAGGGGTACAGCAGCCCAAAAGGATTTGTTGTGGTAAGAAGAAAAAAGACAAGTGAAAAAATCCAGGTAGATACAAACTAGGAACAGGAAAAAAACAAGTAAACCATTAAGAGTGAGGGAAAAGACTCAAACTCAGATACGTGAGTCAAAGATGATTCCACCTGGGGTGAAAGCTGAACTGCAAAACTGGATAACTTTGATGGAGGACAAAAAACAGAGTGGCTGGTGGCCCAAAAGACATTCCCCAGCTGTGATTCCATCCCATAACACAGACTCTTGACCACGACAGTCTCACACACTCTGACTCACCTCATTTGTTTCAATGCAGGTAATGGAAGAAAATTAATTCAGTTCAAAATAATCTGGGCATTAGTTAGAACTCAAAAAAGTTCTAGAATTTCTTCTAGTATAAGAGCTATAAGAGTTCTAGCTGAATTTCTAGTCCTCAGTGGTTTCTAGTTTTCAACCTTTTCTAATTTCACTTTGAGGCTGTGTACACCGGAGCCCACCAACTACCAACAGTGACTTAAGGCAGGAGTCCTGGCCTCTGAACTGTAAACCCAGACAGTGGGCCTTCCCAGAAACACGGCTCTTGCCACAAGATGCCCATGTCGATGCTGGGCTGTGCTTCAGCTCTCACTTCTCCCACCCTAGAGACCCCTCATTACCTCTGAAAGGTGGCATTCTCACAGATGGGTTGAATGAAGCCTTCATCTGGACATTCTACCACCACAAAAGCAGCACCAGGATCTGGAGGAGTACACAGCTCTTCAGCCAAAATCTGCAAAATCAAAAAAGCCCGTCCACTGCGGTCACAGCTCAGGAACCAAACTGAACTGCCTTCAACGCAACTGCTAACATGACATATCCTATCCAGCGGGCTGAGAGGTAAACAAAGCACAAAATCAACTTTACACATCACCATCAACACCCTTCTGGTCTCTTTGTGGATACCTAAATAGGTAACTGTCAGGCTGAGGCACTTCAGGCCTACACTGGCCAGGAAAGGAGGCTTGGCATTAAGGTTTTCTTCAATCTGTGGCCACTGGTCCTAATCTCCTTAGAAGTCAGAGGAAATATCTTGACAAAGAATACGGTGACATTCCTCTGGACCATAAACCCCAGGCCCATCCATATGGGGTCTGTTGTTAGACACTGTCCTGAGCTCAAGTACCAGGGAAAGCATGCACCCTTTAAGGAGGAGGATGACCAGATCCTAAAAGGACAATCTACAAAAATGCTCGAATGCAGCCGTGTTGACATGCGGGACAAACACAGATAAAAGAGGCCATTTTGTCACTCAGCTGAGTGATGTCCAAACTGTTCTATGTCCTTCAAAAGTGGTGTCTGTAGGGCCTGAAGCAGACAGATCTGCCCAGCATTCCGGACCCTACCTGTAACTGCTGAATCATCAAGAAAACCAGGCGTCTCACCTCTCTTCCCTCATGAGTGATGCTTTTCCCCTCCTTGACAGCAGCAATGATGGGAGCAATGGCAGCCGTCCCACTGAAATGAAGAGGCACGGCCTCCGTGAAATGGGATTTCCTTAAGTGGAAAGGTGTACCCAGGGGGTCCCAGGAAGCCTCGCCCCCACACTCACACTGGAAGGCCCAGCTCCTTTGCTTTGAGCACCAGGAAGCTTCCTCTCTTTAAGTGAAGCTGCAGCAAAGAGAACATAAATGTGATTTTAGCGGCTAATGAAGAAGTTTGGTTTTAATCAATTTTCTTAGAAGTGTATTTTTCCAGATTAAAAAAAAATAACGCTGGCCAGGCGCGGTGGCTCACGCCTGTAATTCCAGTACTTTCAGAGGCTGAGGCGGGAGGATCACCTGAGGAGTTTGAGACCAGCCTGACCAACATGGAGAAACCCTGTCACTACTAAAAATACAAAATTGGCCAGGCATGATGGTGCATGCCTGTAACCCCAGCAACTCAGGAGGCTGAGGCAGGAGAATCACTTGAACCCCGGAGGCGGAGGTTGCAGTGAGCCAAGATCGCGCCATTGCACTCCAGCCTGGGCAACAAAAGCGAAAGTCCATCTCAAAAAAAGTAAAAAATAAAATAATATTATTTGCTTACAATTCATTAAAACACCTTTATTGCTTTCAGAAGGTATACTATATTCTGAAGAAGTCATTTATTGTCAAATGCTTTAGTACTAAAAGCCAAAATGACTTAAATCAGTGTTTTATTTCCCAGCATTAACTCATTATAAATTTAATAAAATGTAATTCAATATGAAAGTTAATAAATATCCTTCAAGTATCATCGAGGAGAAACACTGTTCTGTCATTCTACATTCCTCCATAGCTAAAGGAATGTCACCAGGGCACTGCCTAACACAGCAACCAGCAAGCAAACTGCCATGTAACATAGTATTTCAATGACAGTGATAGGCTAACAAAAGGATGGATGATTTTATTTCTCTTGTATTTTTCAATTATTTGGCAATATAACGTCACTGCTTTTATCTTGGAGAAAAATTACAATAAAAAATCCCTAATAGGCCAGGCACAGCAGCTCATGCCTGTAATCTCAGCACTTTGGGAAGCCGAGGCGGGTAGATCATGAGGTCAGGAGATTAAGACCGTCCTGGCTAAGGCGGTGAAACCCCGTCTCTACTAAAAATACAAAAAATTAGCCAGGCGTGGTGGCATGCGCCTATAGTCCCAGCTACTTGGGAGGCTGAGGCAGGAACCCAGCAGGCGGAGCTTGTAGTGAGCCGAGATCGCGCCACTGCACTCCAGCCTGGGCGACAGAGACTCTGTCTCAAAAAAAGAAAAAAAAAAAACCCGTAATATATTATTATTTTAGAAAGGCAAACAATAATTCTATCAGAAAATGTCATAATCATTTTATAGGAAAAAAAAAATTTTCACACACAGTAACAGAAAAAAGTCAGAAATGACATGTAGGCCTTTGAGTGCCGAATGACATTTGATTTTCATTTTCTCCTTTAAATCTTCATCAACTGAGACGCAAACTACTCTGACAGCTTTGAAGAGAGCAGTGGATCTCCCAACACGGAGGTTGAGATCTGAGAAGGGACAGACTGCCTGCTCAAGCGGGTCCCTGACCCCTGAGTAGCCTAACTGGGAGACATCCCGCACTAGGGGCAGTCTGACACCCCACACCTCACAGGGTGGAGTACACCCCTGAGAGGAAGCCTCCAAAGCAAGAATCAGACAGGTACACTCGCTGTTCAGCAATATTCTTACTTCTGCAGCCTCTGCTGCTGATACCCAGGCAAACAGGGTCTGGAGTGGACCTCAAGCAATCTCCAACAGACCTACAGCTGAGGGTCCTGACTGTTAGAAGGAAAACTATCAAACAGGAAGGACACCTACACCAAAACCCCATCAGTACGTCACCATCATCATCAAAGACCACAGGCAGATAAAACCATAAAGATGGGGAAAAAGCAGGGCAGAAAAGCTGGAAATACAAAAAATAAGAGCGCATCTCCCCCGGCAAAGGAGCGCAGCTCATCGCCAGCAACGGATCAAAGCTTGACGGAGGATGACTTTGACAAGATGAGAGAAGAAGGCTTCAGTCCATCAAACTTCTCAGAGCTAAAGGAGGAATTACATACCCAGCGCAAAGAAACTAAAAATCTTGAAAAAAAAGTGGAAGAATTGATGGCTAGAGTAATTAATGCAGAGAAGGTCATAAACGAAATGAAAGAGATGAAAACCATGACACGAGAAATACGTGACAAATGCACAAGCTTCAGTAACCGACTCGATCAACTGGAAGAAAGAGTATCAGCGATTGAGGACCAAATGAACGAAATGAAGCGAGAAGAGAAACCAAAAGAAAAAAGAAGAAAAAGAAATGAACAAAGCCTGCAAGAAGTATGGGATTATGTAAAAAGACTAAATCTACGTCTGATTGGGGTGCCTGAAAGTGAGGGGGAAAATGGAACCAAGTTGGAAAACACTCTTCAGGATATCATCCAGGAGAACTTCCCCAACCTAGTAGGACAGGCCAACATTCAAATCCAGGAAATACAGAGAACACCACAAAGATACTCCTCGAGAAGAGCAACTCCAAGACACATAATTGCCAGATTCACCAAAGTTGAAATGAAGGAAAAAATCTTAAGGGCAGCCAGAGAGAAAGGGCGGGTTACCCACAAAGGGAAGCCCATCAGACTAACAGCAGATCTCTCTGCAGAAACTCTACAAGCCAGAAGAGAGTGGGGGCCAATATTCAACATTCTTAAAGAAAAGAATTTTCAACCCAGAATTTCATATCCAGCCAAACTAAGTTTCATAAGTGAAGGAGAAATAAAATCCTTTACAGATAAGCAAATGCTTAGAGATTTTGTCACCACTAGGCCTTCCTTACAAGAGACCCTGAAGGAAGCACTAAACATGGAAAGGAACCGGTACCAGCCATTGCAAAACCATGCCAAAATGTAAAGACCATTTAGGCTAGGAAGAAACTGCATCAACTAACGAGCAAAATAACCAGTTAATATCATAATGGCAGGATCAACTTCACACATAACAATATTAACCTTAAATGTAAATGGACTAAATGCTCCAATTAAAAGACACAGACTGGCAAACTGGATAAAGAGTCAAGACTCATCAGTCTGCTGTATTCAGGAGACCCATCTCACATGCAGAGACATACAGAGGCTCAAAATAAAGGGATGGAGGAAGATTTACCAAGCAAATGGAGAACAAAAAAAAGCAGGGGTTGCAATCCTAGTCTCTGATAAAACAGACTTTAAACCACCAAAGATCAAAAGAGACAGAGAAGGCCATTACATAATGGTAAAAGGATCAATTCAACAGGAAGAGCTAACTATCCTAAATATATATGCACCCAATACAAGAGCACCCAGATTCATAAAGCAAGTCCTTAGAGACTTACAAAGAGACTTAGACTCCCATACAATAATAATGGGAGACTTCAACACTCCACTGTCAACATTAGACAGATCAACGAGACAGAAAGTTAACAAGGATATCCAGGAATTGAACTCATCTCTGCAGCAAGCAGACCTAATAGACATCTATAGAACTCTCCACCCCAAATCAACAGAATATACATTCTTCTCAGCACCACATCACACTTATTCCAAAACTGACCACCTAATTGGAAGTAAAGCACTCCTCAGCAAATGTACAAGAACAGAAATTATAACAAACTGTCTCTCAGACCACAGTGCAATCAAACTAGAACTCAGGACTAAGAAACTCAATCAAAACCGCTCAACTACNATTCGCAAATCAATAAACATAATCCAGCATATAAACAGAACCAAAGACAAGAACCACATGATTATCTCAATAGATGCAGAAAAGGCTTTTGACAAAATTCAACAGCCCTTCATGCTAAAAACGCTCAATAAATTCGGTATTGATGGAACGTACCTCAAAATAATAAGAGCTATTTATGACAAACCCACAGCCAATATCATACTGAATGGGCAAAAACTGGAAAAATTCCCTTTGAAAACTGGCACAAGACAGGGATGCCCTCTCTCACCACTCCTATTCAACATAGTGTTGGAAGTTCTGGCTAGGGCAATCAGGCAAGAGAAAGAAATCAAGTGTATTCAGTTAGGAAAAGAAGAAGTCAAATTGTCACTCTTTGCAGATGACATGATTGTATATTTAGAAAACCCCATTGTCTCAGCCCAAAATCTCCTTAAGCTGATAAGCAACTTTAGCAAAGTCTCAGGATACAAAACTAATGTGCAAAAATCACAAGCATTCTTATACACCAGTAACAGACAAACAGAGAGCCAAATCATGAATGAACTTCCATTCACAATTGCTTGAAAGAGAATAAAATACCTAGGAATCCAACTTACAAGGGATGTAAAGGACCTCTTCAAGGAGAACTACAAACCACTGCTCAGTGAAATAAAAGAGGACACAAACAAATGGAAGAACATACCATGCTCATGGATAGGAAAAATCAATATCGTGAAAATGGCCATACTGCCCAAGGTTATTTATAGATTCAATGCCATCCCCATCAAGCTACCAATGAGTTTCTTCACAGAATTGGAAAAAACTGCTTTAAAGTTCATATGGAACCAAAAAAGACCCCGCATCTCCAAGACTATCCTAAGTCAAAAGAACAAAGCTGGAGGCATCACGCTACCTGACTTCAAACTATACTACAAGGCTACAGTAACCAAAACAGCATGGTACTGGTACCAAAACAGAGATATAGACCAATGGAACAGAACAGAGTCCTCAGAAATAATACCACACATCTACAGCCATCTGATCTTTGACAAACCTGAGAGAAACAAGAAATGGGGAAAGGATTCCCTATTTAATAAATGGTGCTGGGAAAATTGGCTAGCCATAAGTAGAAAGCTGAAACTGGATCCTTTCCTTACTCCTTATATGAAAATTAATTCAAGATGGATTAGAGACTTAAATGTTAGACCTAATACCATAAAAACCCTAGAGGAAAACCTAGGTAGTACCATTCAGGACATAGGCATGGGCAAAGACTTCATGTCTAAAACACCAAAAGCAACGGCAGCAAAAGCCAAAATTGATAAATGGGATCTCATTAAGCTAAAGAGCTTCTGCACAGCAAAAGAAACTACCATCAGAGTGAACAGGCAACCTACAGAATGGGAGAAAATTTTTGCAATCTACTCATCTGACAAAGGGCTAATATCCAGAACCTACAAAGAACTCAAACAAATTTACAAGAAAAAAACAAACAACCCCATCAAAAAGTGGGCAAAGGATATGAACAGACACTTCTCAAAAGAAGACATTCATACAGCCAACAGACACATGAAAAAATGCTCATCATCACTGGCCATCAGAGAAATGCAAATCAAAACCACAATGAGATACCATCTCACACCAGTTAGAATGGCGATCATTAAAAAGTCAGGAAACAACAGGTGCTGGAGGGGATGTGGAGAAATAGGAACACTTTTACACTGTTGGTGGGATTGTAAACTAGTTCAACCATTATGGAAAACAGTATGGCGATTCCTCAAGGATCTAGAACTAGATGTACCATATGACCCAGCCATCCCATTACTGGGGATATACCCAAAGGATTATAAATCATGCTGCTATAAAGACACATGCACACGTATGTTTATTGTGGCACTATTCACAATAGCAAAGACTTGGAATCAACCCAAATGTCCATCAGTGACAGACTGGATTAAGAAAATGTGGCACATATACACCATGGAATACTATGCAGCCAGAAAAAAGGATGAGTTTGTGTCCTTTGTAGGGACATGGATGCAGCTGGAAACCATCATTCTTAGCAAACTATCACAAGAACAGAAAACCAAACACCGCATGTTCTCACTCATAGGTGGGAACTGAACAATGAGATCACTTGGACTCGGGAAGGGGAACATCACACACCGGGGCCTATCATGGGGAGGGGGGAGGGGGGAGGGATTGCATGGGGAGTTATACCTGATGTAAATGACGAGTTGATGGGTGCTGACGAGTTGATGGGTGCAGCACAGCAACATGGCACAAGTATACATATGTAACAAACCTGCACGTTATGCACATGTACCCTAGAACTTAAAGTATAATAATAATAAAAAATAAATAAATTTAAAAAAAAAATAAAAAATAAATAAATCTTCATCAACTATGTGCATCTTCTTTTAACTCCCTGAAGTTAAAAAGTTACTCATGGCCGGGCGTGGTGGCTCACGCCTGTAATCCCAGCACTTTGGGAGGTCCAGGCTGGCAGATCACCTAAGGTGAGAAGTTTGAGACCAGACTGGCCAACATGGCGAAACTCTGTCTCTACTAAAAATACAAAAAAAATTAGCTGGGCATAGTGGCAAGCACCTGTAATCCCAGCTACTTGGGAGGCTGACTAGGGAGAATCGCTTGAACCTGGAAGGTGGTGGTTGCAGTGAGCCAAGATCGTGCCACTGCACTCCAGCCTGGGCGACAGAGCGAGACTCCACCTCAAAACAAAACAAAACAAAAAAAAGGCTGGGCGTGGTGGCTCATGCCTGTAATCCCAGCACTTTGGGAGGCCAAGGCAGGCAGATCAGGACGTCAAGAGATCCAGACCATCCTGGCCAACATGGTGAAACCTCGTCTCTACTAAAAAAATACAAAAATTAGCTGGGCGTGGTGGTGTGCTCCTGTAGTCCCAGCTACTCGGGAGGCTGAGGCAGGAGAACTGCTTGACCCCGGGAGGCAGAGGTTGCAGTGAGCCAAGATCACACCACTGCACTCCAGCCTGGGCGACAGAGCAAGACTCCGTCTCAAAAAATGAAAAAAAAAAAAAGAAAGAAAAAAAAAGGTACTTGCAGACTTAAGGCAGGGAAACCCATCTCCCTAGAGCTGAACTCAACCCATGGAGATATGTTCCTCTCTGAGGAATGCAGATATTTGGAAGGCTGCTGAGAGCCAGAACGCAGCCAACAATGCCCCAACAGTGCACCAGCTGCCTAAAGCCAGGGTCTTCCATCAGATGAGTTTCTCAGGTCCTCATGCCAAGAGACTCCTGGAACTTGACCTAGCTCAGCTTTATTGCTTTCCAAAACCCCACCTGAGAGCAGCAAATTAATTACAAGAGGGGAAAGGGGTTACGGGCTAATCCAGTGACAGCAGCCCTCAGAAGCAGCAGAAGACAGCGAGGAAGGAGATGGAAAAGCCAAGGCAGGCAGCTGGCAGCCCCCAGGAACGGCTGCCTGATAATAGGGCAACTGCCGGGGTGTGTAAAAGTGAGCTTGTCACTTCTCATCATGCTGTTAGCTATTCAGGAAAAAGGAGGAATATGATTTAAAGATTACCATATAAAACAATTTAAAAAACAGTATAAACATAGATTATCAAAAATATTTTTAAAACTTTAAAAAATGATTTTGCTCTCTAAAACTCAAAAACGTACAAGTAATAAGCCTGTTAACAATAGTACTTAACTTTTAGGAAAATCACATTATTCAAATAAATCGACAGAAATGATACCGGCAATGATCTTGCCACTAAAATTACTACTTACTTTCATTATTATTTTCACTTGTAGGTTTTAGAATTTAGATAAAAATTCCAAATATATTTCAAAATCAACATTAAAAAATAATCTAATCCCACAAAAAGGCAATGAAATCTTTTCACATATTTAGACAAATTTGTTGCAAATTGTATTGATAAAATTTTAATGTGTAATTCTATTAAAAATAAGCCACCAGTCGGATCTTACAAACAGCTTATTGTAACAAAAATTTTTAATGGGATCTGACCAATTTCAGAGTTACAGATCTAGGCCTTTGTGAATGCTAGCTAATATTCCAATCAATCTGATGTTAGACCTTAGCTATTGCAGGGGAATGAAATAAAGTACAACAGAGTTAAAACTGACTTCAAATAAAGGCCTGATGGAGTTGAAGGAAAACAAACACAGCTGCCTTCAATAATTTCTGAATTCTAAAAGGACCAATCGTTGGCAAATATAAAAGAATATGGACCAGGCATGGTACTTCACGCCTGTAATCCCAGCACTTTGGGAGGCCAAGGCGGGTGGATCACCTGAGGTCAGGAGTGAGACCAGCCTGGCCAACATAGTGAAACCCCGTCTCTACTAAAAATACAAAAATTAGCTGGGTGTAGTGGCATGCACCTATAATCCTAGGTACTTGGGAGGCTGAGGCAGGAGAATCACTTGAACCCAGGAGGTGGAGGTTGCAGTGAGCCAAGATCATGCCACTGCACACTCCAGCCTGGGTGATGGAGACAGACTCTCAAAAAAAAAAAAAAAAAAAAAAAAAGTATGGAGGCTGACAGGGCACTGGAAAAAAATTTAAAAGGAAATAAAAGTATGGGGTTATTTTGAGAAACAGGGCATCTAAACTCTGAAACCTACAAGTGATGACAATTATGAAAGGTCAGTAGTGATACTTGTTGCAGGCTCATTGCCAGTATCATCTCTATAGAATTTTTTTTTTTCTTTGAGATGGAGTCTTGCTCTGTCACCCAGGCTGCAGTGCAATGGTGCAGTCTCAGCTCACTGCAACCTCCTCCTGTGTTCAAGCGATTCTCTTGCCTTGACCTCTCAATTAGCTGGGATTACAGGTGCACGCCACCACACCCAGCTAATTTTTGTATTTTTAGTAGAGACAGGGTTTCACCATGTTGGTCAGGCTGGTCTCGAACTCCTGACCTAGTGATCCACCTTCCTTGGCCTCCCAAAGTGCTGGGGTTACAGGCGTGAGCCACTGCACCTGGACTTCCATCAGTTTTTTTGAAGATCTGCTATCTCTTCTTGTTTCAGGTAACAGGAGCAGCTACCCTCAAATTATTGAAAAAGTGCACACCAGAGTTTGCTGACCAAGCCCCCAGTAATGTACAGCCCTCGAGAAAAGCTCCCTTACCTTACAGATGAAAGCTATGACCAGGGAAGGGTCCCTTACCCCTCTTCTCTGGCTAACACCTGAGGAAAAACACATTTAATTATCACAAGGTAAATGTGAAAGTTGTCAAGACATCACAAACTGATTACGACCTGATACCTAATTTCACCTCGCATAAAAATTAAATGGACGCTACTGTCCCAATACAAAGGCTGAAGACACTAATACACTCAAGAAGACTTTTCTCCCCCTACTTATGCGGAGGTTTTTTGGGTAAATGAAAAACACAAAACTCTTGCCAGAAAAACTTTAGAATGGCAAGTGAAATTTTTTTTAAATGACACATTTCACCTAGGACTGCAGAAGAGAGAGAAAAACATATTGTAATGTGCTTTATAACGCATATAACGTGAAATAACACAAAAGTTCAAAGGCCTGCAGAGAAAATGTTGGGATCAGTCTTCACCCAGTGCCATCCAAACAAGGACAGCATATAGGGGTCAGCCAGTTCTCAGTCACTAGATAAGACCTCAGGACAGAAAGAGGAGCTGCCGAGCTTTGCCAACGCTGGTCTTCTATTAAGGACAGCAAACTCCTGAAGCAGCCCAACTCCTGAGTTAATCTAAACTTGGACTTTTAACTCCATTTCCTAGTGGGCTGTCATTCTGGAAGAAGAGGTGCAGATCCTCTCACTGATTTGACTATCTCATTGGCTTTGCAGTTATAGTTTCCACATTAAACGGAAAATTTGCATGAAAGTTACATTAATGAAAAATACAAAACAAATCGTTTGTTAGGCCCTGTTCTCTGGGAAAACAGAACAGTTTTGGGCCTACCCAGACCCTGTGGCCAAAACTGCGGACTGGCTGTTATTAAAGCTCCAGGCTGCCACCTTTACAACAACCCTTCTCATTCCCTCCAAGGGCCAAGTCATAAGCAGCCCAGGAAGAAGTATCTGTTTACACACGTGGCTTTCTTATAATAACGACTCTCTTCAAGCATTACGAGGCAGAGAATTAAGAAAACACGAGCTTTTCCACCACTCTGTTTTGTTTATACTATTACCACGGGGAAGGTGCAGCTCATTCTCATTTGACTCGGAGTCTGAAGATCGCTCTGGACTGAGCCTGCCGAGAGGCCTTTCTGGACTCTGCCATGGTTGGTGCTTTCCACTCCTCTGTTCACCTGGTCAGTACAGACACCACCACATTACACACTGCACAAGGTGAGCGGAGAGTCGAGGCCCAGATGTTTATATGTGGGAATGCCAGAATGCCAATGAAATCAGCACACCTTTTACTATACAGTAGGAAATAACTAGTTAATTTCCTACCTGGTTTCTGGGGTGCACTTACGTCCATTAATCTTTATGTTTCTGCTTAGCTCACAGCCTTGACCATGGTACCAGCTCAACAATGTGTTATATAAACAGCATGTGAGTTGTAGACATGCGTATTTATTATGACTCCCACTAAAAAACATAGGCCTAAAGGGTACCTATCTCCAGAGGGAGCCTCGTTTTACATTTAGTTAAGGCTCAAGATCATGGGAAAAAAATTCGCTGCTCTAAGAAGCTAAAGCACAGCTGCAACAATGATGAACGTAAGTTCATTCATTGAGGGCTGCCGGGCACTGAAAAAACGATGGTCAGCAAAACTAAGCATGTTAACATCGATCACGCAAGTGACACGTGAAAGTTACCTGTCACATGCAATGGAGCGGAGAACAGGGTGCTAGAAATGAACAAAGGGATGCAACTGAGGCTGGAGGTTGCTACAGCAGGCCTCAGGTGTGAGAAGGCATCTGAGCAGGAGGAGCGAGCCAGTCAATGGGACTGCTGATCAGCCCATCACAGCACTGGCCTAGGAGCACCTGTGTCATTGCTCCAACTCATTCCTCCCCTCCCTGCTACCTTCTGCCTTCAGTCAGCATAAGCCTCATCTCCGCCAGGTTCTGGACTTCTCTGGCCTTTGCTGGGTGCTCTGGTCTGTTACCCATCAGCACTACTTGGTAAGCATCACATGAGTAAGTATTATCAAGGAAATACCCCTACTGCTTGGTACTCTCTTTATATGTAAGTAAAACCAGACAAGAATGTCTTTAGCCAAGCTCAAGGACAAGACTGATTCTTTTCCTAAGGTAAGACCACATCATCTGGCCCTGGTACTTCAGAATTTGTAGGAGCTTCTAACCCTCTTGTAAGTTGCTGTAATCATTATTTATTTTAAAAAATCTATCTGTGCAAACCTCTTCATGATCCTCTCATCAAAAGAGGGTACTTACGCCTGTGGGAAAAAACCTCTAAGCGATGAATGTGCAAACCTGAATGCAATCTATTTACTGAGAGTGCTTGATTATCTAATATTCCAAAGCAAAATCACTAACATTAGGCATGAGTTAGATGTGCTTATCCGTAAGATTATAAGCTCCTTAAGGGCAGGGGCCATACCTTAATTCCTCAGCTGAAGTTTCTAATCATGCTCAGAACACAAAACAGGGTGCCCAAAGCAAGTGTTCAGTTTCTATGTTCACCCATGTTTTCTTTACTCGGACCTACACCCTCCTCCTGGGAAACCTGGCTTTCATACTCACTGTGTATGGGGATCTGGTAAACTGTCATGGTTTCATCCTTGTATTCGGGGGCAGAGTGGGGCCGCACAGCTACAAGAAAAGCACACAACAGCAAAGCGATTGCATCAGTGAAGATGTGTGGGAAGAGTAATTTCCAGGATCACCAACCACTGAGCAACTGAACTGCCTCAGAATTATGGTGGGAATCTGACATGAAAACCAGACTTTCTAAGGAGATTACCATTTTTAGGAAATAAATAGAAGTGTATTTTGGTCAGCCATTTATATTTACTACAGCCAGATGAAAAGACATTACAATCATTGATGACTATCCGTTAAAAATGTAAAAACAAGAAACCAGTACTCGACTTTCAGAGGCCCAAGTTAACAGAATTGTGAAGCCAGGGAACCCATCAGCTCAACCAGAAGAGCTGATGTACATTTTGAAACAAAGTATTAGTGTTTCTATAAAAGAGGAGTATTAACAAGCCACAGATGCACACCAGTGCCAGGACAAGGGCCCTGCTAGCATCCTCAGTGAGGCCTCTTCCCATCAAGAGTCTTCCCATCCGCTACACAGTTGGAGCTGCGTTTCGATGTACAAAGTTGGCCATAAAACCTTTAGGAGCCCCTCATCACCCCCGCCCCCAACTCAAAGCAACTCAACGACGAGAAGCACCTCTGGAACTGAGGCAGAGCCCTGCTGTCTGGATGGAGAATGCTACCCAGCATGTACACAGGCATGCATCGGCTGTTCAATCACTGCTGCCGACCTGGCCCCTATTTTTGCAGCATGAGGTGGGAGCACAGAAAATGTCACTATTTAGAAAACACATCTCCAGCCAGGCGTGGTAGCTCACTTTCTCACTTTGGGAGGCTGAGGTGGGCAGACCACAAGGTCAAGAGATCGAGACCATCCTGGCCAACATGGGGAAACCCCGTCTCTACTAAAAATACAAAAAATTAGCTGGGCGTGATGGTGTGCGCCTGTAGTCCCAGCTACTCAGGAGGCTGAGGCGGGAGAATCCCTTGAACTCAGGAGGTGAAGGGTGCAGTGAGCTGAGATCGCGCCACTGCACTCCAGCCTGGTGGGAGGGCGAGACTCCATCTATTTAAAAAAAAAAAAAAAAAAATCTCACGGTGGTGAAGCATTTGATTTTGAGATTTAATGTTGATTTTTTAATGGATTCTAATTAGAGAGGTCAGGGTATATATGAGTTAGAAATACCAGATAATGAGTCACAAAGACATACCCAGTTCTATTCCTTTCAATGGACCAGAAAATATTTTGATTGCTTCGAGGTATTTTTCCTAATGAAAAACAAAGAAATGAGCAGTTATGGCTGAACAAATGTAGAACACAGCAACTATTCAAGTATTTAAAGGTTACCAATAGGTATCAACATAAAACAAAGCTTAGTAAGTATTTTGAACATCATTTACTACAAATATTTACTGAGTATCCATTATGTCAGATGCCAAGGACACAGCAGGAAAAAGAGATGGAGTCCTTGCTCTAATCATGCCAGTGGAGGAGACAAAATGAAACATGATAACACAAACAGCTTAGTGGCATTATGCTAAGTGCTCTGCAAGGAAAATGAAAAATACAGAGGGCCGGGATCCAACTTGTCTGGAGGAGGAGACAGTTCTGGAGTAAATGACCCTCTAGCTGAGCCCTGAAAGTTCAGTAACAACACAGGCAGCAATTAGAAGAGGCAGAGGGAACTTGTGGAAGGGCGAAAGTCCTGAAGAAGACAGTTAGAGGGGTGTAAGAGTCAGCCCATGCTGCTACAGCTCAGCGATGGGTACAGATGGAAGTAAGGGTAGGGGCTGGGGCCTACAGGACTTATAGGCCATATCAAGGTGTTTTGGATTGTATTGCAATGGGGAGCCCATGAAAGGCTTTAGGGTGGCAAGTGAAACACCACTTTTCTGTCTTAATGTGACCTCTCTGGCTGCTGTGTGGCAGATGGATTACAGGAAGACGAGAATGGATATGGGAGGCTACTGTAGTTTACAGGTGCAGAAAACAGAGATAAGGAAGGCCTCGATAAGAGACAAATGGATGGATTTCAAACGTTATTTTGGGGAAAGACTTAACAGGTCCTGGTGACTTTTTTCTCAAGAACTGGAAAATGAACTGTTACATTCAACAACACACACACGACTTCCCACGAGTGTAATAAGCTGGTCTGAAAGGTAAGAAGACGTCAGAAATGTACTGAATAAAACAAAAGCTGACCTTTCTTGTGTGCCTACTTGGTGCCAAACAAATCTAATAAAGCGATCTAGTGCTTTATATGGGCTACATCATTTAATCTTTAACAACTCTACGAAACATGATAGTAATTTTACAGATCAATAAACTAAAGCTCAGAAAGGTAAAGTAACTCGTTTAAGGTCATACAGTTAATCAGGCTTTGAACTCATTTTAACCTGAAAGGGGAAGCGTTTCAACGACCAGGTATCTCTGGAGGGCAGAAGACTGATTTGCAAAAAGGAAAACTCTTGTTACTGACATTACAAAAGGAAAGGTTGGTTTTGAAAGACGTGTCAGGAAAGACTCACCAGTTGCGGAGGTCCAGAAAGTACACATTTGGGAAGCCCGGTTTCCTTTAAAGTAAGAATCATTCCTAAAAAGGATGCATAAAATCAGATCTCTCATCAACTTCACCTGTCGTCACTAACAGGAGGAGCACTCTGTACTAATCCAGCTATCTATCTACATCCCCTCCTTCCAGCTTTGGAAGTATCACCAGGGAAGATGTACAGAGCGGAAGTATGCCAGCCAGAGGTGTAACGGACATCATATATTTTTTAAATGCCTCTAGAATAGGCTGAACTGTTACTAGGGTGAAGTAGCAAGGCACCCAGTGTGCAAAATTTAAGGAATCATGAAAGTGAAGGGCGGCACCCTAAATGCCTCACCCTAGTCTCAGTCCTGAGAAGGGAGATTGGTCTAACACTTCACTCCTTCCTGTACATGCCACCAAGCCCACAGAATTTGGATGCAACACAATCCTGACCTTCTAGTTGAGAGACATAAATGACAGGGTAATCTGGACAGTGGGTATGCGTGCGGCTGCCAATGGCGTCTACGGTAAACATATTAACTATAATCACCACCACTAGACTCTCCAGTTTACTGCCACAAATCTCTGGCCCCACAACCCAAGAAACTAAGTGGATGGTAACACTTAGAGGGGGTATCCATATTAAAATCTGTTCTTCTGAGTCACAGCTTTTAATGCTCTGTGCTGCAGCTGACTGGGCTACTATAAAAAGAATTCCAGCCCAGGTGCGGTGGCTCATGCCTATAATCCCAGCACTTTGGGAGGCCAAGGCAGGAGGATTGCTTGAACCCAGAAGTTTGAGACCAGCCTGGGCAACATGGCAAAACGCAGTCGCTACAAAACATACAAAAAAAATTAGCCAGGTGTGGTGGGGTGGGCCTGTGGTCCCAGCGATTTGGGAGGCTGAGGTGAGGGGATCACCTGAGCCCAGGAGGCAGAGGTTGCAGTGAGCCAAGATCACGCCACTGACAAAAAAAAAAAAAAAAAGTCTAGCTGCCCACCCCACCCCAGACGCGGAAAAACGGTCAAGCAGGTTAAATTCCCGGAGGCTTCCCACCAGCCTCTGACACTGCAAAGAATATACTCACCACTTAAGCCACCAACATTAGACCAGTGCATTCGAGTCAGGAATATGTTATCCAGGCGAGCAACTTTCAACCTAAGAATGAGAAAGCATTTAAACAGGATAACATGAACAGAACAAGGACCACTTTTGCTATAAAAAACACCTGGCCTCTCATTTCAGCTTTCAAGCCCCGTAATCAACTCCCCCTCCAAAAGCAAGAGACTGACTCACTTGTGCTCCTGCATGAGTCTCTGAACGCCTTCTCCACAGTTGAAGAGGTATCTACAAGACAAACATTACACAAGACATTCAGAAGGTTTTATTCTGTAAACTGACACCAATTCGTTGCTTTATGGTAGACGCTGGAAAAAAAACAAAAAAGAAAAAAAAATTAAAAGTCCACGTTGGACTACCGAACCACATTTCTGCTATTAGGATGGTGGGTTTTGAGTCCTCCACAGGAGTGGTGGAGGGGAGTGGGGGCCCGTGTGTGTGGGTGCTGGGACAAAACGGGTTCTTTCCCCATCACTGGCTACACACCAGATCTGTCCACTCCACACGCTAACAACGACACACTGGCCTTGGGGTGCACGGAAGAGGGTGGAGCTCCGAAAGTGCTGACAGCCAGGCCGGGCCCTAGGGCTGGGAAGAGGCCGCTCTGACCCAAGTCTGAAGTTCTTCACAGATCCCCAGAAATCACATGGATGCAAAGAATCTGGGATTTCCCACCCACCATAACTTTACGAACCCCCGCTACAGTGAACCACATTTGTGAAGCAGGGAAGCCGAAGCCCTGGGAGGTGCCCCGATGCTCAGAGGCTGCACCGCACTGAGGGCCCGGCGGGACGGGGCGTGGCTCGTTGAGGGAACCCCAGGCGCGGCGCACTGACCGGTTGAACTCGGAGAAGACGTAGAGCGCGGCGCCCGCGTCCCGGCTGCCCACTGCCACCACCTGCAGGTACACGGTGTTCGCGCCGCCGGAGGACCCCAACGGGCCGCGCTTCTCTCGTGTGCGCAGGTGCCGCAGCGGGTCCTTGGGCGGCCGCTGGCGGCGGGCAGATGCCTGCGATATGGTGCGTCCCTGCGACATGGTGCGTCCAGCCGCGGACCGCAACAGCGAGCAAAGTGCCCACATGCGCCCGTCTTCACTAAAACTAAGAAAAGCCGCCGGTCACCTCAGTCCGCGCGTCCCACGCACCGCACAGCCGCTCCGCATGGCAGATTCAGCCAGTCAGCGCGCCGTGCACCGAGCTGCCCGCCTACGCGAGGCTGCTCATCCAATAGAAAGGAGTCTTACTGCTCGGGCCTTGTCAATTGTCAGCGGCCATAGAGTAGAGGAATACTAGAGCGTCTCAAGCGGCCCCGGTCTGTTCCGGTTTCCTGGCCTCCATTTTTTCCGGAAGCTGTTTTTCTCCTGGGGCGGGACTTCCGGAAGCACCGTGTCAGGAAAGGCGTTTCTGTGGAAGGCGGGTCTTAGGAGTTTGGAGTTTAGCTGAGATGGCGCCTGTTCCCACCAGATAAGAGCTGTGCCCTCAGGGGGCGTCAGCTGCTTAGAGTTTGAGTTTGAGGTGATTGTAGTGGTTGTGAGGATTAAATGTGAGGAGATCAATTGTATTGAGCATTAGCATAAAAGGCGCTTTTGCTAATTTTGTTTCCATTGTAATTCGTATGCATACGTGTTAGAACATGATCATTTTTACGTGGTGGCGCGCGCCAGTAGACCAGGGAGGCTGAGGCAGGAGAATCGCTTAAGCCCGGGAGGCGGAGGTTGCGGTGAGCCAAAATCGCGCCACTGCACTGCAGCCTGGGTGACAGCGAGAGCCTGTCTCAAAACAAAACAAAACAAAAGGAAACAAACAAAAAATGTAGTGTTTTCTGGAAAGAAAAGCAAGAGTAGAGGACAAGCTCTAAAGCAAGAGAGTCTTGGCTCATTCGTTAGCTGCGTGATCTTGACCTCTCAGAGCCTCAGCTTTCTTATCTCTAAAACGTGAGTAATAACAGCAATAACAGTATCTCCTACTTCAGAATATATTTAGAATTCAGTCACCTGATAATATATCAATAGCCCTTTGAGTGGCTCTGTCACAGAAGAGGCACCCAGTAAATGATAGAAAATTAAAATACAAAATGTTTCAACTCATATACAATATAGCTGACCAGGGACATCAGAGAGGTAGATGTTCCAATACCAGCTCCTTGAAAAAAATACCTAATCATCTCTTATGTAGCTAATGAGGATTTCTCCCTGAAAGGGATTTCAGTTGAAGTCGCTAGAAATACAGGGAGCTCCCTTAAAAGAGGGAGATAATTTACGTGGAAGGTCCACTCACATATGATTGTTTTAAGATAGTTTACCTGGAAGCTTCACTGAAATATGATTTTTTTTGGTTATAAATACTGAAAAATGTCACTTTTATTCAGGAAGTAGGGGAGATTCAAGTCATATAGATTCCTACTCGAAATTCTTGACACCTGACTTTCCAGGATCGCATTTTCATATGTAGACCAGTTTCCTCTTGGTTTCTTCAGTTAAGTCAAAACTACACGTCCCTCTTTCCCCATATATTTTTGCTCATTAGTGTATTTCTTGTGCTGTTTTCATTCAAATATGAAATTTTTTATGAAAGATTACCACCCACTGTGAAAACCTTTTGTACTTGAAATAACCATCCCAGTGAGGGTCAGGAAAACGCTTCAGATCTTCTTTACACAGTTAGAGGGCTTTACAAACTGAGAAGATGATCGTACCACCATCTCCATAAGTATTCAAAATAAAAACGATAGTTTTTAAAAGCTGCTTAAGGGCTGGGCACCGTGGCTCATATCTGTAATCCCAGCATTTTGGGAGGCCAAGGCGGGAGAACAGCTTCAG
Source organism: Theropithecus gelada (assembly GCF_003255815.1). Lineage (NCBI taxonomy): Eukaryota > Metazoa > Chordata > Mammalia > Primates > Cercopithecidae > Theropithecus > Theropithecus gelada. The sequence goes on from NC_037684.1 coordinate 69,366,817, forward strand.
GCTAGTAGTTCAAAACCTGCTCTGTGGCCAGGCATGGTGGCTTACACCTCCCAGCATTGTGGGAGGCTGAGGCGGGTGGATCACCTGAGGTCAGGAGTTCGAGACCAGCCTGGCCAATATGGCGAAACCCCGTCTCTACTAAAAACACAAAAATTAGCTGGGAGTGGTTGCATGTGCCTGTAATCCCAGCTACTGGGGAGGCTGAGGCGGGAGAATCACTTGAACCCCCAGAGGCGGAGGTTGCAGTGAGCCAAGATCGTGCCATTGCACTCCAGCCTGGGGGCGACAGAGGGAGACTCCATCTCAAAAACAAACAAACAAACAAACCAGCTCTGGCAACAAAGCAAGACCTCATCTCTACCAAAAAAGACTAAAAAATTTAAAAATAAATAAATAAAAATTAGCTGGACATGGTGGCACGCACCTCTTGTCCCAGCTACTCTGTAAGCTGAGACAGGAGGATCACATGAACCCAGGGGTTTGAAGCTGCAGTGAGCTGTGATCATACCACTTTACTCCAGCCTGGCTGACAGAACGAGATGCTCCTTAAAAAAAAAAAATTATTAAAACTGCTTTTAAAAAGTGTAGTGCAATAGAACACAGATTTTTTTCCTGCGATGAGTGCTTTGATCCTTTTAAAAAAATATATCAAATTTCACACACACACAAAACATTGGTTCCTCTATTTTATTGGTGCCGTATGTTCACGTCTATCCATTGGGTAATCTCAAACTACTTATCTCAAAATTATAGGAGGAATCACTTTTGGTTATCTACTTATATAAAATTCTGAGGGCTGGATGGTATTCAGGTTGTTTCTAGGGCCCAGTGTACCTTTCTGCGCTTACACTCTGGGTCATATTTTTATTCCTGGTATATGAAGACAATAGCTAGTACTTCTTCAATCTGAGGTTATACTGGAATGTAAATTTCATGAGCCTGGGATTTGTCTATCTGGTCCTCTGCTGTATCATTATCTCCTAGGACAGAGTCTGGCTTGTGGCCGACAATAAATACCAGGAAATTAGAAGCAAGCCAGTAGCTTAAACGAGGTTTTCAATTTACAACTAAGCAGGGCCTAAAATTCAATCAAGACAACAATGAATGTGTTTTCTGAAGGCAATTGGTTTGACTGGTACCTCCAAAAGGACAGTTCAGAGAGTCTGAAACAGAAAAGTGTCTCTGGACTTGCTGGAGCAGAGGCAGCCTGACCATCGGGACAGCAGAGAAAGTGGAAATCGAGGTGACAGACTTTCAGAAGTCAGTGATATCAACAATTAATATAATCCAGCCACTTCCTCTTGCTTTGAGTCTCTTTTTGTTATTCATTTTGTATATGGGCAGCTTGTGGCTTGAAATAACTTTCAGTTCTTTTGTTGCTCACAGTTCTCTGCTCCTTGCAGTGGCTGCTGGGTGGCTCAATGGGAGTGGAACCTTTAACATGGCCCCACTCACAGGTGTGGGTCCTGGGTAATGGCTCTGCTTAGGTTCATTTCCCATTGCCTCTTCATCCATGTAGACTGTCCACATTCAGTAGTCAGACTGAGCTGCTTTGAATGGTGGTCAGCCTCCAGGAGGAGGAAGTGAAATTGCAGTGCTTCTGAAGAATTAGGCCCAGAAGTCAATGCAAGACACACACAGCACCCACGTAGATTCAAAGGGAGGAAAATTCTATTCTACCTCTTGAGGGGAGAAGTGTCAAAGTCAAATTGCAAAAGGGCCCTTGAAATGGAAAAGTCCAGGCTTTCGTGGAACCCTTTGATTATTCTAGGAGGTTCTATGAAGAGATGGCTGCCAGGCAGAATCATCTGGCCAATGAATGCTGGGAACAGTACATTTTCATATGCCTGTAGTTACAAAGCTATAATTTATAATTTGACTTTCTGCTGTACACACTAATAACCATGGTTGCCATAAGCTGGTCCACTCATCTATGGCCATTTCTTGGGTGTATTCATAAATCAGTCTTTTGTACCTACAAAGCTGGGGCAGTTCCTGGGATCCTCAAGATCTGGTGATCTGACCAAGGGACACATACTTTGGGGCTCTGTCTGAAATACCCTGTGGCCTTCACACAGACGTTCATTCGTTGATTCATTCAATACACTCATACACACACACACACACACACACACACACGAGTTTCTAGACACTGTTCTAGGGTTCTAGATACTGTACTAAGACCTTGGTGTACAGAAACACCAACAAGGTCTTGCTCTCAGAAAGCTCAGAAAGTTGGTGTCTTGGGCACTAGGATGGGGCCCCAGGGCACACAAGAAAATGTTATAATAGAATCAGGACAGGGATGCTTTTGTCTTCATTGGGTCTGAGGTGTTTCCGGTTTAGAGCCGTAGAAACCCAACAACTCCAAACTTGATGGCCACAATGCATCGGAGGGAGAATTGGTTTTTGAAACAAAAGTTACTTTGGGCTGGGCACGATGGCTCACGCCTGTAATCCCAGCACTTTGAGAGGCCCAGGCGGGTGGATCACTTGAGGTCAGGAGTTCGAGACCAGCCTGGCCAACACGGCGAAACCCCATCTCTGCTGAAAGTACAAAAATTAGCCAGGCGTGGTGGGGGGTGCCTGTAACCCCAGCTGCTCGGGAGGCTGAGGCAGGAGAATCACTGGAACCCGGGAGGTGGAAGTTGCAGCGAGCCAGCATCATGCCACTGCACTCCAGCCTGGGCAATAGAGCGAGACTCAGTCTCATCAACAACAACAAAAAAAGTCTGCAGTCATGTACAGCAATGTCCTAGACCTTCACATTCACTCACCACTCACTGATGCACACCAGGCAACTTACAATCCTGCAAGTTCTGTTCATGGTAAGTGCCTTATTCAGGTGCTAATCTTTTTTTTTTTTTTTTTTTTTTTTTTTGAGATGGAGTTTCACTCTTGTTGCCCGGGCTGGAGTGCAATGGTACAATCTCGGCTCACCACAACCTCTGCCTCCTGGGTTCAGGCAATTCTCCTGCCTCAGCCTCCCAAGTAGCTGGGATTACAGTCATGCACCACCACACCTGGCTGATTTTTTTTGTATTTTTAGTAGAGATGGGGTTTCTCCGTGTTGGTCAGGCTAGCCTCGTACTCCCATCATCGGGAGATCCATCCACCTCAGCCTCCCAAAGTGCTGGGATTATAGGCGTGAGCCACCATGCCCGGCTTAGGTGCTAATTTTTTATACTACATTTTCACTGTATCTTTTCCATGTTTAGATAGATTTAGATACAGAAATACCATTGTGTTACAATTGCCTGCGGTATTTAGTACAGTCACATGCAGCACTGGTTTGTAGCCTAGGCACAATAGGTTGTACCATACAGCACACGTGTGCAGTAGGCTGTACCATGTAGGTTTGCGTTTGTGCCCTCTGTGATGTTTGCACAATGACAAAATTCCCTAACAAGGCATTTCCCAGAACGTATCCTTCCCATTAAGTGATGCATGACTCTACACCAGAAATCAGAAAGAAAGAAGAAAGGAAAGTAACTCAGCCTGGCTCAGGCTTGGAGACGCTGCAGCTCTGCCGTAATTAATGCCACCCAAGCTTTGTCACCTTTAGATCCTCAGGGCCAAGCAGGTGCCCAGGAATTCGTGGAGCTCAGTTACTGTGTACTGAGGGCATGGAGCATCTGCCCAGCCTGAGTCATCCCAGGCTGCCATCCCCAAATACCACAGACTGAGTGGCTTCCCCAAGACATCAATTTTCTCAGTTCTGGAGGTTGAAAGTCCAAGATCAAGGTGTGAGCAGGGCTGGTCTCTCTCTCCTGAGGCCTCTCTCTTTGCAGATGGCCTTCTTCTTGCGGTATCTTAATGTGGTCTTTCCTCTGTGCTCACATGGCCTGGTGTGTCTCATGTGTCCTAATCTCCTCTTCTTATAGGGACACCGGTGAGCTTGGATTAGGATCTACCCTAACAGCCTCGTTTAATTAATCACCTCCTTAAAGGCCCTATCTCCAAATGTCGCATCGTGAGGCACTGGGGATTACAGCTTCAACAGGTGAGTTTTGACCAACCTGGCCAACATGGTGAAACCCCGTCTCTACTAAAAATACAAAAATTAATCAGGCATGGTGGCGGGCGCTTGTAATCCTAGCTACTGGGGAGGCTGAGGTAGGAGAATTGCTTGAACTCGGGAGGCGGAGGTTGCAGTGAGCCGGGATCATGCCACTGCACTCCAGTCTGGGCGACAGCCTGGGCGACAGAGCAAGAATCCGTCCAAAAAAAAAAAAAAAAAAAAGGAATGGTGTCAGAGAAGGCTTCTCACAGAACATATGGCACGATTCGGATTTAGAAAAAATTGAGAGATTTCCAGGATGGCAAGATGAGGAAGGCTATTCTATCCAGAGCGGGCGGCATGGAGACAGGAAAGGTAGGAGTGTGCCAACAAGCGATAGGACACACAGCAGTTCACTGAGGGTTCACGTCGTCATACGCACACTTTCCACACACGTGTCCAGATCACCTGCTCCTCCCAGCGCTCTTGTGTAGCCTATTGCTATTCTCATTGCACAGATGAGAAACTGAGGCCGAAAGGGCTTACTTGCACAAGAGCATGCACACCCCGGCTGCTTAGTTGCGGAGTTCACGTTCCTCCCAAGCCACTATTTCGCCTCAAACAGTTGCTATTACTGTAGGATACATTCAGGATGAAGTAGGATGAAGGAGGGTCGGCGAGGAGGCTGGCAGTCGGCGAAAGTCACAACATGAAGGACGTGGGGGGTTTCCTTTTATCCTTTCGTACTTTCATCCTGCAGTCCTGCCTCCCGTTCTCCCGGGTCGGAGGACGGGGCGCAAAATCGGGTCCTGGAGGAGTGCGATGCGCGCCCGTGGTCACTAGAGGGCGCAGAAGCGCCGGCCCTGGGGAAGGCTGAGCCAGGAGGCGGGATCTCAGATCGCCGCGAGTTTGATTTATTCTCAGGGATCTGAGAATTCTAGAATTCTTCAGTTTAACACTTTCCACTGAAGGTATTGTAAAATCATGCACACAATCACTGCAGGGCTGAGAGGGACCCTTACATAACTAGGAATGCCCCTCGAGTCAGTGTCCACATTTGCATTCCTGTGGGCAGTCCACTTGAATGGAAAGGTAACAATTAAAAGCGTTAGGGGTGTGACGTGCTCGGAATTGGGCCTGGCAGACAGTGACCTCCCAGGGCCTTAAGCAGTGACAGTGGGGAGTGATACACTCCTGTCCTTTCTCGCCCTTCTCAATGAAGCCAGTTTCTCTGATTAGCTTGTCAGTATTGAGCCTTTGGGGTATCTTGGTTGCATTTTTAGTTACAGAAACAGAAAGTGCGCTTGCAGAACCCTCTTCTCCTTGGCTGTTGGCGGCTGTTGGCGGCTGTTCTCTGCTCTCCGTGGTCCTGTCGTGCTTGCCCTCCTCAGCAAGCCTGCTGGCTGTGCGCGTCTCCAGGGCTCCGTCTGCATGCACACTCCTTGGGGAGTCACCTGGGTTCTGGCCCCACCTCCGAGCTGGTGAACCTGGGTCTCCAACCAATGGCCAGGTGCCTTCTGCCGAACGCCTTCACCTGCCTGTCCCAGACTGGCTCCTCCTCCAAGGCTCCAGAGTTTACTGTTTAATTCTTCACTCAAACTGGAGCTCAGAGATACGTTCTCAGGGGCCTCAACGTGTGTGTGTGTGCCTGTGTGTATGTGTTATGTGTGTCTGTGTATGTGTGTATGTGTTGTGTGTGTATGTCTATGTGTATGTGTGGGGGTGTGTGTGTGTCTATATGTATTGTGTGTGTGTCTGTGTGTGTGAATGTATGTGTGTATGTGTGTGTATGTATGTATGTGTGGGTTCTGCATGTCTGTCTGTGTGATTGCATGTACCTGTGTATATATGTGTGTGTGTGTTTGTATGTTTCTCTGTGTGTGAGAGCATGTGTATGTGTGTTTGTGAGTGTGTGTATGTGTGTGTCTTTCATTTAATTGGGTTCTTTATGTTACTCGCATTTGGGAAATGCCAGTGCAGGATCCCGAGCTCCCTGGAGGTATCCCTGGAGGTGAGCCCAGGTGTGTCAAGGTGTCCCGTCTGGAGACAGTAATAACCCGGGGTGTCAGGAGCTGTCCAGGGCGGAGGGTGAAGATGGTGCGGCTGGTTTCTGTGGAGATGATGTGGTGCAGTCAGGGGTTCATGGACTTTGGGGTGCTGAACCTGACCCGGAACAGCCAGGTAACCTTGGGCAAATGTCTTAGCCACTCTGCACCTTGCCCTCCAGGATTGCCATGAGGATGAAAGGAGGTAGCAGAGGTAAGGAATAGGCATCTCTCTGTCCTTCTCCTTTCCCCCATCCTCTCCCTCTCTTTCCAGCCCCCTCTCTCCCTCCACTTCATTCCCTCCCTCTCTCCTCTCTCCGTCTTCCTTCCTCCCCCTCTCTTCTTTCTCCCTCATTCTTCCTCTTTCTTCTCTCTCTTCCCCTCCCTTTCTCTCCTTGTTCTTTCTTTCCTTCTGTCTCCCTCCCTTGCTCTCTCTCTTCCCTCTCTCCTTCCCATTCTCTTCCTCCCTTCCTCTTTTCCTTTCTCTTTCTCTCCCTCTCCTTTCTTTTTTCCTTACTCTCCCTCCCCTTTTCTGTCTCCCCATCCCTTTCTCCCATTTTCTCCTTCCCTCCCTCCCTCCCTCCCTTCCTTCCGTCCGTCCTTCCTTCCTTCCTTCCTTCCTTTTTCTTGACAGGGTCTCGCTCTGTCACCCAGGTTGGAGTACAGTGGTGAGATCTCGACTCACTACAACCTCCTCCTCCCAAGTTCAAGTGATTCTCCCACCTCAGCCTCCCAAGTAGCTGGGACTACAGGTTTGTGCCACCATGCCCAGCTAATTTTTGTATTTCTAATAGAGATGAGGTTTCTCCATGTTGGCCAGGCTGGTCTCAAACTCCTTGGCTCAAGTGATCTGCCAACCTCGGCCTCCCAAAACGCTGGGATTAGGATGTGATCCACCATGCCTGGCTCCTTTCTCTCTTTCCCCTGCTTTCTCTTTCCCTTGCTCCCTCGAGTCCCTTTTTTCTTTCTCCCTCTCCTTCTCGTTCTCCCTCTTTTCTTCTCTCTCTCTCTCCTCCTCCCTCTCTCAATCTCTCTCAGTTTCCCCAGGTTCAGAATGCTTTCCCATTTCTTTTTCTGCCAGTTAATACACTAAGTTGTCATCATTTACTTGTTATATGTCTTTCTAGACTGTGGCTTCAATAGGGGCAAAGGACAAGGAGTTTGTATCTCATTCTAAGGGAACAGGAAGCCCCCAGAGGGTATATGAGCAGACAATGGAATGATTAGGTTTTCATCTTCAGAGGCTGGCTCTTGCCACTGTGTGGAGAGGAGGCAGGGAGGACACAGGGGCACAGTGGGCCTGTAGGGGCCGGCTTGTAACCTAGACGGAGGTGGGAATGGCAGAGATGAAGAGAAGCGGACAGATCAGGACCTGGTTTTACACGGAACCCTCAGAGCCTGCTGATAGATGACGGTTGTAGTCAGGGGGAAACAGTATTCAGGAATCAAGGAGAGCTCCAAGGTTTTGACCTGGCCAAGTGGGCTGATGAAGTTGCCTTTTGTGGGGATAGTAAAAGACAGATAGGGAGCAGATTTTGGGTAAAAAGCAAGCGTTCTGTCTTCCACGTGTCATATTTGGATTGCCAATTGTAGGTAGACCCAGCACGTGCTCTGTTCTACCCCTGACTCTGGAGTTCCAGGAGAATTTAGGATTCGGGACATAAAATTTTGGTTCATTGACATTTGCATGTTGTATAAAGCCATGGGGCTAGCTGAGATCCCCTAGGGAGAGTCATCTCGTATAGTGAAGAAGACATGTCCCAGGCCCAGCCTGGAGACTGTGACATTCCCAATATTGAAACTGAAGCAGAAGAGTTGGAGCCAGGAAAAGGAGGCCAAGGAGGAGCTGCCAGTGAGTCATTGGAAAACCAGTAGCACGTGGAGTCTCAACAAGAAGAAATGAAAGCATTTAAGCAGAGTGAAAATTTTGGCAAATGCTGCTGAGACGTCAGATTTTGTATGAACACAGGTAGGCAAATCACCCCCACTCTGCATGGTTAGCTACGGGTAATGGCACCCTTCCTTCCCCATGCCCATCCCTACTTCACACAGCACCTCAGCATCCTTCTCAACACAGTGTTATTTCTTCTTATTTTATTTTTTTTGAGATGGAGTCTCGCTCTGTTGCCCAGACTGGAGTCTGGTGGCGTGATCTTGGCTCACTGCCCCCTCCACCTTCCAGGTTCAAGCCGTTCTCCTGCCTCAGCCTCCCAAGCAGCTGGGACAGCAGGCAGCCCCCACCATGCCTGACTAATTTTTGTAGTTTTAGTAGAGATAGGGTTTCGCCATGTTGGCCAGGCTGGTCTTGAATTCCTGACCTCAGGTGATCTGCCCGCCTTGGGCTCCCAAAGTGTTGGGATTACAGACGTGATCCACTGCACCCAGCCCATTTATTTATTTCTAATTTTTGCCATAGATGGAACAAATCAGCACAGTGTTTCTGGAAACCACTACTCATGGACTGAAGATGGCATGTAAATGAAATCTATTTGCCATTCTTTGTGTAATCTCCTCTCCCAGCTATCTAGATGAAGACATTGCATCCTAAAGAGATAGTTACCTTGGCAATACTTGACCACTACACATCCAGTATTCACCTTTCAGTCTAGCAGTGTAGTGATAGGGCCATGAGGAAAGACATATTTGTGTGGATTCTATGACATTTTTGTGGAGTCCTTCTGCTGTTAGTCAGGGTTCTCCAGAGAAACAGATAGGATGTGAAGATGAAACGATAGATACATAGACTAAATAGATGATAGATTTCGGTATCATCTATCTAGATAGAGGTAGATAGATGATAGATTTAAACATACCCAGAAACATAGATGATAGATACATATACATATAAATATAAATCTTTCGTTATTTATTTATTTGTTTGTTTGTTATTTTTTGAGACGGAGCCTTGCTTTGTTGCCCAGGCTGGAGTGCAGCGGCGCGATCTTGGCTCACTACAACCTCCGCCTCCTGGGTTCCAGCGATTCTCCTGCCTCAGCCTCCCGAGTAGCTGGGATTACAGGCATGTACCACCATGCCTGGCTAATTTTTGTATTTTTAGGGGTTTCACCATGTTGGCCAGGCTGGTCTCAAACTCCTGATCTCAGGTGATCCACCCGCTTCAGCTTCTCAAAATGCTGGGATTACAGGCATGAGCCACCGTGCCTAGCCAGATACATAGAAATCTTTTAATACATATTTTAAGGAATTGGTTACAGTGATTGTACAGATAGACAAGTTCAAAATCTGCAGGGTAGGCCAGCAGGCTGGAGACTGGGTGAAGAGTTGCTATTCAAGGCTGAGGATAGCCTGCTGTCAACGTTCCTTTTTCCTTTGGGAAGGTCAGTCTTTTCTTGAAAGCCTTCAGCTGATTGGATGAGGCCCACCCACACTGCAGTGAGTCCTCTGCTTTACCCAATGTCCACTGATTTAAATGTTAATGTCACCTAACAGATCTCTCACAGAAACATCTAGAGTAATGTTTAACCAAATACCTGGCTACCACGGCCTAGCCAAGTTGACAGAATGAACCATCACACTATTGGTTGACGTTGGTTACTTCTAAGAAACTGAGTTAAAAGTGGTCTCGTTTGATGTCGCAAGGAGGGGTAGGGGTAGAAAGAGCAAGCGTGGTGGATGCTGGCTGTCCCTTGATGAGGAAGCGTACCTCCGCCCGCCGCGGTGAACTTGGCTTTGGTGATTTTAAAGCACTGGAAAACTGAGTGCCCTCATAAAAGCAGTAACAGTTGCAAATTACTGAGCACTTACTGTGTACTCGGCATCCTGCTAGGTGCTTTTCATGGCTTATCTTGTTTGGAATTACTCTGGCCCCATCTGGCGGACACAGTGCACAGCTTTGCCCTGCCTGGGGTCAGCTACCTCCTCAGGCCTCTAACCCAGGAAGCTGGCTGGACACAAGGCCCATGTCTCTGGGACCCGCCGATCTCTCCGATCCCTGCTCCACAAATCGGGAGACGTTTTTCAAGAGAGATAACGAGCAGGAGTTTCTCTTCTCCTTCCTTGGCTTTCACTCAAACTTTTTGTCCTCTTCATTTCCTCAGGGACTTAGGCTTTTGAAACCAAATCCTGGAAGACATCTTTGTTCTCAGCTCTCTCTTCTACCTAGTCGCTCCCGAGAGTGGGCCTAGCTGTTTGGTGAGGGAAGGGCACAGGAGGACTTTTCCGGGAAGAAAAACTTGGTTAATATTTTTTAAGACATTACCCCACCTCGTTGGTGACAATCGATCATGTCAGCATATCTCCTTTCCTGGCCATATATTTTACTTTCTTTTCCCTTCCGTCCCTGCTTCCCTGCGCCTCCATAATGTCATAAAGGAAGGGAGATGAGCTCAAAGCTTTGAGTGTACCTGACCATTACTGACTCAAGACAATGCTACAGGCTCCTGTTTTATAAGAGAAAAAGAATTCATGGAAGCTTTTCTGGAATGCGGCTTTATGTTCATATTCTACCCACCCCTGTCTCTCTCCTCATAACTAAAGGGAGCTGGTAGCAACCACCCTGCTTTGCAGCTCAGCTGGTAGAATGCCTGGAGAGCAGCCAGTGGCCTGGGTTCAATCTCCTGATAAGTCATCAATTTCTTTCTCACCCAAAACATCTGGTTTGGGATCCTGAGTTATGAGCTAATATTAAATATAAAAGTTTATAGCATCACATATATAATGCTGTTGATTAGAAACATCAAGAAAAGTAATTGACTGGAAGGGACTTGGTGTGACCAGCTGCTTGAACATCTGGATGGGATCCAAGGGGCCTGAATTGAATTCCCAATTCATCCATTCGTTCTTGGCCAGCAGTATCTGGTTTGGAATCTTTAGAGATTTGACTCTCCTCCTTGGCTATGGCTTTTTCTCAATGCTTTATATATAAGCATGTGAGTGTGTGTTTCAGTTAACTGAAAAAAGCTACAATAAAGTCATTGTAGTTTTTATCTTCTCTTGCATCTGTTCATTAGACATTTATGGTTTTTATGATTTCCCGCGCCTCAGCGTGTTACCAACAGTGAACACTAGGGGGCAGTGTACACTCATGTTTTTCCTCCATGGGCTAAGATTTCTGAAAAGTGTCCCAATCCACCTCTCCATCTGGTTTGCAGTTGAGTTGCCCAAGAGCGGGAAGGGTGCCTACCAGCATGGGGCTTTGTTCTCAGAAAGCTTCTCTGAGATACATGACTTAGATACATCTGTAAAATCCCTCAGTCAACTGCACCCCTGTGACCTATAGCCTGAAGTTAACCAAGCCTTTTCTTGACAGCCTATGTTCTGTTTGCTGAATAGCTGCCTCTCCTTCCCTTCTCTTTTTCTGTTGGGTTTGGTTCCTGCCAGAACAACACGGATTTGCCCATCTCCCCTGACACATTCCGGTCCAAGGTTTAAGCAGGGCAGTCATTTCCTTACTGGAATCCCTTCCCAAACAGCTTCTTCCCAAGCTATCAGGCAGAAAGTATTTTGCATCTCCTGTGCCAACTCAGGCTGAGGTAGCTGCTTGGAGTATTGTTTTGAGAAAGTCTCAGGGTCCAGGCTCAAGAGCAAGAATGCTGTGCTCGATTGGTAATGTCTTCCTCCCTTCCTTTCCCTTCCCTCCTTCCTTCCTTCTGTTCCTCCCCCGCTCCTTTCCTCCCTTCTCCCCTCCACTCCTTCCTCCTTCCTTCCTTTTTTCCTTTCTTGCTTGTTGAATTCCTTTGAAGAGCGAGGTACTGGGCTAAACATTTCAATAGTGGACAAGATCGTCTTGGTTTCTGCCCTCACAGAATTTACAAACCAATAGGAGAGACAGTGAAAAAACTGGGCACGTGGTAAGCCCTATGCTAGGGAAGCAATCGTGTGCTGTGGGGCATGTGGAAGAGGTACCTCACCCAGTCTTGGGCGTGAAAGATGAAACAAGGATGCATACCATAAAACCAAGGAGGGAAGGGGCAAAGAGACAAGAGTCAAGGGGGAAATGTTAGAGCAGAAAAATGCAGGCAGCTCTCACTTTTCACTTTGCTGCTCTGAGTCCATCTTTGACTACAAACCACCCATATCCCTCACCTGCGGATGTCTTAGGTGGCTTTGGGCTATTGGAGTGGCAAAGTTTACCGCCTGCAGGGGCCAGGAAGGTAATATGGGTGATCCAGAGGATCAGAGCAAGCCAAGTCTCCGTGCTCCATCTGAGGGGGGTGGTGCTCCATCTTGGGCCGGGCAATGGTGGCTCTGTAAAATGCAGGCTCAGACGGTATCAGATCTCGGAACTGTTTTGCAATGGAGGCTGAGAACTAGATTTTGTGTGAAATTTCCTGAAAATATTTACTAACACTTTATGGGCCAAAAAGCTTAGGCAGGAAGGCAAATTTGGGCCCTTTAATGGCGCCTTTGTGTCAGTGTCCGCCACCTAGTGGTGGATGTGAGTTGCTTCACTCTGTTTTTCTGTAACAGCAGCGGGAACCAACTTTCTTCCTTGCTCCCTTCTTAAATTTGGCTTTTGATTTACAACAACAACAACAACAACAAAATTGTTATGAAACGTTTAGAGTGCCACCCTGATGGCGGTTTTTAGCCTTTCTCTTCCGGAAATCAGTGAAATTGAAGTTGGGGGCAGATGGGGGTAATGTTGAAACGGTTGTTTGGGACTTGGTTGGGGGGTGATGACAGTGACAGGCTTGAACACCTGCTTTGCTGGTGTGAACTTGCAGGCTGATTCCAACCGATTGAATGAAATATGATTAACATCTTGACCTGTCTGGAGTCCAGATCCAGAGACTTGGAGTGCTCCTTGCAACTTTAAGGATATATGATTCCATCGTGAGAATGGGCCTTCTCAGCCAGGGTCTCCAGAGCCTTAGGGCTTTTTTTCTGAATGAGCTTCATGGTGGTCTTTGAGCCCCCTCGAAATTGTGTGCAAAAGTGTTTGCTTGTGCATTTTTCTTGGAGAGAGCTGCTAGCCTGAGTCAGATTCTCAAAGGGCCTATAACTCAGGAAGGGGAAAGGCAAGGCTGAAAAATGGGTTTCTCAAACTGAATGAGTACCCCAATGCTTGTTAAAATGCAGACTGTGGCCGGGTGCGGTGGCTCATGCCTGTAATCCCAGCACTTTGGGAGGCCAGCGTGGGTGGATCACAAAGTCAGGAGTTCAAGACCAGCCTGGCCAACGTGGTGAAACTTTGTCTCTACTAAAAATACAAAAATTAGCTGGGCATGGTAGTGGGTGCCTGTAATCCCAGCTACTCGGGAGGCTGAGACAGGAGAATCACTTGAACCTGGGAGGCGGAGGTTGCAGTGAGCTGAGATCGCGCCACTGCACTCCAGTCTGGGTGACAGAGGGAGACTCCATTTAAAAAAAAAAATGCAGATTACTGGGTCCCACCCCCAATGTTTCTGATTCAATAGGAATGGGTAGGACTCCAGAAATTGCCTTTCTAGCAAGTTCCCAGGTGATCAGACCACAGGGTGCGGACTCCTGATGGAAAGCAATAGCACTTAGAGAACAGGTCTCATGCATTCTGCCCTGATGCTGGAACTCATAGTTGGGAGTCTTGCTTTCAAGTACAAAGCAAAAAAAAAAAAAAAAAAAAAAAAAAAAAAAAAAAAAAAAAAAAAAAAGCACTGTGTTTTATTTCTTGATGCTGCCTAACTCCTGATCCCATCCTTTGCTTTGTCAAAAAACACTTTAAAGATTCTGGGCAACAACTCTTCCTTTTGGTTCTTTGACTTAATGATTTGCTGCTTAGAAGCCAAAAGACAGTGAGCTGGCTTCTGGAGAATGGGAGGCTGAGGAGTGTGATGGCGCCGTAACAAGGATAGGCATTATCTAAGGGCAATATAATCGTATACACATTAAGAATATATCATATATCCTTAAAGTTGCGAGGAGCACTCAAGGTCTCTGGATCTGGACTCCAGAAAGGTCAAGGTGTTAATCGTATATATCATATATCCTTAAAGTTGCAAGGAGCACTCAAGGTCCTTGGATCTGGACTCCAGAAAGTTCAAAGTGTTAATCGTATTTCATTCAGTAGATTGGAATCAGCCTGCAAGCAGCAGAGATGCGTACTGCCTGTCTCCTTCCACACCGCTGCCACTGCATTAGAATTTGCTCAGAGGAGTATCTTGGTGGTGGTGGCATGAATTGGTTCTGAGGGACATATCCCATGTCCCCTTAGTACCCTTGCATGATGTACCTAAAGTTTGTCAAAGGAATGACTAAGACCCCTTTCAACTCTAGAAATTTCTGAAATCTGTGAAAAAGACACATCAGAATCTTTAAATTCTATTTCCAGATAATCTTTGTCCACCTGCCATGTCTGCTTTCCTGGGGAAAGCTCATAGCCTTCTGCTGAGAAAATCACCTTGACATAGAGAAAATCATCATCCAAAAGGAATTCAGCCCTCATTGCGTGCTAGATGCCTTCCTTGCCAAGGGCACTAAATGTGCCAACAGATGTCAGTGTGCTCTGGGAGGTCATATTTGCATAGTGTGAGGCTCCAAGAATAATGGGGATCCAGGCCTCCCATCCTTCTCTCCATGGAAGCTGGGAAGGTTCCAAGCTTCTAGCACAGCACTCGAGGTGGCCAGAGCTTTGTGGGAACCTGAATAGGGTATTTGGCCTGCAGGGTCTGGGCCTGTGGAAGTCCTCCATCACCTGACTTCCTATCTCTACCTTCTCTGTTTCAAACTGTCCCTGTCTGTCTGTCTGCAAAATTAAAAGGTGGATGTTTGCCTCTTGAGATTGTTGTTTGAGGAAGTGGAATAGCGTGCACGAAAGGGCTTTGGGATCTCTGTGAAGTGGGCTCTGCAAAGTAAGAGAGGGTGGGTTGAATTTTCCAGATGGCAGAAATAATAGTCCTCCAAGAGGTTAGGACTCTCCAGTACTTTAGTGGTGGCCAGATGTACCTAATGATGTGTCTGGTGGGATCCCTTTGCAGCCAGGAGCTGAGTCAGTGGGTAAAGGGTAAAGTACTCAGGGATGGGATAAGCAAGGTGCCTCCCTAACTTAGGGAAAATGGAATTTCATGAGGGGAAATCACTTTAATCTTTGTAACTGTTCTGCCCTCCACTGGGTGCTGCATGCTGAGAGTGCTTGGCAGTGGGGAGTGTATTAGTCCGTTTTCACCCTGCTGATAAAGACAGACATACGTGAGACTGGGAAGAAAAAGAGATTTAATTGGAATTACAGTTCCACATGACTGGGGAGGCCTCAGAATCATGGCGGGAGGCAAAAGGCACGTCTTACATGGTGGCGGCAGGAGAAAATGAGGAGATGCAAAGGCGGAAACCCCTGATAAAATAATCAGATCTCGTGAGACTTATCCACTACCACAATAACAGCATGGGGGAATCCGTCCCTGTGCTTCAAATGATCTCCCACTGGGTTGCTCCCACAACACTTGGGAATTATGGAAGTACAATTCAAGATGAGATTTGGGTGGGCACACAGCCAAAACGCATCAGGGAGATAGGGAAGGGCTGCTTTGATCCCTGTTCTTTTTGGAAATAGAAAGGGGGATGTCTCAGCACTTTGGGAGAGAACATGTGGACCAGGAAGATTCTGGTTTCACAGAATAGCGGGGAGGATGCCACTGCAGGACATTGCAGGTTCACCTCCCTGTACTTTTCTGGGTGTCCCATCATTAGGTGAAGGAGAGAGACAGAGTCATGTGGGGAAAGAGCCCTGGATGGGAGTCAGATCCTTCAGCTCTTGTCTCTGTTAGGGCAGAACCTAGATATGATTTGGGACAAGTCTGTTCATCTCTCTGAGACCCTGTTTCTGAAACAGGCCCAATTTCCTTATAGAACTAGTATTTTTGACTTTTTTTTGAGTAAACAGAGAAATTGACCCTCCTGTTGTTGAAATGTGAAATTTCCATTTGTCTCATTTTAGTTCCTCCTCAAGAAACCAACCATCAAGCAAGGGACTAAAACTCGTCAAATCACTGCATCCAGATAATGAGATGCCAGGTCCCTCATCCATTCTGATTGCTTCCTTATTCCTCCCTAGTTCCTGTTTTCCCATCTTCCCTGCCATTTTAGTTTCCCTCCAATTTTAGTTTGTTGGAGAGACAGATTTGAGGCTGATCTCCCATTCTCCTTGGCTGTTGCAAGTGATTAAAGTCTTCTCCAGTTGGCAATACTTGTTTGTCTCAGTAATTGGCTTTCTGTGCAGTGAGCAATGGGACCTAGACAGAAACCCTGGCATTTTGGTAACATTTGCAGATCCATAAAGTGAGGGCATTGGATCTGATTCCTTAATAAAAATGGAAATCTAGCATTCTTGCCTTTCTCTTTAATAGGGAGGATTAGAGAATTTAGAAGTTGAAAATTGTTTGTTTGTTTTTTTTAAACACTTGCTTTCAAGTTTATTGAGGTATCATTCCCACACATGAATGCATCCACTTTAAGTGCAATGGATGAGTTCTGTCAGAGGCATACGCCTGAGTAAGCACTACCACCATTAGGAGATAGAAGGTTTCCTCCCCCTGGGATGATTCTCTGTGTCCCTTCCCAGGCAGTACCCTGTCATCCCCTCCTGGTCCCAGGTGACCTTGCCACTTTTGACTTAAACCTAACTTTTCTGCATGCTCACCGTATTAGTGCCCCATTGCTGCCAGGGAAAACTGCCACAACAGTTAGCTCAACACAAACATATTCACTTACAGTTCTGGATGTCAAAAGACTAAAGTGGGTTGGCAGGGCTACCTTCCTTCCAAAAACTTTGAGAATCTGTTTCCTTGACTTTTCCACCTTGTAGATGCTGCCAGCATTCCCTGACTCATGGCCCTGCATCCCTTCAGTTTGCTTCCATCACCTCTCCCTCTCTGACTCTGAACTCTCCTGCCTCCCTCTTCTAAGGACCCCTATGATTAGAGTGGGCCCACTTGGATAATCCAGGATTATCTTCTCATAGCAAGATCCTTAAGTCAACCACATCTGCAGAATTCCTTTTGCCATGTACTCATAGGTTCTGGGGATTAGGATGTGGACACCTGTAGAAGAAAGGGAAGGGATTGTTGAGCCCACCACAATTACATAGCCCAGGAAAAACATCCAAGCTGACAGCCAACCTTTCCAGATCAGACTTCCCATCAGGGGGCCACGTTTATCTTCTCAGCCACATCTGCTTTTCTGCTTCAACTTCACAACACAAGGAGGTTTTCTTCCTGTTCAAATAAAAATAGGACCAGCTAATATTAATTCTTCATCTCATATGTGCTAGACACTTTTCTAAGCACTTTATATACCCTTAACTCACTTAATCCTCACAGCAATTATATGAAGTAAATGTCATTTTTATTCCTGTTTTATCACTGAGAAAACTGAAACACCAGAAGCCTAAGGAGCTTTCCCAAGTCATGTAGCAAATATGTTGGAGCAGGGATTCAGCTGAAGGAGGCTAATGCTGGCCTTCCTCCTGCGAGTCACTGCACATATCAGACTGCCTCTCTCCTTGTTTCCTTAGCTGTACACTTGGGACCAGACAGTTTCCTCATTGCTTGTGAAAAGAATCAGAACAGACCCAAATGTACCACTTAGGCCTATTGATCATCTTGAGTCAAAGGCAGTTGACAAACAGCAGGTGCTGACCTTCTTACCTAAAAACAGGACATAAATTTCCCATGAAGAATGCCCTTAATGTACTAAGAAGAGGAGAACATTCTCATCACTGGAGATGAAGAGCTGATGGCAAGATGAATCTGTACAAATAAATATACTAAAATAACCCTTGTTTTTCATTAGTTACCACCATATATTTCCTAGTCACTTTCCCATTTACTGCTCCTAGCCCAAACCCTTTTTCCTTTGCCTTGACAGTTCTCCACAGTTTATTGTTAAAATGGTATATAAGCTCTCATGCCTAATGATTTCTTTGGATCCTCACCTTTTTTTTTTTTTTTTTTTTTTTTTGTATATGAAGGTCTCTATGCACACATAAAGATATTAATATCAGGCAGGGTGTAGTGACTCACACCTGTAATTACAGCACTTTGGAAGGCCAAGGTGGGCAGATCACCTGAGGTCAGGATTTCGAGACCAGCCTGGCCAGCATGGCAAAACCCCATCTTTACTAAAAATGCAAAAAAAATTAACCAGGCACGGTGGCATATATCTGTAGTTCCAGCTACTTGAGAGGTTGAGGGAGAAGAATTGCTTGAACCCAGGAGGTGGAAGTTGCAGTTAGCCAAGATCACTCCACTGCACTCCATCCTGAGCAACAGGGCAAGAGTCTGTCTCAGAAAAACACACACACACACACAAAATATTAATATCAAATAAAATGTGTATGCTTTCCCCCTGATAATCTGTGTTTTATCAACTTAATTCTTGGGTCCAACCACAGAACCTAAAAGGGTAGAAGAAAAGTTTTTCCTTCCCTAGAGTTCTTACGCACTTTATTTCCTCTCTATTTCCTCTCTGTCTCTACCTTGATTATTTTTATTATTTTTGTTTTGTTTGGTTTGGTTTGAGGTGGAGTTTTGCTCTGTTGCCCAGGCTGGAGTGCAGTAGAATGATCTCAGCTCACTGCGACCTCTACCTCCCAGGTTCAAGCGATACTCCTGCTTCAGCCTCCAAGTAGCTGGGATTACAGGCGTGTGCCACCACACCCAGCCAGTTTTTGTAGTTTTAGTAGAGATAGGGTTTCGCTATGTTGGCCAGGCTGGTCTCTAACTCCTGACCCCAGGTGATCCACCGGCCTTGGCCTCCTGAAGTGCTAGGATTATAAATATGAGCCATCGTGCCCAGCCTACTCTGACTACTTTTAAAAGCCACATTCAAATCTCCACTTTTTCATAAACGCTTCCTAGGTCACTACTGGCTTCTTGGTGAAACTGCAGGCTCTTCCTCCACCCCCACTTCACCCTGAGGAGTAGGACAATTGTGCATATGAAGGGTGAAAAGGTTGGATGGATGAGACTGGAGAGGTTGGGAGAGAACTCGTAAGACCATCTACTCCCTTTCAGGTGTCACGTGGTGTTGGTTTGAAATCTTTCCAGAATGAAAAGAACAACTTACAGGCTTCAGCGAAAAAGAATAGCTACTAGCTCAATGAAGTTTGAGGGCCAGAGGTAGACTTGGTAGGGAATCTTCAGTTATGACAATACCTAGGCACTTGCTATAGTTTGGAAGTTTGACCCTCCTAACCTCATGTTGAAATTTGATCTCCAGTGTTGGAGGTGGGGCCTGGTAAGAGGTGTTTGGGTCATGGGGGCAGGTCCCTCATGAATGGCTTGGTGCCATCTGGTGGTAATGAGTGAGTTGTCGCTCAACTGGTTCCTTCAAGAGCTGGTTGATAAAAAGAGACTGGCACCTCACCCTTCTCTCGGTTCCTCTCTCACCATGTGATTTCTGCACACACTGGCTCCCCTTCACCTTTCAGCATAAATGGAAGCAGCCTGAGGCCCTCACCAGCAGCAAATACTGGTGCTATTCTTCTTGTACAGCCTGCAGAACCACGAGCCAAATAAACCTCTTTGTTTTAAAATTACTCAGCCTCAGATATTCCTTTATAGCAACACAAATGTTCAAAAGATATCACCAGGAATTTGTCTGAGTTCCACGCTCCTCTTTGTTGGTCTAATTCTCAGATGGACTCTACCCAGGAGGGAGCAGATGGATATTGGAAGCTCCAGGCAGATGGTCTATTATCTTAGAATCCCTGCCAGAAAGGGAATGCCTTGTTCACAAAGGTTCCAATAAAAGTCTTGGGGATGAGGCTCATTAGCTTTGATTGGCTAGTTTGGATCGTATGCCCAACTCTGAGCCAATCCCAGAAGTAGGGGGACTTCTTATTTGCCAACACAGTTTCCTTGCCCACCTACAGAATGAAGGGAAAGGGCCAGCCCATCCTAACCTTATAGACTGATGGCGAGAAAGAAATGGCCTCCTGAAGCAAAATAGGGACGACATTATCACCAGAAAAAAATCATCTCTGGCCATCCAAAAATGACAGATGGCTCTTCATACAGTCTTTTGAATCTGGTAATTTTAGAGGTCTGCTGTCCCCTTTCTAGATTGGCCTTGGAAATATCTCTTTTGTCAGAGGACTGGGTCTACCCCTGCCTATCAGACTGTTTCTCCTCTTAATGTTGTTTTAAATTCTGTGTACTTACAACAAAGGAGTCACACAGTCACATAGGCTTAATCAAACCTTGACAAACGTCTTTATAGCTCATACGCGTTCCAGGCCAGTAACCGGAAAGCCAGTTAACCAGAACATAGGGTTGTGTTAGATCCTGGTGGGCTGTACCAGATGCCCTTTTCAAGGCTCACACACCCATTTCCTAGCTTTTAGGAATATCGTTCATAGGTATGAGGGCTCACAGTCATGGTCATCACTGAGAGTTGTCCATGGCTACAGGGAACTGCTTTACCCCAGGTCACATGCCGTCTCCAGGTTCAGCCCAAAGTCAATAACTGGCTACAACGAGATTGCAAAAGTTCAGCCCTCTTACCTCCACTGGAGGCATCTCTGAAGAGTTACTCCAATGCAGAACTCCCTGTTGTGCTGGCTGAGGCCTCAGTTGCAGCTACATTGTGGGTCAGTTTTCCCCTCTGCCAGTTCCTGCCTTCCCTCTTTCCTTACTGGTGTCTTTTCCACAGTGAACTTTCTATACACAACTCATTCCAGAATCTGTTTCCAGGGAACCCAATAAGACATCTGGCCTCCTCTCTTTATGGTCAGTGCACTTATAGCCCTACAAGAAATAAGTAAGTTTCACCTTTTAAAGTCTCTAATTTGGGGAATAGGTTTTCTGTTGTCCTGGACTAACCTCTGTCTTAGGTAGGCTCTGGGTGCCTGGGCTTTGGGGCATCTTCCTGGGACAGTTTCACCAGAAACAACACACGGATGCAGGCATGCAACTGAATCGGCTGACTTCATATTAGTTGGATGAATATTTGGCTGAATTTTCAAGTGATAAATGCAGAATAGACTCAGGATGGAAGTGAAGTGATTATACTTAGTGGGAGAGAGAAAAGCAGATTTGTTGTTCTGAGAGCTGTTGTCTCATGGGTGTATGCTCATCACTCAAGGTTCAGTTCAATGTTACCTCTTATAAGAAGCTTTTCCTGCTTGTTAAAGTCACTTGTCTGGCCTTTCTTTTTATGTTTTACATGTTTTTGTGAAGTCCTTGCACACAGACACAAATCGTTACAATACTGTATAATGTCTCCTCCAGAAAGGTGTTTTCCAAACTTCTTTTAAGAAAACACATGGAACATGAGATTTATTATAGGAATTAGATCCTACACATTGTAGGAGGAGCTGGGGAATGAAGATCCAGAAAGAGGAGTTGAAGGATTGGAGAAATGTCATCCACCAGGCCTCCTGAAGCACCAGCGTAGTGCTGTTACGTTAAGCTTACCCTAAAGTTGTCTTCTTGCATATATTTTACATTCAGTCTCCAAGTTGCTCCCTACATAGTGAACTGGAACCTAAGTGGATGTATAAACAGGTTGTGTCCTATTCTTGTGCCAATCATGGAATTTTGGCCAATCACAGGCAGCCAACTGTTCAAACCCTGTTCAAATACGGCAGAGGCTAAGCTGTAACTGATTTAGCTGCCGCTGTACCTCACTTCCATTTTCTGTACATCGTTTTCCTTTTTCTGTCCATAAATCCTCTCCGACCGCAGAGCAGCGCTGAGTCTCTCTGAACCTATTCCGGTTGGGAGAGGAAAGCGTTGCCCAATTTGCGAATCGTGCTTTGCCCAGTTAAACTCTGTCCGTTTAATTTGTCTAAAGTTATTTTTTTTATTTTTATTTTTTATTGTTTTTTTTAACAGTGAACAAGTCAGACTTTACAGGGCAATCTGGGAGGCAGGCATGTCTAGCTGCTAGATTTTCAAATGTTTTTACCACAACCCACAGTAAGAAACATCTTTTATATCAGGAACCGGAAGGAAGACGCAGAAACACATATATGAACAATTGAGAACAAAACTTCCACAAAATAACACTAATTCCTACCTTGTCCGACTAAGGTGTTATCATAAAAAATGTTTTCTCTTTGTTACTGGTTCTTGACACAGAACTCCTAAAACCCTTGGAATTTCCTGAGCAATAGGAATGTCTTTTGTATGCTAACAAGGTGACTCTTGGGGTGAAGTATAAGATAGCTTTAGAATAGGGGCTAGTGGTACAATTAAAGAGTTGGACTTTTCAGCTGCAATCCCCAGCCTCCAAGAGAGCAAAGAAGGGCTAGAGATTGAGATCAATCACCAGTGAACAGTGATTTAATCAATTATGCCCACATAATGAAACCTCTCTATAAAACACAGAACTGCAAGGGTTAGGGGAGTTCTCTGGTTGGTGAACACATCTATGTACGGGGAGGGTGACGCTCTACAGAGACAGAGGCTTCTGAGCCCTGGGTCCTTCCTGACCTGACCTTCTGTACTTCATCTGGCTCTTCATTGGCTTCCCTGATAATAAACTGGAATAGTAAGTATAGCATTTTCCTGAGTTCTGTGACTCATTCTAGCAAATAATCAAGATCCTGGTGGGCTGAGGGAGGTCACCAAATGCCGATGGGACCTCAGCTCCAGCCACTGTCCAGACTTTTGACACCGTTATGAGAAGGAATTCAAGGACGAGTTGGAAAATAGTGAAAGAATGGAGATTTATTGCAAAGCAAAAAGGACACACTCAAGAAATGAGTGTGTAGGCGTACCCAAGAAAGTTACATGCAAGGGACTTTGGGGTTGTTACTTTTATGGGTTTCTTTAACAGGAGGTGGAATATTCGTGAAAGTTCCTGGAAAAAGGAGATTTCTTGGAACTGTGGTGCCACCCAGTTTTACACCAGATATGGGTGTTCTAGGAACTGTCATGGCGCTAGTCGATGTGTGTTGAGTATGTTAATGAGCATATAATAAGGTCCTAGGAGAAACTAGGTCAAAGCCAGTGCCATGTTGGGTCCAGCCTGCTTGGTCCACATCCTATGTTTCAGGGTCTTATCAGTGCAGGTAGCCTGGAGACCCCATTTGTTGTTGGCGTCTGAAGTAGGGGGTAGTCTCGTGGGGCTGAGCCTTTAACCTGTGGGGCCAGTGCTGACTCCAGGTCGTTAGTGTTGGAATCGAATTGAGTGGTTGGACATCAAATTGGTTTGGAGACTTTAAGAATTAGTTGTTGCTGTTGAGGTAAAAGTGAGAAAACACTAACAGTTCCTATTCTTATTTTTTTTTGTTCTATTATATTTATATTTTTTACAATGCTGTTTGTGACTAATTTTATAACTCTTTATCGGCCACACTGTAAAAAACACTCTATAACGCACTGGAAGCTTCTTAAGCGCAGGAACATTGCAATTTGCCTTAGCATCTCCGTGCCTAACACAATATCCAAGACAGAGATGTCATGTATTACAGTTTCATCAAATACATGTGTGAATGAATGAATGAAGTTGTCTGACTTTTGGTATGATTCATACTGGTTCGGGATTCACTTTTATGAATTTACCCAGTGTATTAGTGCGTTCTCACCCTGCTATAAAGAAACACCTGAGACTGAGTAGTTTATAAAGAAAAGAGGTTTAATTGGCTTATGGTTCTGCAGGCTGTACACAAAGTATGGTGCCAGTATCTGCTTCCGGTGAGGTCTCAGGAGGCTTCCCATCGTGGTGGAAGGCAAAGGGGAACCTACATGTCACATGGTGAAAGATGGAGCAAGAGAGAGAGGAGTGAGAGGGGGAGAAGGAGAAAAAAGAGAGAAGGAGGGGAGGGGCCACACACTTTTAAATAACCAGATCTTGTGTGAACTAACTGAGTGAGAACTCACTTATCACCAAAGGGATGGTGCCAAGCCATTCATGAGGTATCTATCCCTATGACCCAATCACCTCCCGCCAGGCTCCACCTCCATCACTGAGAGTCATATTTCAACATGAGATTTGGAGGAGACCAACGTCCCAATCATATCACTCAGGGACATTCAGACTTACTTAGTGTGAATTTGTTCCTCAAATTCAAGCCTCACCTATTGGAAAGTTAATGTATTAGTTCACCAAGAGAACCATTTTGGGTGGGGTAACTGGTCTTGGTCAGCAGGGGAAGTTTGCTTACTAAGTACAGAATTTATCAAAGGGCATTGGTTGTTCTAGGCATTATTTCCTTCAAGGTGGGGTCACTAGAATTGCCCTTTCTAGATGCTTCTTTCAGGACCTGTCTGCCAAGGGCAGCTCCACCCCTCGTTTCTGAGAACTTCGTAATAATAGATGCCTTGTATTTCTTAAATTTCACTATTCTTCCTCTTCTTCTTCTTCTTTTTTTTTTTTTTTTTTTTTTTTTTTTGAGATGGAGTTTTGCTTTTGTTGCCCAGGCTGGAGTGCAATGGGGCAATCTTGGCTTACTGCAATTTCTGCCTCCTGTGTTCAAGTGATTTGCCTGCCTCAGCCTCCTAAGTTGCTGGAATTACAGGCGTCCGCCACCACGCCTGGCTTATTTTTTTGTATTTTTAGTAGAGACAGGATTTTGCCATGTTTAGGCTGATCTCGAACTCCTGACCTCAGGTGATCCACCCAGCTTGGCCTCCCAAAGTGCTAGGAATACTGGTGTGAGCCACCGCGCCCGGCCAATTTCACGCTTCTTAAATGGCTACAGAGACAACATGGCTTCTGGGTGGAGACTGAGGGAACGTCTCAATCTTATCTGTAACACATTGCCAAGAGGCAGTTTTCCCCTACTGATGGCTAATTGCTCCAATTTCACGTTCCTTCTTATTAGCTTCAGTCTGAGAAGGTAATATTTTCTGACCTTGTCCTGAAATTCTGGCGCTGAACCTTCTCTGAAACCTGTTGACCCTTCTGTACTGAATACACACAAAAAAATAGTTGCTGAGTCATTAGACTGATATTATCAACCACAGTTTTGATTTGTGGCCGACCTGGTCTGACCTGTGACATCTGGGTTCCAAAGGCTGTTAGGATCATCCATGGGGTCAGCTTTATCCAAGACGGGTGAAGACCTCTTTCCCCACCAGGTACGAGCCTCCAGCCAATTCACTATAACATAATGATCAATGCAGATTTCCCAGAACAGAAGACGAATGCATGAAACACACCTCCTATTCATTTTCCATGTGGAGCATATAAAAATGTACTTTCCTCTTGCAAAGGCTCTCTGACTGACCCATCTGGTTTGCATTTGTGTGAATTGCTGCCTGCTGAGAAAAGGGTTAATGACAACAAGGAGGGAGAATTCTGTTTCCAGGCTGGGCTTTGCAGGAGTTCAGTTTCTCCCAGAAGTCAAACCCAATCAAAAAACGATCCAGGAGGCTGAGGAGCACTTCCTGGTAGCCCTGATACAACTCTATGTTAGCAGGATAAACGTGGCACTGAGAAAAAAGGAGAGGAGAGGATGACATTTTGGCCACTGAAGGAGGCAGCAGCAGCGGCAACTGTGCTGCTAGGAGAAACATCTGCTGCAAGTATGGCCTGCGTAATAACCACTAGCACCGTAATAGCATAATGAAAATCACATTTCTGTAATTGTATAATATACAGGCCCAGGATTTTAGCATCACTTGTCTAAATGTGATACAAATTGGACACAGAAGCTTGGTTCCTTTGGCAAACGCTTATCCAGGGATTATTACATTCATAGAGACATAATTTCGGACTGGACTTTCAGTCTTATTAAGGCGGACTTCCTTTTCAGATGGTCCAGTCTAAACGTTAACCCTTTCATGTTCTCCTTTCTAGTCCTGCTGGAGGTTTTCAAGAGTGTACCATCCACCCCCAAACAAAGAGGAACACTTGGATGTGCGGGCTGGGGCACTCTGGGTAGTTATTTCCTTAAGGGCTCTTATGAGAAAAGAATTCACATGAGGCTAAAGTGAATCTTTTTTCTTTTTTTTTTTTCCCCAGAAGGGCCAGTCTCTAGAGATGTGTCAGCTGGAAAGATGGCCAAGCTTGAATAAGCAGATTTGTATAAATCTCATTATTACCATATTAATAAAATGAGCTGCTGGGCACAGTGGCTCATGCCTGTAATCCCAGCACCTTGGGAGGCCGAGGTGGGTGGATCACGAGGTCAGGAGTTCAAGACCAGCCTGGCCAAGATGGTGAAATCCCGTCTCTACTAAAAATACAAAAATTAGCTGGGCATGGTGGCGGGCGCCTGTAATCCCAGCTACTTGGGAGGCTGAGGGAGGAGAATCGCTTGTACCTGGGAGACGGAGGTTGCAGTGAGCCGAGATTGCACCACTGCACTCCAGCCTGGGCAGCAGAGTGAGACTCCATCTCAGAAAAAAAAAAAAAAAAAACAAAGAAAATGAGCCAGGACCTTTGATCACTTCATATTTTACATGGAGGCTGTTATTATAATGCAAGGACTTGTCTTTTTGCTGTTAGACCAGAAGGAAAATAAAATGGGATAGTATATTAAAATGCAATGTGGGACAAACAGTGCCACATGTGACCAGTGAAAATGTTTGCAGTTCTTTCTTTATAAGATGATTTTGCATCCTGTATTTGCTAATACTGCACTCCACTGAGCCCAGTGAGAAGTTATCAATACTTTATCATGTGAAAGTGTGTTGAAATTTCTCATATGTAGTCTAGTTCAGCCTTCAAAGCAGCCATGTCAGATTAGGCAGGGCGTTATGATTTCTTTCTATTTTTCAAATGGTTCAGTGGCATGTGTAGTGCACACAGATAGTGATGGGAACAGCTGCATATTCACACTTCTGTGCAAGTTTCCACCCTACCACACTGGGTGTCCTTTCACATAATTCCCCTCTGCTATCAGCATAATCCGGAAATGCAACAAAGTAACATCCATAACCCCCAAGTAACATGAAAATGACAGCTACTACTAAAATCCATTTGCATTAAACCAGCACTA
The DNA here is from genome assembly GCF_003255815.1 of Theropithecus gelada. Classification (NCBI taxonomy): domain Eukaryota; kingdom Metazoa; phylum Chordata; class Mammalia; order Primates; family Cercopithecidae; genus Theropithecus; species Theropithecus gelada. The sequence goes on from NC_037684.1 coordinate 69,393,689, forward strand.
ACATGAAATCCACACATTTGATTTTTTTTTCTTCATGTCGCAATGGATATCTCAGAATAACAGGGCACTTCTGATCTGGTTTCTATGAATTTCTTATGAGCTACAGCTGTGCTATTCAAAGTGTGGTCCACAGATCAGCAGCAGCAGTGTCACCTGGGAACGTGTCTGAATGCAGAAGCTCAGGCTCCAGCCCAGACCCACTGAATACAGAGCCTATGTTTTCATGACAGCCCTGCATGATTCATATGCGTGTTGTAAGTTGAGAGCCACCGCTTCTACAACTCATGCTTTTGCTCAGCCCTGCCTGTTGTAGGTAGTGGGTTTGTGGTTTAAATCTAAGAGGGGAGGAGAAGCGCACAGGCAGGACATATCTGTGTGCTCACTTTCAGTGGGGACTGGAGAAGATAGATTGGAGACAGGGAAAAACTGTGGAAGAGAGAACGTGGAGAAGAGTTTGGAACCTCAGAGGAGGTTGCAGATAGCTGCCTGTGGACATCTGGTTTGTGGTCTCAAGGAAACAGAGAAAATAATTGATTTTTGAAACAAGAGGGGCTCCAAGTGCCTGTTATTCGGGAGCACTTTGTGAAATATCACTTGAGAAACCCTGCAGGGCTCCTGAAGGGGGACAAAATCAGGCTAACCATTTCTAGATACAGTGACCTGCCAAATGGGCTGTTGGGCTGGAAGAAATGCAGATTGCTTATTGCTTCCATTTATCCCTGGGCTCCTCTCCTGTCATCCTCCTTTCTCGGCTTCTGCAGTCTCAGCTCTGGGCAAGAGACTTACGGCTGCCTCGATCCAGGGACCTCCCCTATAGCTGTACTAACTTGGCTCCCTCTTGAAACTCAGAATTTATGCAATCCAAGCCTGGATTCCTTCACTGGCAGGTCTGAAACCGACACCCTCCTCTCCTGCTCTGCTCTTCCAGGCCTGCATCTTCGCTTTGCAGGAGGTGCCAGACGTCAGATTGCTCCATATTCTGTGGCTTCAGGACCCAGGCAAATGTCCATGAAGGAGAAACTTGTAACCACTGAGACTCGGGATGCATGCAGGGCCCTGGACTCTGTTGTGGGCAAATACGTTGAGCAATTTGAAATGACTCTCCCGGGAGCTGGTTGTCAAATTTTTGGTGTGTTCAGGAAATGTCTGCCACATTTTACATCAACATTTTCAAACGGCAAGTGAGTGAAGTGTTGAATTGTAACAATGAGTGAGTGAAATGAATGGATCGCAGCGCCAGTGGTAAACCAGCTTGGGTAATAGGAGTAACTCATTTTTTAATTACGAAAAAAGAAAAGCAAAGCTTTGGTGTAGCACAACTGTTCCTGGTGCTTTGCTGCATGGAATTTAAATCCCATCCTGATGTCACGTGAAGCCACAGTATGTGGAAGTCTTTTATGTGGATAATGGGTGGAAAGAATGGAGTGCGTTTTGGCTCTTTGCCATCCCTCATATTTCAAGGTCGAGAAGGGCCAAAGTCAATCAAAATTGAGTTAAATATGCTTCTAATCGTCTTCTTATTCAATGCTCCTGGGTTTGTTACTGAAGGACTTCAAGGTATTTATGTTATTATCTTTGTGATTCTCAGCTGCTTAGAACTCTACTCAAATTCAACTTCCTCCCTGAAGCCCTCTGCCCAGCTGGGATCAATGTCTCCTTCTATCTCCTGGTACAACTTCTCCAGTTATGTTATGTGAGGTCCTGCTTTCTCATATGCTCTCTGCTGGCTTAGATCCATTCTCTTTGTTCATCTTCCCACCACACTTGCACAAGAAGAAATGGGAGCTCAGCTCCATCAGCCTGCTCAAGTTCAGGCAGCTATGATGGGGCAGGAGCAGCATTTGAACTCAGGACTATGTGTTCCTGAAGCCTGTTCTTGTCTCTGTACTAATGATTCTCAAAGTGTGGTCCTTGGATCAGCAGCATCACCTGGGAACTTGTTAAAAATATAAGTTCTCGGCCTGGTGTGGTGGCTCATGCCTGTAATCCCAACACTTTGGGAGGTCGAGGTGGGCAGATCACGAGGTCAGGAGATCGAGACCATCCTGGCTAACATGGTGAAACCCCCGTCTCTATTAAAAATATAAAAAATTAGCCGGGCATGGTGGTGGGCGCCTGTAGTCCCAGCTACTCAGGAAGCTGAGGCAGGAGAATGGTGTGAACCTGGGAGGCAGAGCTTGCAGTGAGCCGAGATCGCGGCACTGCACTCCAGCCTGGGCGACAGAGTAAGACTCCATCTCAAATATGTATATATACACACATATGTATATGTGTGTGTGTGTGTATATACATACATACACTCAGACCCTACTCCAGACGTATAGAAACAAAAACTTTGTGATTGGGGCCCAGAAATCAGTGTTTTAACAAGTCCCCTGGGGATTCTGCTGCATGCTCAAGTTTGAGAATCACTCTTCCATACCCAGCTTGCTGCTAATGTGTGGTTCTGTGATACATGTTATCTTGGTCACTAGACTGTAAGCTACCTAAGGGCAGGACTTCTGCCTTATTCACTTGGGAGCAAGACACTCTACTAGGTGCTGCTGTGGAAATGTAACAAGAGTAACAACAGACATTTATTGAGCTCTTTATGCCACATGGCATGCTAAACCTTCGTGTGGTTTATGTTATTGAATTCTCAGAATAACCCCTTGAGGTCAGCACTATTATTATCTGCCTTTTACAGAGGAGGACACTGAGGCTCAAACGGGTGAAGTAACTTGCTCAAAATCCAATGCCTTGCATGAGGAAGCTGGGATGTAAACCCAGAGGATCTGACTCCAGAGCCCACGCTCTTACCCAGCAGGCTGCCCTGTTCAGTGCGTACTTCCCATATTGACTATAACCATCTGAACTCTTCCATACATCATGTGAAGAAAAAGTCTCAATTGTAAATGAGGGGAGAAATGTACACAGAGCAGCTTGTGAGGATAGAGAGGGCATGGATGTCTTTCGAAAGGAAGGCATCATTTTCTTTTTTTTCCTCTAGAGACAGGGTCTCGTTTCATCACCCAGGCTGGAGTACAGTGGTGCGGTCGTGGCTCACTGCAGCCTTGAACTCCTGGGCTCAAGCAATCCTCCTTCCTCAGCCTCCCAAGTAGCTGGGACTGCAGGTGTATGCCACCATGCCCAGCTAACTTTTTTTTGTGTCGTTGGGGTGGGGTCTTGCTGTGTTGCCCAGGCTGACCTCGAACTCCTGGCCTCAAGCAATCCTCCTGCCTTGGCTTCCGGAAGTGCTGGGATTATAGGCATGAGCCATTGAGACTGGCTGAAAGCCATCATTTTGTTAGAGAAACAAGAAGCATTCTCAAGTTCCCTTAATTTCATTTCTGATAGATGAGTTATCTTGACCTCCTATACAGGATAGGGCCAAATCTACTCAGTCCTGTTGTATCCAGGGTACTTAAAGGTCTTGAATTCCTGCACCAGAAGATGCAGGCTTCTGGGGAGTCAGGGTAGGGGGTCGGTGGGGGCACAGGGGAAAGGAAGGTCTACAGATTAGGACTCCAGCAGAGATGCTTGAATTTAAATCATGATTGTGCTGCTTGAAATCAATGTCACTTTAGATATAAGCTGCTTACACTTTCTGGAACTTGGTTTCTTCAACTGTAAAATGGAAATAATGATAATAACTGTTTTATTTGTGTTGAGCATGAATGGACCACTGGGAGTTGCAGCATAGGGAGGTATGGAGGAGGTGCCCACCAGTCTTGATTTCCAACCTGAGATTCTTTTTTTTTTGGTTTTGAGCTGGAGTTTCACTCTTGTTGTCCAGGATGGAGTACAGTGGCGCAGTCTCAGCTCACTGCAATCTCCTGGGTTCAAGGATTCTCTTGCCTCAGCCTCCTGAGTAGCTGGGATTACAGGCACCTGCCACCACACCCAGCTAATTTTTGTACTTTTAGTAGAGATGGGGTTTCACCATGTTAGCCAGGCTGGTTTCGAACTCCTGACCTCAGGGGATCCACCCACCTCAGCCTCCCAAAATGCTGGGATTACAAGTGTGAACCACCATGCCCGGCCCAACCTGAGATTCTTTTCTGCCAAACTTCCTTCTGTAGAACACAAGCATGTGATTTCTCAGTGCTTGCCGGAGATGCAGACCTGTTCCTCTGAGGCTGGAAACAACTTCACAGTCCTTTTCAAACAGTACTAATCTACAGAAAAGTGCTCTGAGACCCTCGGAGACCAGGAACTGAGAACCCCTTATAAGGACACGATGCTATTTCTCATCCCAACCCTCAAGATAAAGGCATTTCTCTGCCTGGATTTGTAGAATCCAATTTGGATGCCTAAGTTCTGGGTTTCCCCCACGGAACAGCCTCCTTCCCTCTCCTTCTCACCCATTCCTCTTCAGGCACCAAAGCCCCTTCCAAAATGTCTTCACCTTTCATGTGACACCAGCACTCAAATCCCCCATTCCAAATAAATGAGAAAGAAACCCCTTTCCACCAGGTTTTGCTTGTGCCCCGGTAACCCAAAGCTAGGATACAGTTTCAAGGCAGGGCACATGTGTGTGTAATTGCTTCTTGAGAGGAAGACCAGGAAAGCCTGCTCCAAATGAGGTGTTAATGATAAGCGAGGTAAGATTTGTTACTGTAGCGAAGTCCCATCTGGATGGACTATATTAAGTTGCTTTTTAATGTGGCCCTTTGATGTGGCCCTTCATAGAGTCCCTCCCCTGCTTGTTAGTTAGGGAGCATCCCACGGTAGAAAAAAAAGCAAGAACAAATCCAAAAACAAGAATAAGAACCACCCTTTTTTCTCAGCTGAAACACTGCAATCATGCTAGTTTACCCACCGTGTCAGCTTCTTTCAGACCCGTGACCACATCTAGGGAGGGGCTTCCTTAGAGGAAAAGAACTTGAAACTGTTTCTGGATGCATTGTTTTAAGCATCAACGATTGAGCAGTTAATGAGGAATCAGAATATCTAGGATTTAGTCAGAAACGTGAGGTTTAGAAAAGACTAACTTGAACAAATTTCAGGAAGATTTATGGGTAGTAGTTTTTCCATCTGTAAAATAGGTTTCATAATACCTGTCCAATCTCATTTTATCCTTCCAAAAATGCTGGGCAAGGTGGCTCACATCTGTAATCTCAGCACTTGGGGAGGCTGAGGGGAGAAGATCACTTGAGTCCAGGAGTTCAAGGCCTGCCTGGGCAATATAGTAAGACTCTGTCTCTACACAAAATAAAAATGTTTTTCAGGCATGAGGGTGCGCACCTGTAGTCCCAATTACTCAGGAGGCTAAAGTGAGAGGATCACTAGAGCCCAGGAGGTTGAGGCTGGAGTGAGCTGTGATGGTACCACTGCACTCCAGCCTGGGTGACAGAGCCAGACCCTGTTTAAAAAATAAAAATAAAAATAAAAAAATAAAAGAAAAAAACTCTTCCAGGTGATATATCTGTAGAATGGTAACATTGAAAGGAACTATAGAGTTTAGGTCCAACCACCTCATTTTCTGAAAAACAAGACAGAATCGCGAAAAAGAAGAGCATCCTGCCTGAGGACACAGAATTGCTGAGTATTAGGAGGAAGAAGAACCCAGATTTTCCAGCTTTGAGAGGGAAAGTTCAAATTTTGGCCAAATTTCAACTGGTTAGTTCAAATTTTGGCCAAAATAGAGCCTTGCTAATCCCTAATCTCTCCTCTGCAAATGACTTCAGTCTCATTTTCCTAAGCAGCAGAACCATTTGGCTGGCGCAAAGTGTGTCTGCGGCCCTGGCATTCTCCACCGAGTGAGAAATTTATCCCACTTCTGTTCTCATCCTACGTGCCAAGCAAACAAACCATCTTGTTGACTGCAGACATGGCCTCGGGAATCCTAGCCAGCCAGAAAAAGCATTTTGTCTCTCGATGAGGAAACCAGTGCCTGGAATTCAATAGATGTAATTTGAATGGGCTGAATCCAAGTAAAATTCTAAATTTTCTTAGCTATGACATCTTATTTACTCTTTCTTTTATGAAGACATGCTGTAGAGTGAATGTATATGTCCTCCTGAAATTCCTTAATGCCCAAGATGATGGTATTTGGAGGTGGGGCTTTTAAGAGGAAATGAGGTCATGAGGATGGAGCCCGTCATGAAAAAAATTAATGTCCTTGTAGAAGAGGATTGAAGGAGCTCATTCTTCCCTTCCACCATGTGAAGACAAGCAAGAAGACGGCCATCTATAAGAAGTGGGCAGTCACCAACCACCAAATCTGTCCGTGTCTTGATCTTGGACTTCCCAGCCTCCAGAACTGTGAGAAATAAATGATTATCATTTATAAGTTACCCAGTGTATGGTATTTTTGTTACAGCAGCCCAAACAGACTAAGGCAAAACAGGACAATTAGCTTGATAAAATAGGGAATAGTTAGAGCCTTCCACTGTGGTTGGGACCTGTTTGAGTGTCTGCGTTCCTGTCAGAGAAGCGATAGTTTTAATCATGTAGTCCCCTGAAAAAAGGAAAATTGCGGGTCCAACTTTGGAACTTATTTCAGCCAACTGACTTTGCATAAATAAATAAATTTTCTTTCTCTTGTTTAAAAGCAAAAAGAGATTTCTAGAACGTTTGCTGCGTGTGGCAAATGGGAGACGTTAATGTTTTCTAAATGCTCTCAAGAAAGACCCGATGTTCATTGGTGTTCATCTATATTCTGAGAAGGGATTTGGCTGTAGTGCGTTGTGGTGAACACAATGGGATATGTTTCATTAAGACTGCACCTTCTTTTAATTAACTTCTTGTTCCTGTCTTTGGTGAAATATTAATTATTTTTTAATCATCACTGGGATGCACTTTAAGGAGAAGCAGCTGGAATCATCCAACCTTAGTTTCATTATACAGATAGGTGTTATAATAATTAACTTAATTAGCTTGTCACTGCTTGCATAAAATATGACTGTATTTGGAGAACAGATATTGCTTTGCTGATCCAAGGTTAATTAAAAAATAGAGTGTGCAAGAGGTCAGGGTAAATGGAGTTGGCGGCACCCTGATATCTGGCCAGTGTGATGAAGAATGTTTCTGCAGTGGGCTGGGACCAGAATCCAGACAGAGCAGGGTTTTGAAGCCATCCTTGGGTGTCCACACCTGAAAGAGATGGAGAGTCACCAGATCTGGTAGACTGTGGCCCACTTGTGATGTTCTCTGTCTGTGTCAGTGGTCCTTATTCTGGACTCTGGGGTAGCCACAGGATAGAGGGAAAAATCAATGGAACACTTTCTTTTTCTTTCTTTCTTTTTTTTCGCTCTGTCACCCAGGCTGGAGTGCAGTGGCGCCATCTTGGCTCACTACAATCTCCACCTCTAGGGGTCAAGTGGGTCTCCTGCCTCAGCCTCCCCAGTAGCTGGGATTACAGGGACGTGACACCACGCCCAGCTAATTTTCGTATTTTTAGTAGAGATGGGGTTTCACCATGTTGGCCAGGCTGGTCTCGAGCTCCTGACCTCAGGTAATCTGTCCACCCCCACCTTGGCCTCCCAAAGTACTGGGATTACAGGCATGAGCCACCTTGCCCGAAACACTTTCTTTAAGTGGAAGATGGTTCTTTGTCATCCCTTGAGATCTGGATGGCCCTGAATGCAATAATAAAACTAGGAAAGAATGTGCTGGGTGGGATGCTGCTAACATTTACTGAATGCTTTTGATGTGCCTGGTACTGAGTTAAGTGATTCATATGTCATAATTCACTTAATACTTACAACAATTCTTTTTTTTTTTTTTTTTTTTTTTTTTACAGAGCCTAGCTCTGTTGCCAGGCTGGAGTGCAGTTATGCGATCTTGGCTCACTGCAACCTCTGCCTTCCGGGTTCAAGCGATTCTCCTGCCTCAGCCTCTCGAGTAGCTGGGACTACAGGCACATGCCACCATGCCCAGCAAATTTTTGTGTTTTAGTAGAGATGGTGTTTCACCATGTTGGCCAGGATGGTCTCGATCTCCTGACCTCGTGATCTGCCCACCTCGGCCTCCCAAAGTGCTGGGATTACAGGTGTGAGTCACTGCACCCAGCTGATCCTCACAAAAATTCGATGAGGCACATAGTATTATTCCTATTTTAGAGCTGAGGAAACCGAGGCCCAGAGAGATTAAATAATTCATCTGAGTTTACATGGTCAGTGGTAGAGCCAAAATTGAAACAGAGTTTGGCTCCAGATCTAATTTTTTTTTTTTTGAGATGGAGTCTCGCTCTGTCGCCCAGGCTGGAGGGCAGTGGCGTGATCTTGGCTCACTGCAAGCTCCGCCTCCCGGGTTCACGCCATTCTCCTGCCTCAGCCTCCCAGGTAGCTGGGACTACAGGCGCCCGCCACCACGCCCAGCTAATTTTTTGTATTTTTTTTAGTAGAGACAGGGTTTCACCGTGTTAGCCAGGATGGTCTCGATCCCCTGACCTCATGATCCGCCCACCTCAGCCTCCCAAAGTGCTGGGATTACAGGCGTGAACCACCGTGCCCGGCCAGAAGCTAATTCTTAACCACTGCTCCTCAATAATCGCTTTTGAATGGAATATTACTATACTATGTTGCCAAGTCATAACAGTAATAAAAACAAATAGTTATTCCTGGGGAAAGGAGATCTAAAATGCAGACTCACACCTCCAGTAGCAGAATCCCTTGCAATTCAAGCACTGATTTTCTGGTGTTCCAGAATGTTTAATCCTAATAAAAAATGCCGAGGAGCTGGCCTGGGTCTGGAAGAGTAATTTTGCTCACTCCTTGTCAATAGATGGGTGTGCTTAACGTTTATAACTGTTTTTGTTTTGTTTTGTAATTACATAGCAGTTCATTACAAGTTGATTTGGTTCCCCTCTCAGTCAAGCCTTCTAAAACAACTAATTTGGAAGAGTAAATATCCTGCCCAGAGAAATTCACAGCTTCGGTCACGATGAGATAAGAGCACGCTGCAGCCCTTGAATGTGGCTCGTCTAATAAGGGTTGGGCTGTCTGGAAAATAATGGAAATCTCAAACGGAGGTTGTTACAAAACATTGCAAGATGCTGTTGGCATCAGCCCTGAAAGGTTAACTGTGCTCTTTGGTGACTGGAAGGAAATTTCATATTCAACAGATGCTACCTACATTATAGACTGAGATGGATGATGATTGACCTGGAAGGCTTGTCTGCGTTTCTGAGAAAATGATCTCAAAATCATTTGCTCTGATTCCTCATGGACTCCTGGGTTTGATTTCACATGATGGTTTACTGACTCTCTCAATTGGAATGACTGAAATTTATTTTAAACCTAACGATTTGCTCAACCCTGCTATTATTTTACTTTAGGCTGTTATTAATTTGCCCTGGAGTGGTGTGTGGTTTGGATTCCACTGTGCTGATGTGGTTTGTCATATATGATGCTAAACATAGGACAGAAGCTTGGAAAAGAGGAAAATGAAAATGGTACCCCGAAAAGTCAGTTACTATTACTGTGACTGAATTAGCTGTCATATGCTGCTACTATTTGGATCAATAGTGTCCTTTTTTAGATTATGTGGTCCAAAAGGTGCAGAGTAATTTAGAAACAGGGGAAGCATCATGGGATTTACGTACACAGGAAGAAAAATAAAATCCAGAAGAAAAAAGGATAAATTGCTATTGCATATACAGAATATTACCTCTCACCATGGAAACAGTGATGCCTTCCATGAGACGCACACTCTAGGGTTAGAGGGAGCTTGGCCCTGAGAATCAAACACCATTAGGTTTCTTGCTTTAGTTCTCCCCTTCCTTGAGCTGATGAGTGAGGTGAGATGGTAGAAAACATTGTCACCCAGGCCGCCGCGGTAACCCAGAAAGATGTTCTAGTAAAGTGAGTAGATTAACGAAGTATGGTGTGTCCGTATAACAGAATACTACTCACCAATAGAAAGGAATACATTGGCCAGGAGTGGTGGCTCAAGCTTATAATCCCAGCACTTTGGGAGGTCGAGGAGGGCAGATCACCTGAGGTCAGGAGTTCAAGACCAACCTGGCCAACATGATGAAACCCTGTCTGTACTAAAAATACAAAAATTAGCCAGGTTTGATGGCAGGCTCCTGTAGTCGCAGCTACTTGGGAAGCTGAGGCAAGAGAATTGCTTGAACCCAGGAGGCAGAGGTCTCAGTGAGCCAAGATCGTGCTGCTACACTCCAGCCTGGATGACAGAACAAGACTCCATCTCAAAAAAAAAAAAAAGGAATAAATTGTTGATACACACAACATGGATAGGTTTAAAAGGCCTTACACCAAGTACAAGAAGCCAGACTCAAAAGTAACATATTACAGAATTGCACTTATATGACATTAAAAAAAAGACAAAACATTTGGGACATTAAATGGATCAGTGGTTGGCAATGTGATGTGACAGGATACCTGACAATAGATGGATGGCAGGAGGCAGTTTTTAAGGTGATTTAATTATTCTTTATTACTATTATAGCATTATTCACACAAATCTTTATGCATGCTGAAACTCACAGAAGTGTACGTATACCAAAAAAGTTACAATTACTGCCTGGTCTTTTGAAAAATAAGTACTGAGATGTTTTATTGTTATTTTAATTAAATCACTTCCATATTTAATGCTAACACTGGCTTAAAACCATGTCCCAAAGATCTACCGTGTTTCCATCATGTTAAATTGCCACTCTGTTTTCTTGTATCTGAGAATTGTCGGGGCTTTCCATGAAAGAATCAAGGAGTCTGGAAGTGTTAGTGGATTGGTTGATCCCTTAGGGGACCTCCACCAATCAAGCCTAAGAGAGTCACAAGGACAGGTGTCAAGGCGCTTTCTCATCCAAGTCAGCTCTTTTTGTTTTTGAGATGGAGTCTCGTTCTGTTGCCCAGACTGGAGTGCAGTGGTGCAATCTTGGCTCACTGCAGCCTCTGCCTCCCGAGTTCAACCGTTTCTCCCGCCTCAGCCTCCCAAGTGGCTGTGATCACAGGCGCATACTGCTACGCTTGACTAATTTTTGTATTTTTAGTAGAGACGGGGTTTCGCCGTGTTGGCCAGGCTGGTCTTGAACTCCTCACTTCAGTTGATCCACCCATCTCGGCCTCCCAAAGTGCTGGGATTACAGGCATGAGCTACCATGCCCGGCCTAAAGCCAGCTCTTTTCAACCATGCTTGCATTCTGGGAACAAGGACCATGCAAAGGAATTGTTGGGCATGTGTGTGTTTTATGAGAACTTCAGTTACCTCAAGTAATCGGGGCTCATTGAAATGTATGCTAGCATAGAACCCAGGAAAAGCCGGACATGGAGGCCTCGAGAAGAGTAGGAAGTTGTAGGTGGGTGTCTTCGTCCATTCTTGTACTGCTATTAAGAAATAACTGACACTGGGTGATTTATAAAGGGAATAGGCTTAATTGGCTCGCAGTTCTGCAGGCTGTACAGAAAGCATAGCAGCTTCTGCTTCTGGGGAGGCCTCAGGAAGCTTCCAATCAAAGGGGAAGCCAGGCATCTCACAAGGGCAGGGGCAGGAGGAAGACTGGGGGGAGGTGCCACACACTTTTTTGTTCATTTGTTTTTTAGACAGAGTTTCGCTCTTGTTGCCCAAGCTGGAGTGCAATGGCACGATCTCGGCTCACTGCAACCTCCGCCTTCTGGATTCAAGTGATTCTCCTGCCTTAGCCTCCTGAGTAGCTGGGATTACAAGCGTGTGCCACCATGCCCGGCTAATTTTTTGTATTTTTAGTAGAAATGGGGTTTCACTACGTTAGCCAGGCTGGTCCCGAACTCCTGACCTCAGGTGATCTGCCCACCTTGGTCTCCCAAAATACTAGAATTATAGGCGTGAGCTACCTCGCCCAGCTGCCACACACTTTTAAACAACCAAATCTCATGAGAACTCATTCACTGTCATGAAAACAGCACCAAGGGGGATGATGCTAAACCATTGATGAGAAGCCAACCCCATGATCCAATTACCTCCCACCAGGCCCTACCTCATCACTGGGGACTACAATTCCACATGAGATTTGGCTGGGCGGGGATGGAGATCCAAACCACGTCAGTGGGCTTGAATCCAAGATGGCTCAGTGGACTTCGACAGCTGGAGCTGGTCAATCTTTGCCCTGGGTTCTACTGTTCATCATGATTAAGCTATCTTCTCCTGTCTCACTACTAAATGGTTTATTCTTTACCTTAATTCTTCATATCCTTTCTCTATCTCGTAGCTTTTATTCACTAAATTCAGCTAATGGCTACAGCTGTACCTCAGTTCAGCTCTCACTGCTAACTGTGTGTTTCTTGCTGCATAGGAATTGGTCCAGCTATGGTTTCGTGCCAGTCCACACCTTAGGTTGCTGGCCAGCTTACAAATGGGATCCAGATACTAGGTGTGGGAAACGCCACCTGGCGTTTCATGCTGCATCTTCTTGGGACAGTCTTATTTGGAAGAGGCTGTGGGCTTGGAGGCACCATGGTAGTGCCGTGGAGGATAATATTCCACAATTAGCAAACCGTATAAGATAGGACATAACAAAATGACACATTTTGTTTAAGAAACAGTAAGAGCCAGGCCGGGTCGGGCGGCTCATGCCTGTAATCACAACACTTTGGGAGCTGAGGCGGGTGGATCACCTGAGGTCAGGAGTTTGAGACCAGCCTGGCCAACATGGTGAAACCCAGTCTCTACTAAAAATACAAAAATTAGTTGGGGGTGGTGGCGGGCACCTGTAATCCCAACTACTCAGGAGGCTGAGGCAGGAGAATCGCTTGAACCCGGGAGGCAGAGGTTGCAGTGAGCTGAGATGGTGCCACTGCACTCCAGCCTGGGCGACAAGAGCGAAATTCTGTCTAAAAAAAGAAAAAAAACAACAACAACAAAACAGTAAGAGCCAAAGACTGTGAAAAGTCTGCCTGATTTATTTTGTGCTCGTTTTGGGTTGAAGCAGAGACAAATGAGGACATATGATGTGATGGGCCATAGGTGCCCCGAGATGTGGACATCTGGGACAACTTCTCTCATGGTGATTCCTGCAGTATCAGAGGAGTTCTTAAGTACCTTGAGCTGCCCATGGTGGAAGGATTAGTTCTCCTACAGCACTAGCAGCTTGGATAATTTTTCATCCACAAGGTGTGCCGATGCCTGGCTCCTGGGATAGAAAACTAGGCTTGGAGCCATAATGGGAAGCAAATCTCTCTGGATTGGGGCACATGAAGTGATGAAAAGCTTTGACGGTGGGTGAGAGAAGGAGTGTTGATCCCACAACCAGCGGCATGGCGTCTATTAAAACCAGGCCTCCCGCCCCATCAGCCACACAGGTTTCTCTTAACTCTGCCCATCAGGTATGAAAACTTCCAGGAAAATAGCATTGACCAAAGCCCAGGGCTGCGACTGGGGAAGTGATCCTTGGTGTGCCGAGACATGAGTCCATGACATCTGGAATGATCCTTTGGGGACATTTGGGGCTCCAATTAAATATTATTCAGCCTGGGTGGTCAGGCAAACCCTCAGGGACCCATGTGACCGGCCCAAAGTTTTCACCACTCTCCACACAGAACAGTATTTTCAAAGTAGTTTGAAGCACGTTGTACTCCCATCTAAAAAATAACCCCTTCCAGCCGGGCGCAGTGGCTCGTGCCTATAATCCCAGCACTTTGGGAGGCCGAGGCGGGGGGATCACAAGGTCAGGAGTTCAAGACCAGCCTGGCCAAGATGGTGAAACCCATGTCTACTAAAAATACAAAAATAGCCAGGTGTGATGGCAGGCACCTGTAATCCCAGCTACTTGGGAGGCTGAGGCAGGAGAATCTCTTGAACCCGGTAGACGGAGGTTGCAGTGAGCCGAGATCAGGCCACTGCACTCCAGGCTCGGCGACAGAGTGAGACTCCATCTCAAAGTAAATAAATAAATTAATTAATTAAAAAAATAGCCCCTTCCATATTTTGAACTGAAACAACTATAGCCCCACTCCTCAGGGATAACCATTGTTTACATTCTGCTGTGTGTCTTTCCAATATTATTATTGTACATATATATGGAGGTAAAATAGGCTCATACTGTCAGTCTGCACAGTTCAATATGGTGGCCACTAACCATGTATAGCTCTTCAAATTAGAATAGAAAAAAAATCAAAATCAAAATTCAAATTCAAATTCAGTCTCTCAGTTGTAGTAGCCACTCAACTGAAGCTCAGAAGCTGCACATGGCTTTTGGGAAATACAGATAAAGAACATTTCCATTAACTCAGAAAGTTCTGCTGGACAGCACTACCGTAGCCATAGTCCTAAAAATCTTTAGTCACTGTGATCATCTTTTCATGTTATAAAATATGACTGTGTAGTATCATTTTTAATGACTGCATAGTATTCCATTGTGTACATCTATAATCACTTTTTTTTTTTTTTTTTTTTTTTTTTGTGAGACCGAGTCTTACTTTGTTGCCAGGCTAAAGTACAGTGGCTCAATCTCGGCTCACTGCAACCACTGCCTCTCGGGTTCAAGCGATTCTCCTGCCTCAGCCTCCCGAGTAGCTGGGACTACAGGCATGCACCACCATGCCCAGCTAAATTTTGTATTTTTAGTAGAGACAGGATTTCACCACGTTGGCCAGGATGGTCTTGATCTCTTGACCTCGTGATCCACCCATCTCAGACTCCCAAAGTGCTGGGATTACAGGCGTGACCCATCGCGCCCAGCCTATAATCACTTTTTAAAAACCTTTTCTCTAAAGTTGGAAATTCAAGTTATTTCTAGTTTGTCACTACTGTAACAATGATTCCACAAACCTTTGTTTCTTTTTTTTTTTTTTTTTTGAGATGGAGTTTCACACTTCTTCCCCAGGCTGGAGTGCAATGGCTTGATCTCAGCTCACCGCAACCTCCACCTCTCGTGTTCAAGCGATTCTCCTGACTCAATGTTTATTTGCATGTGTGATTACTTCTTTACTATTACTACTAGAGCAGATTGCAGTTTTTACACATTTTTCATTCCTACTACAAAACTGCTTTCCAGAAAGATTGAATAGATTTACACCCCTCAAAATACGATATGGAAGTGCTTCTTATCCTAATCTAGACAACAATTGAGAAATTTGTTGCCATTTTGACACTTGAAGCAGCATTGTCCCAAAGATGTTTTGCTTTGGAAATCTTGGATTTCCAGTAGGATTTATATCCACTTGTATTTATTTTGTGACTTGCTTTTGCTGAGTTTTTAACTGAAATGTGTATCCCTTTCTAATGGAGTCATACACAATTTTTTTTTTTTTTTTTTTTGAGACAGGATCTTGCTCTGTCACCCAGGCTGGAGTGCAGTGGTGCGATCTTGGCTCACTGCAACCTCTGCCTCCTGGGTTCAAGCGATTCTCCTGCCTCAGTCTCCCGAGTAGCTGGAATTACAACCACGTGTCACCACCCCTGGCTAATGTTGTATTTTTAGTAGAGACGGATTTTCACCAAGTTGGCCAGGCTGGACTTGAACTCCTGACCTGAAGTGATCTGCCACCTTGGCCTCCCAAAGTGCTGGGATTACAGGTGTGAGCCACCACATCTGGCCTCGATTCATACAAGATCTTTATATATGGAGGGGTCAAGTTTTACCACATAACATACAAAAACTTTTTGTGTTTATAATTTGCTTTTCACTTTTAAACTTACGAATATAATAAAATCATATTTAGTTGAATTTCACAGTGTTTTCCTTTTAGATTTCTGCTTTTGATAAAATACTTTAGCTCTATCCTGCTAAAAATTACACATAAATATTTACTGTTTTATCGTTTACTTTTTTAACACCTAAAACATCTCATACATCTGGAATTTATTTAGGGCGTGGTGTGAGTTCAGTGTTTATTTACATTTACTTTTAAAATTTGTTGAATGATTTATTCTTTTTCTTCTGATTTTAAATTTCACCCTTATAGAATACTACACACACACACACACACACATATGAAATACATATGTGTATATATATATATGGGCATGCTTTTATACTTCCTGTTCTGGTTCATTACTGTTTTTCTAATTTGGCACAAGTAACATATTGCTTTAATTATTTGTACTATGTGTCACATGTTAATATTGGTGTGGCAAGTCCTTTCTGTAACTCTTCTTTTCCAAAATATGTTTGGCTTTTATAGTGTGCATCTCCTTCCATAGGAATGTTAAAATTATTTGGTAAAGTTTTAGAAAATGGTCCTGTCAAAGGTTTCACTGGCATTGTTAAATGTAAAATTAAATTTGTAAAAAATTGGTTTCTATCAGTACTAAATTTCCCCCTCAGAAATATGGTATTCTTTTTTGCTTATTATCATTTTTTATATCTCTCAGTAAAATTTTTTTAGTTTTTTTCCATCACCTAGGCCCTGAATATTACTTATGAATTTCACTCCCACTTTGCCAAAAACTTGAATAAAGTTTCATCAGGACATAGTTGGTACTGGGCTCGGTGGCTCAGCCTGTTATCTCAGCACTTTGGAAGGCCGAGGCAGGTGGATTGCCTGAGCCCAGGAGTTCAAGGCTAGCCTGGACAACACAGCGAAACTCCAGCTCTAAAAAAAAAAAAAAAAAAAAAAAAAAAAATGGAAAATTAGCTGGGCATGATAGTGCACACCTGTGATCTCAGCTACTCCGGAGGTAGAGATGGGAGGGAGCATCACGTGAGTCCAGGAGGTGGAAGCTGCAGTGAACTGTGATTGCACCTCTGTCTGGGTGACAGAGCAAGACACTGCCTGGATAAAAAAAAAAAAAGACATACTTGGCCTTGGCTTCTGGGGAGTAGTGGGGAATTAGGCCATAATAGATAGGAAAATCCCTGGATGGAGGCACATGATATGATATAAAACATTTAAAAATTGCTTTTATAAATGAGATTTTAAAATGTCATCGTATTTCTTTGTTTTATTTTGAGATAGGATCTTGCTCTGTCACCATGGGATGGAGTACATTGACATGAACACAGTTCACTGCAGCCTTGACCTCCCAGGCTCAAGCGGTCCCCCCACCTCAGCCCCCCAAGTAGCTGGAACTACAGGAACCACCACTCCCAGCTAATTTTTGAACTTTTTTGTACAGACAGACCATGATGCCCAGGCTAGTTTCAAAGTCCTGGGTTCAAAAGATCCCCCTGCCTCAGCCTCCCAAAGTGTTAAGATTACAGGCATGAGCCACTATGCCCAGCCCTCCATTATATTTCTGAACATATTATTAAGAATATATAGGCAAGGTGGCCGGGCGCGGTGGCTCATGCCTGTAATCCCAGCACTTTGGGAGGCCAAGGTGGGCAGACCACAAGGTCAGGAGATCGAGATCATGCTGGCTAACACGGTGAAACTCCGTCTCTACTAAAAATACAAAAAATTAGCCAGGTGTGGCGGCAGGCACCTGTAGTCCCAGCTACTTGGGAGGCTGAGGCAGGAGAATGGCGTGAACCCGGGAGGCAGAGCTTGCAGTGAGCCGAGATTGCGCCACTGCACTCTAACCTGGGCAAGAGAGCGAGACTCAGTCTCAAAAAAAAAAAAAAAAAAAGAATATACAGGCTAGGTATAAATGTTGAGTATTTCTTTTATATAATTAACTTTAATAGCTTTGTATATTTGTATTAGCTATAATCATTTTTAGGTTGGATATCTTGGGCTTTGCAAAGAGATAATCATATTATTTGCAAGAAATGTTTGTCAGTACTTAGAATTTTTACTTCTTTTTCTTATGGACCAATATAGTATAGTGCTAAAAAAAAAAATAGGTGTTTGAGACAGACAGACCTGGGCTAAATTTCAACCGTACCACCTATTAACTTGAACCTTCTGCAATTCATCCAATCTCTGAGGGTCAGTTTCCTCAAAGAAGCATAATAATACCTACTTTAGGGAGACCTTAGGAGGATTAAATGAAATATTGTCTATAAAGCACATAACCAAGTAGCTGGCACATACAGCTGCTATTATTGCTTGTCTGATTGCATTGGCTGGAACTCCCAGAACATTAAATAATAATGGTAATTGTGGACATCTAGACTTTAATGGTAATAGAGTCATTTCTAAATGCAAATACCAGGCACTGTTGATCATGATGATGATGACGACGAACATTTATTAAGCATTTGTGCCCCATTCAGCATATATATCATAGAGACAATTGCAGGAAATTACCCCAGTATCTTGCGTACTTGCTCTAGATAACATTGCTTTTATTCACTCCTTCCCTCATTCAGTTAATTCATTCAACAGACATTTGTTGAGCATGTCTAGAGGCTCTCATTTATTATGCCTCAATTCTAGCTATCTTCATTTTGGATATGGTGTTACTTATGTGTTGAAGGAGGGAGGGACAGATACAGAAACAGGCAGTGGAAGATAACCGCATTGAGGCTTCATGTATAAACCACTCATAGAGCTACCTATGTGCCTAGATTATGGTGCTGTCCTTTTATTATGTCCTTTCTTGTCCTTTATGCTTGGGCTGTCTGGCCTCATTGAAAGCAAAGAATGAGGTTTAGAGTTTGTAATGAGATGAAGGATGGGACTGAGCTTTTTCTGATGGAAGCTCATCCATTCATTCAACCGTCATTGGCTGATGTTAATAAAAATAAGATGGATAAAGTGTGGATTTTGCCTTTGAGTTTTCATAACTGAGAAAACCAGGAGTGTGAGGAATATTATTCCAGAACATATAAAGATGATGAAAACATAGAGAGAGAAGTGCTGGTTCAGGAAGGCAGGGGGCTTGAGGGCTTGTTTGAGGGTGGGGACATGGGGCTATAGAGACGGTGGAGTTAGGCCTGGCCTCCCCAGAGTTCTGGTGTCATGAGAGATTGGCAAGAATTTTCTGGTCAAGAAAGGGCATACTGGTGGTGGGAACGGTTATGCAAAGACACAGAGACTTGTGGGAGCGGGTCGCTTAGTCTGCCCATAAACAGCCGTTCTTCCACAGTGAAGTTGTGTGGAAAATAAGTGGATTTTGTGACTGAATTTTATTTGATGTAGCCCAGCTACAAATTAGAGCTTATCTTGGAGAGTTTAATGAGGTCAGCAGAGTAGAGAAGGGAAGCAGCTATGCCTTGTTAATATTCATAGTCATGATATTTACTGGGACAAAACAAAAATAAAGCCCAAAAATATAGTCTTTTCTGGAAAAAGACTGGGGACCAAATGAGAAACTGAAGGAATTTACTGCCTTTAGCAAAAGCAAAAAAATGAATTAACTTCCTTCACATTTGCTCAGTCCTATTTCTCTTCCCATTTTTCTTCTCCCAGACCCTCTCTGAGCAGCAAGTTTCTTACAACATGGATGAGTAATATTAGCTGGGAGCATAGAAGAAGATTATTTAACTCTCTCCCTAAAAGCATATGCAAATGGTGTACACAGGAATGAATTCAGAATTTGGGTATTAATTCATTTTTCCTCCAGAGTCAGCTTCTCCTTCTTTCTCTCTGTATCCTGCTTCCTTTCAGGTATGTGGGTTTGGCAGGCTATTAATGGGTGGAACCCACAGACACAAGGAAGTGATTTTATGGGCTTTCTTCTGGCCTCATGTACAATTTTAAAAAATTCCTTTTGATCCTCGAAGATCCCAGCAGCCAACTCTGGTTAACATCACCAAGAAGCCAACCGCACCCAGAGCTGTCCTAGGAGCTAGACTTCTCAGGTGCCAAGCTGCTGGCAGTTCTGTCTCCTTGCCTGAGACAGAAGGCATCTTGAGAAGATTCAAATGAAGGGAAATGGAGAGTTGGAGAATTAGCATATTAATTTAATTAATGTTTACATCTGTGAAAAGCATTTTGTACCAAATAAATATCAGATAAATTTCTTAAAACTTCCATCGCCGTCTTCCCCTCTCTTGGGGAAAAGAGTTAACTAGTTTTAATCCTTGTTTTCTATACGGAAATTCTTGCGTGTGGGTCCAGTAAGAGCTTAAGATTGATTCTGTCCTGGTCATCTGAAACTTCTTCCTGTTTTTCTAAAATTCCTAGAGGTGTTTGTAATGGAACGACTCCTAGGGCACATTGAGGGGTTGGGGGAAATGCAGGGAAAGTAGAAGACTGGAGAGGAGCAAGTGAACAGATTTTCAAAAGGGGATGCCTCAAAAAGTAACCATTCCCGTGGGCTAGAGAACAATTATTGTCTAATGAGGCTGGACCAGTCCTTTAACCTGAGACTCTCTCCTTTGGCCTTTGATGAGGGCCACTGAGCAGGGCATTTGATGGCTTTTTGAGCCCTTACAAATAAAAATGGCCATGTATTAGTTATGAGTGTGTTCCCGACTGGACCCATTCCTTTAATGGGACTACTAGGCTAGTTCTATCAAGGAAGTACTGGAATCCTAGTGTATATTAACCAACATCTTGCTTAACTACTTCATTGAATTTGAGTAAGGTTTCTAAGCTATGCACACAAAGTCTCCCCATGTAGATAAATTAGAAAATTATAGGTTGGTGATAATACAGTGAGAAAGAATTGCATGCCATTGAACACCTGGGTTCCAAATATGAAGAACAAAGATTAGCATCAATCGGAGAGATTACCTTATTGCTGAACCACAGGGCCCTGTCATATAGGACATTTTTATTTATGGCATGTTTGAAGGCAGATTTTAGGTTCATTATGTTTGTAGATAACATAGTGGAAACCCTAAATAATGGAATTGTACCCATCAAATGAGCTGGAACCATGAATCAGAAAGCTATAGCTGGAAACAGTAGAAGTTGATCTTCTATTTTCTTCTCCCTCTTTCTCCACATCCCTCTCTGTCTCTCCTTCATCTTTACAGCATGTATAAATTTATAAACTCCATGCAGTACTGCCGAAAAATTAAATGAGATGAGGAAAAGTGGGAGAGGTAATATTATTCCATATACTCTTCAGATGAGACTCAGAATTTTAGGGAGGTCCAAGATCACATAACTCCTAAGTAGTATCAGTAGGGGCAGAATTCAAATCCTAGCTCCCCCTCCTGTTTTAATTTTCTTTTCCTTTCTTTCTTTTTTTTTTTTTTTTGAGATGGAGTCTTGCTCTGTTGCCCAGACTGGAGTGCAATGGTATGATCTCGGCTCACTGCAAACTCTGCCTCCTGGTTCAAGTGATTCTCCTGCTTCAGCCTCCCACATAGCTGGGATTACAGGCATCCACCAATACACTCTGCTAATTTTTTGTATTTTTAGTAGAGACAGTGTTTCGCCATGTTGGTCAGGCTGGTCTCGAACTCCTGACCTTGGGTGATCCACCTGCCTCGGACTCGCAAAGTGCTGGGATTACAGGTGTGAGCCACCATGCCCAGTCTAGCTCCCCTCTTTTGCATACATAGTATGCTGAAGTTCTCTAGACATATTCTTTGAGAATGACAATGGCTGCTTTGCTGAGCACAAGCATTCAATGTAATAAAATGGCGGCTACAGAATTAGGCACATGCTTAATATGTTCTTTCAATCAGGCAACCAGGCCTGGGATAAAGCAACTCCTGCTAACATGTACTTCTGCTGAGTCAAACATCAAAAAGATCCCAGAGCTAAAAATAAAGGGGTCATAAAATGTATTCAGGCCACAAGATCAAGAACCAGCACTTTAGATGGGCAACCGCATATGCTGAAAATAATGATTCAGTGCTGAAAACGAAAATTTTAGAGCAAAAAGGGACTAAAAGAAATAATGTAATGTAATCCCCCACTTGGATGTGGAGAATGCTGAACAGAGAGAACTCAGTTGCTTTGCTCAAGATTACCCGATTAATAATTGGCAGGATTGGTTTCTTGTATCTGGTTCAGGGTTCTCTATTCCATCATAGTGTTCTGACTTATTATAATGGCAATGACTTACATTTGTGAAGTAACTCTTTACACTCTAAAACTTCTATTATATTTTAAAAATGTAAGGCAAATATTATGCCCATATTACAGATGGGGCAACTGAGGCAAAGAGAATCTAGATGATTTGCCAAAGGGCATACAACTAATGAATGATAGACTATGACACAGGATTTGTCTTAGACCCTTTGCTAGGCTTGCAGCAGGGGGCACCCAGTCTATTTAGCTCTCTGGGCTGCATCTGGCTTGCACTTTGGCCCACAGTTCCTGCGGTCGTGTGACTGCACACTCAGCTCCTGGAGGAAGGGAGTTTGTGAGTGAGCAAGTGTGGGGTTCAGCTGGCTGCTGCAAGCCCTGACACAGGAGCAAACTCTGTGTGGGGCCTGAGGCCACACCAGGCATGTTGCCCTGAGGGGACCACAGTTGCGTGCAGGCAGGGGTGCCTGCAATCCTGAAGCCCCAGAGGGAGTATTACAGTGTGCTAATTAGCTCTTTTAGTTCCACTGTCTGCAGCCCAATAGATGGCTGCAGGACTGGCTTGGCCCTGATGTTTCTTCCATCATGTGGGGTGGCTGCCCTCTACCAGCAAGAGTAGAGGGCCAGTGTCACAGTCTTTCTGGGTGCCCATGTTTGGTGCATCCTGAGCTCTTGTCCCACATCCAAGAAGAATGAGGTCATGCTGACAATTGAAGGGTGTTGAGGTGGGAGAATTTTATTGAGCAATGAAACTGCTCTCAGCAGAGAGGGGATGGAAAGGTCGGGTTGTCTCAGTGTGGCTGAGTCTGGGGATTTTTATAGGCACAGGATGGGTGAGGGGCAGACCATAGGTAGTATTAAAAAGGATAATATTTGATTGTTTAAAAGGCATTATTCAGAAAGAGCCAATCAAGAAAGGGCAGACAAACAGGAACAGAAGTTCTCACTCAGGGTCACAGATTTCATCTGGAACCAGCAGTCCAGGCTGTTTTTGGCTTGAAGGTGGAATTTCACCAGGGACCTGACCCTGTTTGCTTAGGCATTTGTCTGCCTCCTGCCGCCCTCAACAAGAGAGTCAAACCTAGGTTTTTTGGCTTCTAATCTACCTGCCTCTGAGCTGTTTTACTTATAATACTTCCGATGCCAAATGTGTGGGATTTTTCTTCTACCTCCAAACCCATTCTCTGGTTTTCCTGACACCAGCTACGTGTCCTACAATTCAATTATGCCACAGCTACCTGGAGTTGGCAGAGACCCCACAGGTCAAGACTCAATCCCACAAAACTACCCCAAGTTCAGACACCAATTGCAAGTTCCAGGTTTCTACCTGTACTTCTGACCAACAGGCTATAAACAGGCTGCTCCCACAACCCAGTTCTCATGTTCCATAATTTGCTAGAATGTCCCTCAGAACTCAGGAAAGAGCTTTACTCAGGGTACAACAGACACATTGGTTTTCCATCTCTTGATGCTTAGGGCAAGGTATGGGGATGGGGCATGGAGCTTCTATGCCCTTTCTTGGTGTGCCACCCTCTCAACACCTCAGTGTGTCACCATGTAAAAACTCTCCGAAACCCCTTAGTTTAGGGGTTTTTATGGAAGGCTCATTATGTAGGCATGATTGATTAAATCATTAACCATTGAAGATTGACTCAGTCTCCAGCCAGTGGCGATCAGAGGATAGGACTGAAAGTTTCAACCCTGTAATCACACCAGAGTCTTTCTGGCCACCAACCCCCATCCTAAAGCTATCTTGGAGCCCTAAGCTACTAGATCTCTCGTAAGAATACAAATGACACTTGCTTTTGCATTTTTTTCTTTTTCTGAAACAGAGTCTCACTCTGTCACCCAGGCTGGAGTGCAGTGGCGTGATCTCGGCTCACTGAAACCTCCGCCTCCCAGGTTCAAGCAGTTCTCCTGCCTCAGCCTCCTGAGTAGCAGGGACTACAGGTGTGTGCCACCACGCCAGGCTAATTTTTTTTTTTTTTTTTTTTTTTTTGTATTTTTAGTAGAGACGGGGTTTCACCATGTTGGCCAGGGCTGGTCTCAAACTCCTGACCTCAGGTGATCCACCTGCCTTGGCCTCCCAAAGCACTGGGATTACAGGTGTGAGCAAGTATGCCGGGCCACTTTTGCCTTTCTTTAGCATAGAAAAGACGAGGGTTTTAGGAGCTGTGTGCCAGGGACCCGGGAAAAAAGATGAAATATCTTTATTTTTTTCACACTGCCTATCCCTGCACTTGCCACAGGGTAGGTGTTTGAATAGACTGTGCAGGCTGTTTGGCTGGGTTCACCAGGGTGCACCTGAAGGAAGTGGCCCGGGTCTGCTGCAAGTACAGTAGCCTCACTCAGCATCCTCAATACATTCTTGGAAACTGATTTGAAGCAAAGCAACATACAGCAGGTCCTTGAATAACATCATTTCCTTCAAGGTTTTTACTTTGTTATCAAGTTGATGAGAAAAAAAATATTGTTTTGTTATTTGTCGTTTTGCTTAGGTTGTAGTTTCCAAGAACCTATCAACAACATCAAGTGAGGATTTACAGTACTGCTTCTGCCATCTTTCTCATGGTACTTGTTTGTCAAAGGAAGAAGTGGTGGAGGGTGAGTTATTATCCTTACTCAAAAAATCAGCAATCTTCCCTTCCCTTTCCTTCTCTTCCCTTCCCTTCCCTCCCCTCCCCTCCCCTCCCTTTCTCTCCCCTCCCTTCCCCTCCCCTCCCCTTCCCTTCCCTTCCTTTCCCAACTCCATTATGCTATAGATCATGAGTTTTTGTTGTTGTTTACCTTGACTTGCCCAATTCCAATTTCGTTGCTGTTCTGTAAAGACTAACCTCATAGCTAGAGCAAAGGACTGACAACTGTTTTTTGTTTGTTTGTTTGTTTTTTTGCTTACTGTGTTGGGCAGAATAATGGCCCCACCCACTCAAAGATATTTGTGCCTTAATCCTCAGAAAATATGAATGTTTCATGTTATCTGGCAAAATAAATTTTGCAAATATGATTGATGAAGGTAAGGGTACAGGCCTTGAGTTAGAAAGGGTATCCTGGATTATTCAGGTGGGCCTAATCTAACCCTGTCTGACTGTGGTCAGGTCGAGAGAGAGAGAGAAGTGATAATGGAAGCAGGGTTAGAGAAATGCAACTTTGCTGGCTTTGAAGATGCAGAAAGGGACTGAAATCCAAAAAATTCAAGGAGCCTCTAGAAGCTGGAGAAAGCATGGAAATTGGTTTTTTTCTGTAGAACTTCCAGAAAGGGATGCAGACTTGCTGATGCCTTGGTTTTAGACTGGTGAAACCTATGTTGAACTTTGAACCTACAGAACTGTAAGATAACACATTGGTCTTGTTTTGAGTGACTAAATTTGTGGGTTTTTGCTGCTATAGCAAGTTACAGCTTCTCCTCAGAGACAGGGTGGACCCCTACTCAAAATTTGGTACATATGTCAAGACTGGTAATGATGCCCTCACTATATACATGTGCCAACAGGGTATTAAAAGGTTTGTTACTTACATAATAAGTCTTTCAGTGTGGCTCCCAAGCAGGTCCAGAAATGGCTTGAAAAAGCAGAGAAGGGAGACTGGCTTGCAAGTATTATGGTAGTTAGGTGATGGGGATGGAGTGAAGGTTCCCGTGTATGGTTTGATCGTCCCATTGGCTCCAAAGGATTGAGCACCCAGGCTTTCTTAGCAGCTTGCCAAGGTGTGGGGTAGTAAAGGAATAAGGTGGAGTGAGGCTTAAATAATGTCAGTAGTCAAACAGCAAGAAATGGAGTCAGACTCTATTATACAGCAACAAGAGAAACGGGTGCACTAATCTTCCTCTAGCTCCATCTATGCAGACTGTGAATCTTCCCATTCATCCACCCTGTATTCTATTATGTATCCACTGCATGCCAGGTATAGTTCTAGAGATTATGGATGTAGCGATGTCCATGAAATAATATTTTTTCCTGTTGTACTCACAGTCTAGTAGGAATGAACACTGAATTGACTCATAATTATTTGATTATTTACTGAGGATCACAATTGTAGTATCTTGAGGACCATAAGAGACCACAATGGAGAGGGAAACTTTTCTTTATACTAATTTTAGGAGAATTTTCCCTGGAAAGATGAGAGTTGGCACAGTTGAACTGGCAGTTCAACACACAGTGGTAGAGATGAAAGAATTCTAGGCAGAAGAGAAAAGCAGAGACAAAGGCATAGATGCATGAAGTTATGTCTGTGTTGCAGTGAATGGGATTAAAAAATGAGGACTTTTTTCACCCACTGATTTCCTGTGGGCTTGGGATTGGGGCATGAAGATTAGGGGGGCAGTTTGGAAGGAAAAGCTGGAAGAGTAAGAGAGAGTGGGGTTAAAGATGACCCACTGTTGGTTAGCTGCATGTTGACCTAATGTAAGGATGTGAGTTTGTTTTCAGTCTAAAGTCATTGACTCATACCCAGTTTAATATACTTGAAGGAAAACATGTGAGATCTATAAAGTAGACAAGATTGGAAAGAAATTGTTTCAAGAAAAGGAAGTTAATCAGTAACTGAGTCTAACTGGTATAGACTACAGTTTCTTTTCCAATAATGGCCCAAGGAAATGATGCACAAAGTATGTGGAATTATGATTGCTCATTGAAGAGGGAGTTTGCTTTGGGGGTGGACTGAGGGGTTGGCGAAGGAATAAAGATGCTCATCATGACTCAGAATATGTCTTCTTTCCCTTGGGTCCTCCTCCTGGTGACACCCTAGAACATCCTGGGACATTGCTGTTTTTTTCATTTTTTTTTTTTTTTTTAGACAATGTCTTGCTCTTGTCCTCTAGGCTGGAGTATAATGGCATAATCTCAGCTCACTGCAACCTCACCTCCCAGGTTCAAGCAATTCTCCTGCCTCAGCCTCCTGAGTAGCTGGGATTATAGGTGGCTGCCACCACGCCCGGCTAATTTTTGTATATTTAATAGAGATGGGGTTTCACCATGTTGGCCAGGCTGGTCTCCAACTCCTGACCTCAGGTGATCTGCCTGCCTCGGCCTCCCAAAGTGCTGGGATTACAGGTGTGAGCCACCGCGCCCGGCCATCATTGTTGGTCTTTAAACTCCATTCCTTCCCAGAGGGCTGGTACCTTGGTAGTAGCCTCTACCCTCATGTGGGTATCATCTGGGGCAGTCTGGATTTGTATAAGAATTCCAATGTTAATGATGGAGTTCTGTTGGAAAGAGGGACAAGTCTTCTTTCAAATTCTCATCCCCACCTGGTGCTGTGTTCTCCCTTCTCTCTCCCTCTGTTTTGTATTTTAGATTCAGGGGGATCTTTCACATATATAACAAGTTCTTGCTTTGAACTTAAAAATAAACACTATGAAAAAAGAAATGTGTGTTCCAATCTGACTTGAAAATGCCCAAATGTGATTAGTATTAGACTGTGAAATACCTCTGCTTATCTCCAGGAGCCAGCTGCTGGGAGCATTTTGAGGGATCAGGCTGGTTGTTGTGGGTGATGTTTTTTTAAAACAAAACAGAAGCCCCAAATGATCTGTGTACAGACTCTCCATGAAGTCCCCTTTGTCAAAAACTCTGTCTTTCTAATTTTTATTCTCCCCTCATTTGTCCCGATCCCAATCATGGAAGACAGTGTGGGAGCCAAATAGGTTCCAATTTCAATCTGGCCATTTCCCTCTTGCTTCTCTCTGTATTTCAGCCTTTCTCTTTTCTAAACTTGCCTGGCTGCATCTAAGGACTTTCCACTTGAGGAAACAAATTATTTGGGTCATACAGGCCACCACTGCTATTTATGAGCCAAAAAAATGCCGCTTGGCATTTGGAAAACTGATTTATTAATACACGCAGGGTCTTGCATGTCGACAACTGCAAATTATGGATAACAGATTTGCATCTTCTATAATTTCATGGCCTCATTCAAAAGGACTTAATGAGCTAACAAAAAGGGCTAAATGATAAAATGTTTTTTTTTTCTCTCAAAGCTCTTTTTGACCTACCTGCCTATCTCTCCCACCAAAAAGTAAGAAAGAAGAAGGAAAGAAAACAAAAAATATTAATTTACTGAAAAGCTTAACTTTAAGGCATTATGAGATTTTAAATCCGTGAATTACTCTGTATGATATACGAGTCAATTACAGAAAGAATAGGAAATAGTAACAGGTTTGCATCAATCTTCAGCTAAACTATGTTCAGGGAAATGAAGCTAGAATTTAATCAAACAGGGAGCTAACATTAAATTCCTTCTGAACACACTACTCTGGAAGAATATTGGAGGGACACTGAAAGTGAAAAATAAGGTATATTTGTGTTTGGTGAATGTGCACTATATTTGAAGAGGCAAGATATTAAAAGTTGTGTATTGACATTGAAAACTTCCTTAGCAATGTACTCCCAAGAGAGGTGAAGCAGCAGAGGGTCATTACTTGGCAAATAAGCAAAAAGGATAATAATCACCACTAACTGGAGGCATTACTGTGGGATTGCAGGGGTCTGTATTAGTCTGTTTTGTGTTACTATAAAGGAATACCTGAGGCTAATTTATGAAGAAGAGAGTTTTAATTGGCTCATGGTTCTGCAGGCTGTACACAAAGTAGGGTGCCTGGATCTGGTGAGGGCTTCAGAAAGCTTCCAATCACGGCAGAAGGTGAAGAGGAGCCAGGCTGTCACATGGCAAGAGAGAGGGCAAGCCAGAGAAGGGAGAGGTCTCAGGCTCTTTTAAACAACCAGATCTTGTGTGAACTAATTAAGCAAGAACTGACTCATCACCAAGGGGATGGTGCTAAGCCATTCATGAGGGATCCACCCATATCATCTAACACTTCCCAGTAGGCCCCACTTCTAACATTGGAAGTCACATTTCAACATGAGATTTGGAGGGGACAAATATCCAAAGTACGTCAGGGTCTGTGAGGATTTCCTTCTCTCACCCCAGCCCCCTCCACTCCCTTCCTTTTTTTTTTTTTTTGAGATAGCATTTGGCTCTATTGCCCAGTCTGGAGTGCAGTGGCATGATCATGGCTCACTGCAGCCTCAGCCTCAACCTCCCAGGCTCAAGTGATTCTCCCACCTCAGCCTCCCAGTCCTCAGTCTCCTGGAACTACAGGTGTATACCACCATGTCCAGCTACTTTTTAAATTGTTTTTTTTTTTTTTTGAGATGGAGTTTCTCTCTGTCGCCCAGGCTGGACTGCAGTGGCCAGATCTCAGCTCACTGCAAGCTCCGCCTCCCGGGTTCACGCCATTCTCCTGCCTCAGCCTCCCGAGTAGCTGGGACTACAGGCGCCCGCCACCGTGCCCGGCTAGTTTTTTTTTGTATTTTTTAGTAGAGACGGGGTTTCACCGTGTTAGCCAGGATGGTCTCGATCTCCTGACCTCGTGATCCGCCCGTCTCGGCCTCCCTAAATTGTTTTTAAGAGATGAGGTCTCCCTATGCTTCCCAGGCTGTTTTCAAACTTCTGGGTTCAAGCAATCCTCATGCTTCAGTCTCCCAAAGCGCTGGAATTACAAGTGTGAGCTCCTGTTCCTGGGCCCTGAGAGGATTTCAAGTAACAGATAGATTATTTCAGGGCCGGGCGCGGTGGCTCAAGCCTGTAATCCCAGCACTTTGGGAGGCCGAGACGGGCAGATCACGAGGTCAGGAGATCGAGACCATCCTGGTGAACACGATGAAACCGCGTCTCTACTAAAAAAATACAAAAAACTAGCCAGGCGAGGTGGCGGGTGCCTGTAGTCCCAGCTACTCGGGAGGCTGAGGCAGGAGAATGGCGTAAACCCGGAGGCGGAGTTTGCAGTGAGCTGAGATCCGGCCACTGCACTCCAGCCTGGGAGACACAGCGAGACTCTGTCTCAAAAAAAAATTTCTTTTCTGGATTTCAAATACAATCAGGATCCTGGTAAGTTGGAAAAGCCAGGAGAACATCTCACAAGAGAGGGTATGAAAAGAGGACTTGCGGCCGGGCGCGGTGGCTCAAGCCTGTAATCCCAGCACTTTGGGAGGCCGAGACGGGCAGATCACGAGGTCAGGAGATCGAGACCATCCTGGCTAACACGATGAAACCCCGTCTCTACTAAAAGATACAAAAAAAAAACTAGCCGGGCGTGGTGGCGGGCGCCTGTAGTCCCAGCTACTCCGGAGGCTGAGGCAGGAGAATGGCGTGAACCCGGGAGGCGGAGCTTGCAGTGAGCCGAGATCGGGCCACTGCAATCCAGCCTGGGCGACAGAGCGAGACTCCGTCTCAAAAAAAAAAAAAAAAAAAAAAAAAAAAAAAAAAAAAAAAAAAAAAAAGAAAAGAGGACTTGCAGAAGGATGTTCTGTGGGTGCTCGGGATTTTGTGTACAGAGGTTCTTTGTTAGTTTGGAGAATTAACGGAGAGATGTGATTCAAAAGAGCATCACAAACATCAAATGCCTAGGAAATGCCAATGAAAGATACTCGAGATTCCTACACAGAAAACTACACACAGTTACTGAGGATAAATGGAAGGAAATACCAAGTTCATGGATTGAAAGAGTCAAGGTTGTTTCTTATTTTCTTGAAATTGATCTATATATATTTAATTCAGTCCAAATCACATCCCAGCAGATTTTATAATTGTGGAAATTGACAAGCTGATTCTATAATTTATATGGGGCCAGGTGTGGGAGGCCAAGGTGGGTGGATCACTTGAGGCCAGGAGTTCAAGACCAGTCTGGCCAACATGGCAAAAACCCATCTTGACTAAAAAATACAAAAATTAGCCAGGTGTGGTGGTGCATGCTTGTAATCCCAGCTACTCAAGAGGCTGAGGCAGAGAATTGCTTGAATCTGGGAGGCGGAGGCTGCAGTGAGCTGAGATCACACCACTGCACTCCAGCCTAGGAGATAGAGTAAGACTCCAGAGCTAAGAATGGCCAACGTCAAAGATGGGTAAGACGTATTCAACTTTAAGATGTATTTAAAACTATAGTACTTAAGGCTTTGGGTTACTAACATGATCCATGGATCATATTAGATGTACTACTGAAACTATAGTAATTAAGGCTGTGGGTTATTAATACGTTCAATGGAATAGAGAGTCCAGAAATAGACTCACACATATTTGGTCACCTGATTTATGACAGAGTTGCCAGTTGCATTACTGCTGACTGTAAATTGGTGCACCTACTTTGAAAAACACATGAATATTCTGAGACACAGCAGTTCCATATTTCAGTATATCAACAGAAATGTGTACGTGTGTACCAAAAGACATATCCACGGGTGTCTATAACATCACTGTTTCTTATAACCCCAGCCCTCATTACCATTAGAAACAACCTGAACGTCTATCAACAACTAAATGACTAATGAATTATAATTCATTCACACCATGGAAGACTACATAGCAGGTTCGGTAAACTTTTTCTGTAAAAGATCAGATGGTAAATCTTTTAGACTTTGCAGGCTGTTCAGGTTCTGACACAACAACTCATCTCTGCTTTTGAATCATGAAAGCGGCCACAGAGGATACATAAGTGAACATGGCTGTGCTTCTAGAACTTTATCTACGGATACTGAAACTTGAATTCCATACAATCCACTTTAGAAAATATTCTTTTTCTTTAGATTTTTTTTGACTATTAAAAAATATAAAAACTGTTACTAGCTTGCAGGTTGCACAAAAACCTGTGATGAGACATACATGAAGAAGGACCAGCAACTGCTACACACTCCACAACATGGACAAACCTTACAGATTTGATGGCGAATAGAAGAAAAACAGACTAAAAGCAGCATACACATTATAATTCCACTTATATAAAGTTCAAAAACAGGCAAAACTAATTTATGGTGATGAAAGTCAAAAGAGTGATTACCTTTGAAGGTGGAATTATACAGCAGGCTTCTGCACTGTGGCTGATGCTCTGTTTTGTGATCTAGGTGGTAGCTAGTCAGATGGGTTCATTTTCTAAAAGGTCACCAATCTGTACTGTGAATTTGCCGTATCTCAATAGAACAATGTTTTTGGTTTATTTGTTTTAAAGAATCTAGGAGTAATTTAAGAGACAATATCATGCAATATCTGAGAGTGTAGATTCTGTACACAGACTGCTAAATCCTAGTTTGATCATTAGCTGTGTGACCTTGGGCAAGTTGTTTCACCTCTCTGTTCTTTAGTGGTTCTCAACTGTAAAAAAGTGATCACAGTCGTACTCAGTTGACTCAATAGTCCTCGATACTTGTAGTACTGCTGTAAGAATGATGAGTTAAGCCATATAAAGTCACTTAGAACAATGCTGGCATACCCTAAGAACTCAATAAATGTTAGATATTATTCTTGTGGCCAATAACTTTTTTGCTTTAGGTCTCAAGCTCCAGTTTGTTAAGACATTTATAAACTCTTGATTCTGCCACAAATATACTTTTAGATTAAGCAAGGCCAGGAACACAAAGAAGCCTTTTTAAACTCACATGTGGTCCAGCCCAGCTCACCAGGAATCTGATTCTGAAGAGTCTGGGAATAAAGGCTCAGAGTCATAAATAATATAAATATCCCTTGTCTTATTTAGAATGCACATATTGCCTGTGAATAGTTGCAGTGTCAGTAGGTGTTAGCTGAAGACTCTGAGATCTGGGATTCCAAACAAATATATACTTCCATTCTGAGCTAATCATTTTTATAGAAAACAGACGAGGCTTGTTGGGTAGGTGCATGAACAATATCTTATGCTGCTCGCCTGTTCTCTAGGCTGAGGTCCTGCATCCAAAGAGTGCCAGAGGCAGGATATCTTGACCTCCAGGAATTTTATAAGGTAAACCCTGCTCATCCACCTAAAATATTTTCCTGGAAAAAAAAACCCAAAAATAAATAAAGTCCGAAATATCATCTAATTCCTACCCTTTATGCTCCTTAAATGACTACTATACCATCCTGGGAGGCATTATATTCCATGACTTAAAAAAACGAAGCAAATATGCCAGGCACAGCGGCTCAGGCCTGTAATCCCAGCACTTTGGAAGGCCAAGGCAGGCGGATCGCTTGAGCTCAGGAGTTCATGACCAGCCTGAACAACACAGTGAGACTTCGTTTCTACAACAAGCACACACACACACACACACACACACACACAGACACACAATTAGCCAGACATGGTGGCATGCTCCAGTAGTTCAAGCTACTGGTTGGAGGTGACAAGATCACTTTTACCTGGGAGGCGGGGGTTGCAGTGAGCTGAGATCACACCATTGCACTGCAGCCTGGGTGCTAAAGCCACACCCTGTCTCAAAGAAAATTTTTTTTTAAAAGAAGGAAATAACATTTTTACCAACTGTAAATATCCATTCATCTGTTCAATCATTCAACAAATTTTATTGAGTGCTTAATATATGCTGTATAAAAGGCAAAGGAAGTTCCCGAGTAAAATAATTTTTTGACTGTATTCTTTGTTTATGGTGATGTTTCTTTAAAATTTCTGACCGTGGAATGCTACAACCCCTTCCTGTTCTTCTTTTTTATTTTTTCTAGTAACACCCATTCATATCACAGGATACACTTTGCGAAATGCTGAGTTAACTAATCTTTTATTGCTGAATACCAAGGTTTCCTAACTCTTTGCTGTCATAAATAACACTGCAGCGAACATTCTTGTACCTACAGCTTTGCACACATGTTGGATTATCTTTTTAGGATACATTTCTAGGAGTGGAATTGTTGAGTTAAAGGCTCTGTTTCTTTTTATGTGCGTAAAAGACCCTATGTCAGTTTTACAAATCTTAGGGAATCACAGACTTGTAAAATATCAGAGTTGGAAGGGATCTTAGGGAGCATCAGCTCAAGCACTCCTGTCACTGTGGGAAGACCAGGGCTTGAAGCCAGGTCAGTCTTAATGCACTTCTCACAGCTCCACGTGGGCTCCTGGGGCAGCTGTCCAGCAGAAGAAAGACATTACAGGGAAGTCAGCGAGGCATCACGAGTGTTAGCATTTGCCTCTTCTGGCTCAGACTACGCTCTCCCTATTTTTCCTCAGGGTCTTTCTGGTTTAAGCCTTTGTGTCATATTTATGAGCCTTGGGGTATTTACCAAGAAGAAAATGTCAGGAAAACAAAGATCCAATCTAGCACCCATTCTTCCCCTTGAAAACCAGATAAGAAACCAGGTAGTTTGCAAAGGGCACAGGTTTTGTGTGTGTGTGTGCACGTGTGTGCATGTGTGCACTCTCCTGTAGTAATTGCTTTGGGAAGCTTGGGATAAGACACACACACACTACACCATGTGATACTGATTTCTCTTCAGTGCAGCTATGGCCCTCAGGCTTATACTGCCTTAAGAGAGGGCTAGGTTGGGGATTGTGTGAGTTATTTCCTAGTCTCGCCCGCTGTTTCCAGTAGAATTAGCTGCCATGTGGTGAACGCATGTTTTTCAAAGATTCTTGGTAGGAGGTAGCATGCGGCTCAGGTCAACTGATTTGAGCAGCCTTCTAGGCAGGGGAGCAGAGTCGAGAGTGACTAAACCCAAACCAGACCCAGAAGCTGGGGCACTGGCCAACTCTGCCTCCAGACAGGGATGAAGGTGCATTCCCTGGCGTCTCCCTTGGTATCTCTCTTGGTTGTATTTGATTTGAACAGAATCCAGCTTTCCTCAAAAGGAAAAAGGAGCGGGAGCTTCCAAGTTGCCTCTAACTTTAATTTGGGGAAAAACGACATCTTTTCTCTGTTGTACAGACACACATCACCACATCAGAGCAAATACCCCCGAAGCTCCATTCTGATTTCCGGCTTGGAAAAGTTCTTGATGTTTCACAGAAAACCTTCCCACATCCTACCACACCCATCTTGTTTTTCCACCCGCCTCAGTCATCTTCTGCCTCATTACTGAGGTATTATTAATGGAACGGGAAATTGATGAAGAAATTCTTGTCAATGGCTGGCTGGAGCTGCCCATCCAATGCCATCTGCCCAGCCTCAAGCCATCCTGGTTTCTGTGGCTCAGGAGATTCCTTTGAGACCTCAGGTGGGAGGTGATGCCAGGGAGGGCCCTGATGGGATAGTTTGTTCAGGGTATGAGAGCCCTCTTTGGTTTGCCTTGGAGTCAAATTAAGCCCTGATAATACTTGAGACAGAGATGGTGTAAGCATCTCTTTCTTTCCACGGCTTCTATCACATCCCTGGTAACACATCAGAGATTCAACAAACATTTGTTGAATAAATGAGCAAATGGCTTGGGTCTTGTCTTGATTTCAGATATATAGTCTTTTTTGGTCTATGATTGTGGGCACACACCTGTCTGTGTTTACTTTGACTTCCAGCCATGTTCACCATTTGAGAATTTCATGAGGAGGCAGGACAGGGGATGGGATACCATCTTCAATGTTAGAAAAATCATTTTTCTTCTTTGCGGAGTCCCTTCCCCGCCTCCACCTGTTGCCTGCAGTGATGCTCTTGGGCTTACCAAAAATGAAAGACTAATGCCAGACTTGGTTTCCGGCAGAGATATATTTGACATTGAGTTACAACTAGGCCCTTTGGGAAGCAGAGACAGACAGAAAGAAGAGGAAAAGGTCAAGTCCAGGTAATGGAGTAAAATTTGGACCTGGTTCCAACATTTAAGGTTTCCATGTATCCATGGGCAGTTTGGATATTTCATATGTGCCAGCGGAAGGGATGTGTTGGCACTCATATTCAGCCTACGTACACTATTCTTGACACTACACACTCTGTCATAGGTCAGAAGCATCGTTTTTGTAGCACAAGGACAGTAACCGATCACCAAGCTGGGCATCTGCTCATTGGGGATGGTATGTCTTTCTCTAATTTGCACAGTCTTCATACATGGCAATGTGGCTTGAAAACTCAATTCCATATTTTATGTTTCTCTATTCTTTTTTGAATGTCCTGGATGTGTGAACAGTGAGTGTGTGTGTGCATGTGTGTGTGTGTGTGTATGTGAGAGAGAGAGAGAGAGAGAGAGGGAGAGACAGAGTGTGTGTGTGTGTGTCTTTGTGTGTGCTCTCAATATGGCTCTAAGGGCTGAATTGAGTAGATGGTATTAAACTAGCACAGGCTCAGAACAGCGGCTCATGTTTGTAATCCCAGCACTTTGGGAGGCCGAGGCAGGAGGCTTGCTTGAGGCCAGG
Organism: Theropithecus gelada; assembly: GCF_003255815.1. NCBI lineage: Eukaryota > Metazoa > Chordata > Mammalia > Primates > Cercopithecidae > Theropithecus > Theropithecus gelada. The sequence goes on from NC_037684.1 coordinate 69,429,455, forward strand.
AGTTCAAGACAAGCCTGGGCAACATAGTGAGTCTCTGTCTCTAAAAAATAAACATTAAAACAATTAGCCAGGTGTGGTGGTGTGTGCTGGTAGTGCTACTTGGGAGGCTGAGATGGGAGGATCACTTGAGCCCAGGAGGTTGAGGCTGCAGAGAGCTATGATTGTGCCACTGCACTAAAGCCTGGGCAACAGATCAATACCCTGTATCTGAAAAAAATCAAATACATAAAAATAAAACTAATGTACTTGTATTTATGCCAAAATGCCCTCTCCTTTTCTGCTGATAGCTGAGTAGAGAAACAAGCTTTCTGAGTGAATCTCTTCTTTCATTTTCCTGGCCTAGAATGGTGGACAGGTGCGTAACCACCACTTGGCCAATTAAACCCTTCCCCTCCCATCTCCTTTTCCCTGACTTTGCATGGAAAGGAGGGAGGCATAATAATATGACCTGCAGTGTCTTCCCCATTTTGAGGTGTGGGCTGGGGAGGGAAACTGGGAAGGTTAGAAATGCTCCAGGTGAATTCACCTCCTTCAAATTGGCCACGTCATCTCCTGTGACTTCCTGACTTTGCTCTCTCAGTTTCTAGGAACTCTTTTTATTGCTCCTTATAAATTGACTACTAAAGCATGGGTGGCTCTAAGTACTAGATAGAGCCCATAAATCTAAAACCAAGGGGACCTCCCCGTAGTAGTTCCCATGGTCATCCCCAGTCCTCAACTTCCTCATCTTTAAAATAGAAGTGCCCATTGATACGGCCCTAGGATATAAGATGGGCCTGGGAGAAGTGTCTAGTCTACAGAGTTCCTGGGCTCCTAGGCACCTAACATCACAGGCATTGTGCCAGCACAGCCTTTTGATGTCCTCCTGGCTCTGTTCTTGTTTTATAAGCTGTAAATCATCAAAGACTCAGCACTTGTTCCTTTTAGACATCACAACTCACCCTTTTTGCTCCTATCCAGATCCCCCTTTTCCTCCTTAACTCTTCCTTAATTTATAGACTTCCATGTAAAGAGAACTACAAACAAACTGACATCTCTGAATGATGGCACATTCTTTAAATCAAAATTCAGGCTCGCAGTAGTTTCACATGAGCAAAGGATAATTCTCCCTTTACGGCGTGGGCTAGGAGTCAGAGGAGATTCAGTTTGCAATGTGGAATCCGGCTTGATCCTCATTTTATCTCCTCGGCCTCCCACATAATGTAACAGCAACATCAGTTTTTTCTTGAGTTGGAACAAAAGTCTCTTAGATTTGCTCTCTTGACTTAATCATCTTTAGGTATGTATGAAATCGGTGAGTGAATGACAAAAACAAAAACAGGTTGGTGAGATTGAGAGTTCGTGGTTCTTGACCTAATGTCCAGGAAGGCACTGCCCCGAGACACTTTGATGTGTGTGTGTGTGTGTGTGTGCGTGTGTGCATGTGTGTGTGCACACAGTCGTATATTCAGAAAGTTTCTTTCCTTCTAATACTCAGTGACTGGCAAGAACAAATTGAGAGCTCCATATATTAAAAAGAAACTTTAGAACAAAGATGTCAAAGAAGAGTAGTTTGAGACAAAGGCAGAAATATGAAATGTCTTACATGCTTTGTAATTGAAAGAAAGATAAAATGATGTCTAATAAGAATGAGTCACAAATAATTTAGTAATAAGTTATAGTCATATAAAGAAAGAGGGAGGAGGGATGGGCTGAGGGGAGTCAGAAACCAGAAGAAATATTAGAGAAGGATGGGGATAGCAGAGGGGAGGTAGAGAGTATGTCTTAGTCTGTTTTGTGTTGCTATCAAGGAATACCTGAGAATGGGTAATGCACAAAGAAAAGAGGTTCATTTGGCTCACAGTTCTGCAGGCTGTACAGGAAGCAGAGCACCAGCATCCACTTCTGGGAAGGCCTCAGCATGCTTCCATTCATGTGAAAGGGGAGCAGGCATCACACAGGGAGAGAGGAGGAAAGAGAGAGAGGAGGAGGTGCCAGGCTTTTTTTAACAATCGGATCTCAGGAGAACTAATAGGATGAGAACTGACTCATTACCACGAGGACAGTACCAAGCCATTCATGAGGAATCTGTCCTCTGATCCAAACACCTCCCTTCAGGCCCCACTTCCAATGAAATTTGGAGGGGACGAATATCCAAACTACATCAGACTGTGAAGAGAGAAAGAGGAAGACAGGAAGAGACAAACAAAGATAACAAAGACCCAGGACACAGAGACCCATTCATTGATTCTACCGACTTTTTTTTTTTTTTTTTTGAGACGGAGTTTCGCTCTGTCTCCCAGGCTGGAGGGCAGTGGCGCCATCTCGGCTCACTGCAAGCTCTGCCTCCCGGGTTCACGCCATTCTCCTGCCTTAGCTTCCCGAGTAGCTGGGACTACAGGCGCCCGCGACCTCGCCCAGCTAGTTTTTTGCATTTTTTAGTAGAGACGGGGTTGCACCGTGTTAGACAGGATGGTCTCGATCTGCTGACCTTGTGATTTGCCTGCCTCGGCCTCCCAAAGTGCTGGGATTACAGGCTTGAGCCACTGCACCCGGCGCTATCGATACTTCTTGAGTAGAGCTCAAAACGATTTTTTCCACCAGAGTTCTATATTGAGCCACACCCTTCCCCATGTGTTACTTTCACTCTCTCCACAAAGCCAACATAGATGGATAAGGGAACTTGACTATGGATAGGCGAAGCAGGAAGCTGAGGTCTGCAAAGGCAAAGGTAGAAAGGAGAGCAATACTAGGTGTACCCGGTGGGAAGGTGCTGTGTGTGGGAGGGAGGGTTTCTCAGCACCATAACCCACGTGGCTGAAGGTGCTCTGGGCTGCCCAGGCAGATGGGCACCCTTGACCGCCAGCCTTGCACGGGTTAAGTCTTACAGGTGGCACCTCTGGCTAAACACCATTTTCCACTGCTGTGATGAAATTTTGAGTGACTACTGGGTAACTGGAGGTTTAGAGAAAGCTGGGCTGAAGATTAAGTCATTTTTATGAGAACCACTTGGAGTTTTTGTTATAAATGCATACACCTAACACCTCACTTCCCAGAACCCAAATTTGGTAAGCCTGGGAAGGATGGGAATGTAAATTGTTGAGGCACCCTGCAAGTGATTCTTGTTTTGTTGCTCTTTTTTCTTTGGTTATTTTGGAGATCTCTGTCACCTAGGTTGGAGTGCAGTGGCACGATTGTAGCCTCGACCTCCTGGGCTGAAGTGCTCCTCCCACCTCAGCCTCCCGAGAAGGTAGGACCACAGGTGCATACCACCATGCACAGCTCTTTTTTTGTAGAGAGGTGGTTTTGCCATGTTGCCCAGGCTGGTCTTGAAATCCTGAGCTAAAGCAATCCACCTGGCCCGGCCTCCCCAAGTTCTGGGATTACAGGTGTGAGCCACCACACCTGGCCCCAACTAATTCTGATGCAGGAAATCCTGGGCTGAAACTGAAGGCCTCCATTCATTGCATGTTTCAAGCCCCGGCTTCTGCTTTCAGGTTCCATGCTCCCAGAAACATTAGACTCTGAAAAAAGTCACAGGAAGGGTTGGATGGTGTTAATAAATGATGAGTGGCATTGATAACTTTAAGGCCATTACTTCCCCTAGATTTATTTGCTTTCTTTGTGTGGTAGACTGTTAATGACCCTCCCATAGATTTTGACCAACCCTGGAAAAAAATCAGAAAACTTTCTTCTGCATCGTAGGTGGGTATTTCCTGTATATCCTAAAATACACCCTCCCTAAAACCCTGTTTCTGCCTGAGTGTTTTTACCTGGCCTCTAGGGTATTCTCAGTCAGTGCTGGACCTTGCCAGAAGCACCAGGGAGTTATCGCTAGGATGGACTCTCATGCAGAGATAAATGGGAGTTGGTGGATAAATACCCCAGCTTCCTTGCCTCCTGAAGAGACAATTATGAAGCATCTTCTATTCAGTCTATAAAAAGCCTCAGCTGCCCATGCAGGAACTCACTCAATCATGTCAACAACTTACACCCAAATCATTGTCCCAGGAACTACTTGGGGGGAACCAAAACTAATACTTTTTTTTTTTTTTTTTTAATTTTTAAATGCTCCTTGTAGCCTTGCATACATTTTCAAATACAGCTGGAGGGGAGGAGAAACAGCTTTTCCTCACCCATCCCTAGGTTCACATCTGAGGATCCTGTAACAAGAGACAGATTAACAAGAGAAAAGCATACACATTTATTTAATGTAAGTTTTATGTGACATGGGAGCCTTCGTAAGGAAATGAAAACCCAAAGAAACAGTTAAACTTGTGTATTTTTATACAAAGTTTGGTGAAGAGCGGGTAGTTGTGAAGAACTATAATTGGACAAAGGGAGTCTGATCTAAGGGAATAAACTGGGGGAAACTCAGCAAGGCCTGTGTGATCAGTGTGAACTTTCAAAGACAAGAAAGTTCCTTTCCGGTTGGGCGCGGTGGCTCATGCCTGTAATCCCAGCACTTTGGGAGGCCGAGGTGTGCGGATCACAAGGTCAGGAGATCGAGACCATCCTGGCTAACACGGTGAAACCCCGTCTCTACTAAAAATACAAAAAATTAGCCGGGCGCGGTGGTGGGCGCCTGTAGTCCCAGCTACTCAGGAGGCTGAGGCAGGAGAATGGCATAAATCCAGGAGGCGGAGCTTGCAGTGAGCTGAGATCGCGCCACTGCACTCCAGCCAGGGGGACAGAGCGAGACTCCGTCTCAAAAAAAAAAAAAAAAAGAAAAAAAAAAGAAAGTTCCTTTCCTCTGGCTACACGAAGGGCAACTCTGGAATGAGAATCTTACGACCTGCTTCAGGAAAGAAGGGTTGGGGGGTGGGAAATGAGAGGGAATTTCCTGCTTCTGCTGTTTTCTCAAATGCCAACATGCCATATTTTGGGGTAGCATGTCCTGAACCAGATCATGGCCAAGATGTGTATCAGCAATAACAGGGCACAATAAAAATTCGCTTAACCGTGAGTCAGAAAAACAAACAAAGAGAAATTTAGTAACAACCTTGCAAACTCCCTAGCTGCTGTACATATTTCCTTGTCATCTTATAATTCAGATAACCGCTCAACCAAAATGGCATAGAAGAGACCAAAAAGATTTTTTTGTTAAAACGCTTCATTTACATCTCATTCAAATTTGATCAAGGGGTACACTATTATTTGAGCTTGACATTGCCTTGGCCTGTGGGTGACCAGTGGTGCTCCCACAATTTTCAGTACCTGAGCTCCTCCAACTCCGTAATCAACTGGTGCAGAGCTTCACACAGCCACGAGACTACATTGTCACCCCATGGCATTCCCTTGCATTTGAAATGGGCTTTGTAGAGCTTCCATATATGTTATCTTGCTTGTGCTAAATAACCATCTTGTGGAGCAGTCAGGGCATGCTGCTCTATTCTCTATGCTATGGAAATAGAGGGTTACAGAAGGCAGATAGTTTGACCAAAGTCAAAATGAGGAAGTGTCCATTATTCATTCATTCATTCATTCATTCATTCATTCATTCACTGGGCAGTTAGTTCAAGCTAAACAGCCTTTCCTAAGCCTGCAGAAGGAACGCTCTATTCAAAATTGTTTTCTAGACATTTTTCTTTTTTGCATTCTATTAAATGGTTGATACTTTTTATTAAACAGATTCACCCCATGAAGTCACAGGTCTTCACAACCCTATCTACAAATTGTAGAGAAGTGAATCACCTCTGCCCCCTTCATCCCTATTGTCAGCTTGTCAGCAGCAGAATTCCAGAGATGGTGAGCAACCAGGGTGATCCACAGGTTCTTTCGCACTTCCAATAGGCAAGACCAACCCTCAGCCCTCCTCCTGCCCCCTCCCCATGCCTGCCGGTGCCCATTTTTTTGAGCTCTCAGGTCTTGTGGGAGTCTTGCTCTCCTGCCCACTCTATGGAAACACTCGTTCCCACCACTCCCAGCACCCTCCAGCCTTCCAACAACGAGCATTTATAGCTGCAGCACTGCAGCTGGGAGCCATAAGGCATGAATGAATGTGTGTCCACAGTTTGGAGCCGATTTTTGTCAGGAACGTACTAAACACTTCATAAATTAAGTCCTTGGCGATCAAGCTAACTCTGATATCAGATTAGTCATCGCTAGCCATTCCCTGCACAAAACCCAGGGGACAGATACACCGGATGGTGCCAGGATTTTTCCTTTTCTTTCTTGTTCTTTTTAATAGAAAATGTGTGCAGAGGAATAAGCCACTCGTCCTGCACTGCACAATACAGATGAGTGTGATACACATTCCTCCTGGTTTTCCCAGCTCTCCAGCCTTACTGTCCTTTTCTCAACATATCCTGTGTGCAGAATGGCTTTTGGCGGAGTGGGAGAGGCTGGCAAAGACCCTGCCTGCCTTGGACTCTTCCCTAAGCTTTGGGTGCGCCAGGAACTGTTGTCAACACTGTGTATGCTTAGAGGAATTCAGTCCTTACTACTGTCTTACAAGGGACTTCCTGCTATTGTCTCCATTTGACAGCTGAGGAAGCTCAAGGACTTGAGTAACTTATCCAAGGCCGTGTAAGTAGTTCATGGCAGAGCAAGGATTCATTCCACCTGCCAGGGCCCCCAGCCACCCACTGCAGTACCTCTGCTCAGGTACATCAGACTCATAGTCAGAGCTACTCTGCAGGCACAACAGGGCAGGAGACATTGGGGTAGGGGCACTAATCTCAGTCCAGTAATGCCTTCTTATTCATTTATTGATGCAATAAACATATGTACTCAGGACCTAGCAGCAGTTTCTGCTACTCTATTAAATTATATTGAAATATGTAATTACTTTACTCCAATATATAAGTCATGCAAATTAACTCAAATATATGTTCCAATAAACAAAGTAATTCAAATCAGAGCTTCCCTCATTGAACAGAAGGTGGGGGCACAAAATGCCAAAATCCCCCATCTCTAGAGGTGGCTCTGAGGCGCTCCTCAAACCAGGTCACTAAGGATATAAATTGATAGTTTTCCACGTATATTTAGGAGGCACTGGTATTGAATATGGGCAAGGGCAAAGCAGGGTGACAATGGCACCAGTAGTTGTGTTTTCTTCAATTTTCTGGAACCCCTGAGCTCTGAACACAAATTCGCGTGATTCTTAATGCATCAGAGTTAGTTAAATGACAGGACAGGTTAAAAACAAAGTGTGCTGTGCAGGACCATGAAACATTTCCGTATCCCATGTGAACCATGGGTGCAATGGGAATAGTTCAAAGAAAATAGATGTTAGTAACTCAGGTACACTGTGTTCCTCTGCAGGGATTCACTAAGGAAAGCACAGTTATAGCTATGCACAGCTTATGGACAACTGTTCTTAAGAGTAATAACATTGAATTCCCCAGTATGGTTTTGCCTGCAAATGAGAAGAACATAACTTAAACTAGCTTAGACAGAAAGGAAATTTATTGACTTTCACAAGCAGGGGACAGCAGTTGATCTGCCCAGAGCACAGTGAAGCTAGAGGTGTTGTCCTCCTCTTTCCTCTCTTTCTTGTCTCTGCTTCTTAATACTTGCTGATCAATTTCTCTTATCCTGCAGGTGGGCAACCTGCATATGCATTCTGGGTTATGGGGTTGCCATCAGCTCCAGCTGCCCATTTTCCCAATACCTAGATTTCAAAGCCACGAATTACTTTCTTACTAGCTCCAACAGAGAACTCTTGGGACCTGGTTGGCTTGGATTGAGTCACATGCCCAGCTCTGAAATAATCTCCAGAGTCACTTGTTCTCTGATTGACTAGCTTAGGTGACATGCTTGCCTTTGGGAGAGGGCAGTGGGTACCATGATTTTCATCCTCCTGGGAGCACAGTAGGAAAGGAATTGTTGCTCAGAGGAAGGGAAGCAACGTCATATATTCACTACGAATTGCCATCATTATTATTTGAGATGGAATTTCGCTCTTTTACCCAGGCTGGAGTGAAGTGGCGTGATCTCGGCTCACTGCAACCTCCGCCTCCTGGAGTTCAAGTGATTCTCCTGCCTCAGCCTCCAGAGTAGCTGGGATTATAAGCACCTGCCACCATGCCCAGCTAATTTTTGTATTTTTAGTAGAGACGGGGTTTCACTGTGTTGGCCAGGCTGGTCTCAAATTCCTGACCTCAGGTGATCCAACTGCCTTGGCCTCCCAAAGTGCTGGCATTATAGGCATGAGGCACCGCACCCAGCCTACAAATTATTTTTTTTATTTTTGGGGGACAGGGTCTCTGGAGTGCATTTGCACAATTACAGCTCACTGCAGCCTCAACATTCCCAGGTTCCGGTGATCCTCCCACCTCAGCTTCCTGAGTAGGTGGGGACTACACGTGTGCACCACTGTGCCTGGCTCAGTTCTGTATTTTTTTTTTCTCTTTTTGTAGAGATGGGGTTTCACTGTGTTACCCAGGCTGGTCTCAAACTTCTAGGCCCAAGCAATGCCCCCCACCTCGGCCTCCCAAAGTGCTGGGATTGCAGGCGCGAACCTCTGTGCCCGGCTACTACAAATTATTTATCAACATTCCGTGACTAGAGTGACCAAAAGCCTGAATTCTCTCATTCTTTGATTTATTATTCATTTGTAAAATCTCTGAGATTATGTACTAGGGGCCAGGCGGTGTCTGTGTTTTGGTGTCCAAATTAGTCTCCTTGGGCTGCCGTAACTAAGTGCCACACACTGGCCAGCTTAAACAACAGACATTGTCTCGCAGTTCCGAAGTTCAGAAGTTCAAGATCAAATCAGGGTTGGTTCCTTCTGAGGGTTATGAGGGAGGATCTGTTCCATGTTCCTGTCCTGGATCAATCACTGGCAGCCCTTTGGTCGTAGAATCATCACCAGGCTTTCTACTTTCATCTCCATGTGGTGCTCTTCCCTTGCACATGACAGTCTCCAAATTTGCCCTTTTTTTTTTTTTTTTTTGGAGATGGAGTCTCACCCTGTTGCCCAGGCTGGAGTGGTGCAATGGTGCAATCTTGGCTCACTGCAACCTCCATCTCCCAGGTTCAAATGATTATCCAGCCTCAGCCTTGTGAGTAGCTGGGATTACAGGCATCCACCACCATGCCTAGCTAAGTTTTTTTTGTATTTTTAGTAGAGACGGGGTTTCGCCATGTTGGCCAGGCTGGTCTTGAACTCCTGACCTCGTGATCCGCCTCGGCCTCCCAGAGTGTTGAGATTACAGGGGTGAACCACCGCGCCTGGCCCAAATTTGCCCTTTACATAGGGACATGAGTCATGTTGGACTAGGGCCCACCCCAACTACCTCCTTTGAATTTTAGTACCTCTATGAAGACCCTATCTCCAAATAAGGTTACATTTTGAAGAACTGGGAGGTAGGACATAAACATATAAACTTTGGAGGTAGGGGGGCTGAATTCATCCCACAAGGGTATTGTAATCATAGGATAGGTCAAGCAGTCTAAGGAGGGGGCAGGATGAGGCTTAGGATGAAATTCTCCAGCTCTTTACGTCCCAGAAGATACTCCCTCTCCTGTTACGAAAATTCACTGTATTCCTAAACTTTGACTGAGAAGGAATCCTGGTCCAGATATTCTTTTAGTCAATGAGCCTTTGAGCAACAGAAAAGATAACGTTTAAATCTAGTTTTCAACTACTTTCTTTACTAGGGATAAAACTGATCTAAAGTTTCACCTTAAATTTGACCATCTCATCTTAAATAGTTTCGGTGGCTTTCTATTCTCTAAACATTTAGACCTAATAGATCTGGAAGGAAGCCCAGGAAGCTGAGTCACAAATAGATCTTAGTTAGATAATTCTGATACAGGCCACGCTTTGAAAAATGCTGGCCCATGGGATAAGAATTACACTCATAAGTATACTATACGAAGTTCTCCGTGATCTGTGTCTTGCTTCCCTTTTCCATCTTTTCTTCCATGCCCCCTCTGACTCCTCAACAAACATTGCCCTTTAGAAACTCCTTGGCCAGGCGTGGTGGCTCACGCCTGTAATCCCAGCACTTTGGGAGGCCGAGGCAGGCAGATCACCTGAGGTCAGGAGTTCAAGACCAGCCTGACCAACATGGAGAAACCCCTTCTCTACCAAAAATACAAAATTAGCCAGGCGTGGTGGTGCATGCCTGTAATCTGAGACACTCGGGAGACTGAGGCAGGAGAATCGCTTGAACCCAGGAGGCAGAGTTTGTGATGGGCCAAGATCAAGCTATTGCACTCCAGCCTGGGCAACAAGAGTGAAACTCTGTCTCAAAAAAAAAAAAAAAAAAAAAAAAGGAGGGGGGTTGCAAATTAAACTAACAGAAAAAATTACCAAGAGAAAAGAGACACAGTTTTATTAATATTTATGCCCACAAAAGTTCACAGGAAATAAATGGAACTCAACATAGTGGTTAGACTTGGGGGCTAGAAGGCCCTTTTAAGAGCTATATAAGAGGGTTTTGATATGAAACAGAGCTTGGGCTTCAAGTGATGACACATTGTAGGGAAGTGTCTAGAAAATATATCAGGGACTAAAGGAAGATAAGGGGTATTCTAGTAAGATCCATTTACACCAACTTACCTTGGCATTAATTCCCTGTCTTCAATAAGAAGAGTCACTCTTCTCTCTCTGGTAAAGGAGGATCACCTTCTCAAGGGGAGATATGTCCTACTTTTAGGATATAAGGGGAGGGCAGGAAACTCTTTTTGCATCTATCGATTCTTAGTTATCTTCAGGTTAAAATAATTCTTATGCCAAAATAACATATTTTGGGGTGGCATATTCAATTTTAATCAGGAAGATAGATAAAAATGTCAAGTAGAACAAATAATTACAAATTTTGGCAAGTCTTACAAATGAAACAACGACAATATGGGAAATAGGTTGAGAACAAAGCAAGAGAGACAGTTTGGATATGGTGGTCTTGGAAGGCCTCCCCGAGAAGGTGACATTTAAGCTGAGACCTGAAAGAGGAGAAGGAGCATCAGTGATCAATGAGGGAAGAGATCTTCATGCAGAGAAAGCAACATGGGAAAAGGCCTTGAGGTGTGAGAGACTGAAATACAGACTGCGCAGGTCACGGTGGCTCACACCTGTAATCCCAGCACTTTGGGAGGCCAAGGCGGGTGGATCATCTGAGGTTGGGAGTTTGAGACCAGCCTGACCAACACGGAGAAACCCTGTCTCTACTAAAAATACAAAATTAACTAGACTTGGTGGCACATGCCTCTAATTCCAGCTACTTAGGAGGATGAGGCAGGAGAATCACTGGAACCCGGGAGGCGGAGGTTGCTGGGAGTCGAGATCGAGCCACTGCACTCCAGCCTGGGTGACAAGAGCAAAACTCCATCTCAAAAAAAAGAAGAAAAAAAAAAAAAAGAAATACAGACTAGCCATGGCCAGACCACATAGAAAAATACAACTCGAATCTACAATCTGCGGCAACCTGCACAAGAAACCATTTCATTAACCAGCTCCGAAAGCCAGACAACTTTCTAAAAGTCAGATTTATAGGAAGTCAGATCACTTACAATTGTTAACAATCAAAGAAATCAAGCTAAATCCATATGACAATTGGCTTCAAATGGCCAGGAATATATGAGGGGACTCAAGGAAGATAATTGGCAGTTTACCTAAGTTTTGTTCCTGTTTCTAGATTAGGATCAATCTGCCAGGCTCCGTGGCTCATGCCTGTAATCCCAGCTATTTGGGAGGCCGAGGTGGGTGGATCACTTGAGTTCGGGAGTTTGAGACCAGCCTGGCCAACATGGTGAAACCCCGTCTCTACTAAAAATATGAAAAATCAACTGGGTGTGGTGGCGCATGCCTGTAATCCTAGCTATTTAGGAAGCTGAGGCAGGACAATCACTTCGACCCGGGGGCAAAGGTGGCAGTAAGCCAAGATTGCACCACTGCATCCCAGTCTGGGTGACAGAGTGAGACCTGTCTCAATAAATAAATAAATAAATAAATACCAATCACAGAAGGCTAAGCATGTTCCCCTAACCAATCACAGGATGCCCTGCTTTTAGCGGGCCTACCTGCAGCTTCCTTATGCCAACAGCTTCCAATCAGGGCACATGTGAAGCCTTCCCTTTTTCCATTGTAAAACTTTCCTACTCTTCTTCCTGTTTCTGAGTCTCTGTCAAAATACAAGTGATGATGGCTAACTCCTTTCTAATAAGCTCTAAGCAGCTAGCTTTGCTTGCTCTCATTTGGTTGGTCTTCATATATTTCCATAGGTGAAAAGGAGAATTAAGAAATCAAGGCATTGAGAAAGCACAGGGACTGAGCCTAGTGGGCTGGCTCACTAGGGATGGGATGCAGCTGGAGACAGTGACTGAATGGAAGCCAGGTGAGGGAGGGCCATTAGTAGGGGTTAAAACTTTATTCTAAGTGCAATGGGAAGTGCTATGGTCTGAATGTCAATGTTCCCCCTCAAATTCATATGTTGATGCTTAATTTCCAATGCAAGAGTAGTAAGAGATAAGGTCTTGGGAAGGCTATGCCCTCATGAATGGAATGAGGGCCCTTATGAAAGAGGCCCATGGAGGCTTGTTTGCCCCTTCTGCTGTGCGAGGGCACACTGAAGTTTCCATCTAAGAGAAAGTGGTCCCTAACCAGACACCAAATGTGCTGGTGTCTTGATCTTGGACTTCCTAGCCTCCAGAACCACGAGCAGTAAATTTCTGTTGTTTATAAATTACCTAATCTAAGGTGTTTCATTACAGCATCCTGAACAAACTTAAGCCATTGAAGAGTTTTGAGCAGACAATATTCCACTCTGATTTACATTTTAAGATCACTCTTGCTCCGGAGCAAAGATGGAAAGGGTCAAGGATGGAACTAGGAAAATCTGTCTTGGACCAGGAGGGCAGTGGAGGTCGAGATACATGGGTAGATTTAAGATAGATTTTTGGTTCAGGCCAAGTGTGGTGTCATTTACAGAGATGGATATGATCGATGGTTGTTGGACAATTAGTTGTTGATGGGAAAGGGGAGACATTTAATTTTGCAATACATCAAAGTACAGATGACAAATAAGTAGTCAGATATTAAAGTCTGGAACTCAGGGGACTAATCTGAAATGAAAACATGTCTTTTGGCATATCAGCACATGGATTATTTTAACCATGAGAATTGATGAAATCTTCTAGGGAAAGAAATGGAAAGGAGATGGGCCCGTCCATCTGGTGATTGCACAGAGGAGGATGAACCAACTAGACTGACGGGTAGGAGGAAAAGCAAGGATAATGTGGGACAGAGCAGCAAAGAGAGACAAGAGTGATTCACTGTCATGAATGTTTTTGAGAGGGCAAGACGAGACAGGGAAAGATCCGTTCATCGCCATTTGCCAAATAGAGGTCACTGTCAACTTTGTCGAGTAGTTTTTGGAGTGACAGAGTTGGAAGCTGGATGGAAGGGGGCATAAGAATAGAAGTGAGAAAGTGGAGAGAGTATGGCTAACCCTCTTGCAAGGTCAGCCTAGAAGGAAAGTGGCAACACATAAAGGGGAGACCACAATATGCCTCCCCCAAATATAAAGAATTGTTGAGCTGAAGACAATTAAGAAGAAGCAGATGCAGGAAAGCTCTTTGCTCGCCCTCCATTTGCCTAAGAGCAGGGCAAAGATTTGGAAAGGCAAAAGGTAACCTGGCCCCTCTCTACCAGGGAGAACAAAGCTTAACCACTGACGTCACCTTTACATGTTTATCAGCCTGGAGATGGTACCAGAGAAATCTACGTTAACAAGCTTCACTAGCTAGCCCTTATCTGCCATTTCTTTGCTTTTTTATTGCTAGTAGAGACTCAAAGTTCTTTTTGTTTGTCTTGTCACTTCTCTAAAAATTTACTATTCTTTGTTGAGGGTGCTATAAAGACTGGAATTCAAAGTCACCTCTTTGAGAGCTACTCATTCTCCAGGTGTCTTCCATGTAGAAATAAAATGTACATGTGCATAAAGTTCTGAAAGTTTTTTTTTTTTTCTCATTAATCGGTCATTTGTAACATGGATCAATTCCAACCAAGAACCTCTGCGAGTTACTGTCTTTTCTCTACAACAGAAGATGGTGGGATCATCTTTTTTTTTTTTTTTTCCTTAAAAGAGGAGCTGCATTAGCTTCCATGCAGATGGAAATGATCCAAATATTCATGGTATCTTTGCTTTTTAAAAAATGTCTAATTTATTTGTGTCATTGTAAAGCAATATTCAACATGTTTTGTTTTGCTTTTATAGGTAATAAAAAAATTCAGAAAGGTTCAATGATTTCCATAAGGCCACATGGCAGGGGGAGTCAGTGACTGGATCATGACTTTACCCATGTGGTCTCCAAGAATAAGGCCTTCTTCAACCTGCCCTGCCCCACTTTCCTGATGTTGATTAAAACCCAACAAACCATTATTAAGTGGCCATATGCCAAGAATTTTGCAAAATCAGAGCGGAGTATTATCAGAAAATATTTAAACCCAGAGCAGAGTATTATCAGAAAACATTGAAACCCACTACAAAGATACACTGGAGAGAAAAAAAAAAAAAGACAATTTGTGAAATTAGCCAAGGAGGAAAAGGATTCCTTAATCCACCAACCAAGTTCATCAATAGTTAAGTGATAACTCCTTCCCTTCCCCGGCATCCTGTATTTCCCAAACAGGGGCTTATGAATGGAGGGTGGGGAATCTTAAACGTTAACTTCTCTGCACTTTTTTTTGGCTTCATTTGTAGATTTCACACCTTCTCTGCTTCCTTCCTCCAGGGTGTTTTTATTATTGGAGATGAGAGCCAGGTGAGGAAGCAGGGCTTGGGGCTGCTTCCTAAAGGAAGGCTTTGTTGGGGATCCCTTGACACCAAAGGTTCCTGCAAGCCCTGCCTAGGACAGCAGATTATTTGTGGGTGAATGAGGAAGCACCCCTTGAAGCCCCTGGACTTGGTTTTCCATGCCTTGTTTTTCCCCAGAAGGTTGTCCCCATAGCCCCAACCCCAAACAGCTCAAGTGAGCAGACTCTTGTTTCAGACTCCGCTAAGAATTCTCGGGAGAGTGTCTCCATCTCCCACCTGAATTATCACCTTTTTTTCTCAGAAGGTTCTGTGATGTGTGCGGGTCAATTGTCAGGACGTCTAAGTTAGCCATGGCTGTGTTAGCTTAGCCGTCTCTACTACCCATGGCCACTGTCCTAGCCTCACCAGGCTTCTCTTGGGGAGTCTATGGCTTTGAGTCTACGAAGTCTGCAGCACTGAACCTGGCTCTACTGCTTGCTGGGTCTGTGATATTGGTCCCCCTGAACCTCTCCAAGCCTCAGTTTCCTCAAAAGGGGGTAACTCTACTCACCTTACAAGTTTAAAATATATATATAACACCTACTTTGTCAGGCATGCCGTAAACGTGAATTAGAATCCTCATAACCATCCTAAAAGCAGGATTCTAACATCATCAACAAGGAAAAACACTCTATTTTCTCCAGGGAAACAATGCTTTTCCTAAAAAGTTGAGAATTTAGACCCGGACTCGGCTGAGCTGTTTTACTGATTTTTGCAAGAGCAAGAGTAAGATGGCCCATGCAGGGAAAATCATCCTAGACTAAACTTCTAAAACCATAGATGTTGCCTATCAGTTATAACCCAGGTGGGGCATCTTTTCTGCTGCGACATGCGTACCCGTCAGCAAACATGCGATGAGCTCCCATGTTCAGACCTTGGTCTGTCAGCTGTCACCACTCCCTTATCTCCTGCTGGAAAGGCACACCAAAATACAGGCAAGTGAAAGCAATATTTATCCTGGGAAAACTTGGGATTTGCCCTAATTTTCAAAAAGAGTGAACTTGAAACTTAGGCATTTAAATTAATTATTGTGTAATATATTACACGTGTTGGATTAGCTTCTAGTTAAAGCTGTGTGTGGCATTGGAAGGTACTTCGGTGTTTTAAGCAGGCTCTGCAGGAAACAGCAATACCTGTAAGACGAGATCTTTCTCATGCGCGGAGAAAGCCGGAAGTTTCTTTGGACAGGCAGTTAGGATGACTCCGATTGGACTCGGTGTGTCTGTAGGTCTGGCCCTGTGGGAGCTTATGACATTGAGAGACCTACAAATCCCCTGACACTCTGGGTCCTGAAACTGTTCCCCACAGCACAGGAGATCTGGCGAAAAGCTGTGTTTATGTCCTGTTTCCTAAGAGAATAACATTTCCTAAGAGAATAACAGTTGTCCCGGAATTATTTCAAGGCAATCTTCTAAGTACTCATAGAATAAACAACTCTTGCTTTCTGCTTTACTCAAATACTTTGTGTCAAAGAGATTCTCAGTTAAGCATGAAAGGGGACTTGATTTGAAGTCCAAGCTCTGGCTCCAACAGTTTTTTTTTTTTTTTTTTTTTAAATACATATATTTAGATTCATCAGCTGCAGGTAAAGGGCTGGATGGCCCCTAAAGTACCTGCCAGTTCTACCTTTCTATGATGTCAGTGATTTTGATACCATTTATTGACTGCCCACTGTGTTTCAGAAATTGTTTTGTTGTTTAAAGTGCTCTACTGTTATTAGCTCATTTACTCCTCTCGGTAATTCTTTGATGAAGGTGGTATTTGTACTTCCATTACACAAGTGAGGGATCAAAGGGAGAAACAGAAACCTCTAAGTTCACTTTGTGAAATGGGATCCTCCCCTTTGCAACATGGCTCTGGAGACTTGCTCTTCACAATGACATTTACAAGAGAAAAAATTACCCAGTGACACTTGGTAAAGCATGGTAAGTGTATTCATCCATTTCCATGCTGCTGATACAGACATACCTGAGACTTGGTAATTTATAAAGAGAAAGAGGTTTAATGAACTTCCAGTTCCACGTGGCTGGGGAGGCCTCACAATCATGGCGGAAGTTGAAAGGCATGTCTTACGTGCCTTACGACGGCAGGCAAGAGAGAATGAGAGCCGAGTGAAAGGGGGAACCCCTTATAAAACCATCAGATCTCGTGAGACTTATTCACTACAGTGAGAAAGGTATGGGGGAAACCGCCCCCATGATTCAGTTATCTCCCACCAGGTCCCTCCTACAACACGTGGGAATTATGGGAGCTACAATTCAAGATGAGATTTGGGTGGGGACACAGCCAAACCATATCAGTAAGGAAGACTATTCAGGACCACTGCGACAGGCATAGGGACCACTCCAACAGGGTCTTGCAGTGGGGGAGAGAGACTGGGCTCAACTTTGAATCTAGCATGGGCAAGTGGGAGTTTACAGCCAAAGAACAGGGTGGGGGTCAGTGGGTGGAAAATTACCAACAGAAAACAATACGAGTAAGGGGGATCCTGACTAAACCCACCTAACAGGATTCTTGCTGAAGACCTACCAGGGTGATCTGACATCACCTGGTGGGTGGTGGAGGTTGGGGCACCTGAACACATATCAAGGATGATTAGATATCCAGGATTGGGTGGTTCTGGCTAAACTGACTTACCAGGGTTCTTTGCTAAAACTCGATTTTACGAGAAAGTGCATAGATGGGCCTAGGAGAAAATTCAAAAATCCAGCTAAAGTTTGGCCAAGCAAATAATCTTTGCCACACCGGACAGCCAATTTTTAATTTTTTTTTTTTGAGATGGAGTCTCGCTCTGTCACCCAGGTGATCTCATCTCACTGCAACCTCTGCCTCCCGGGTTTTGAGCAATTCTCTTCCTCAGCCTCTCGATACTGGGATTATAGGCATGTGCCACCATGCCTGGCTAATTTTTGTATTTTTAGTATAGACGAGGTTTCACCATCTTGAACAGGCTGGTCTTGAACTCCTGACCTCGTGATCCACCCGCCTTGGCCTCCCAAAGTGCTGGGATTACAGGCATGAGCCACTGTGCCCGGACTGGACTGCCAATTTTATGAGGCTATAATAGAAATGAGAAGTAAAGCAATGAGTGAATAATAATCATTTATCACTATCAAATCGATAGCCAGTATTTATTGTGCAAAAGGACATGACATTTTCTTTTATTTGAAACATAGTCACCTAGTTTACAGACTTGAATTCTCACATTTTTTTAGCAGAGGAATTAATTTCTTAAGAAACGACAACACTAAGGGGCTATTAAAATGCTTTGGTTGCATGAGAATTTGATAATAGATCATTTCGCTTGAAATAGATGGGCTCTTAAGTTAGGCTTAGACAAGGATTCTTTTTCATTGCTCTTCACGTTTAATACTGATTGATCAATGATAGACAGAAAAAGGAAAGTGATGTACAAAACACGGAAGTGAGGTACAGAAACAGCCGTATTGGGGCCGGGTGCAGTGATTCACACTTGTAACCCCAGCACTTTGGGAGGCCGAGGTGGGCAGACCACTTGAGGCCAGGAGTTTGAGAGTGGCCTGGGCCACATGGTGAAACCCTGTCTCGACTAAAAATACAAAAATTAGCCAGGAGTGGTAGTGTGTAGCCCTAGCTACTCGGGAGGCTGAGGCAGGAGAATCACTTGAACCCAGGTGTTTGAGGTTGCAGTGAGTTGAGATCACGCCGCTGTACTGTAGCCTGGGTGACAGAGTGAGACCCTGTCTCACAAAAGAAACAAACAACAAACAAACAAATGAAACAGCCAGATTGGTTGTAGCTCAGCTGTTGTCTTATTTGAACAGTTTGAACAGTTGGCTGCCTTTATTGGCCAAAACTCAGTGATTGGCATAAGAGTAAGTTATGGTCTGTGTATACCTCCAGTTAGACTGTAGTTCACTACGCATAGAGAAACTTGTAGGCCAAACTTAAAATAGGCAAGGAAACACCTTTAGGCTAAAGTTAAGTTAACAAGTTTATTTACAACCTCTGTGCACAGGGTTTTGCCTCCACCTGCAGCATTTGAAGTTGTTCCTGGGGGTCCAGGGTGTGCTCGTGAGGAAGGATAGTCCCGGCCCCTGGAGAGAGTCTTCAGGCCTGGGGAGGCAGCCATTGGGCTTCTTCTTTCTTGTGCTGTGTTGCTTCCTTAGCTAGGCGCTGCATCCTGCCTTCCCCCGGACACCGCAGTTACTCACACACTGGGGCTCTGGAGGGACCCGGGCCCCGGAGCGGGGAGAATCTTCCTCTTCCTCTCTGAGACCCTCTCTTTATTAGGTGACAGAACTGTGTTTCCTCCACGAGAGTGCTGGGAGCTTTCAGTCCTAATAGAACTTGATTTTAGTCTCTTTGAAAAGCAAACATGAGTCCGGGAAGGCTGGCCTGGAAACAGTGGCTTGCTGTACACGCCATCGTTTTTCTCCTCTGATTGGGAAGTCCTTGTTACGGGTCACACTGCTTCCCTGACACTTTTCTTTTCCATTGAGTTCTGCCTGGACCCTCAGGCTTTCTGAATATAGATTTCTGGCCGACAGCCCCCAAATCGTGTTAGGCATGCTTGAACATGCCTGAACTTGGAGTAGAAACAGCTTAGGACCAGGCTGGGGATAACAGAGCAACCCACATAAGGCTTATTTCCTTAAAAAAATAGATGGATTTGTTTAAAATTCAATTTCCTGTTAAAGGAATTCCCAAGTCCAGTATCCACTGCTCTTCTCTGCAAAATTTTAAAGAAATTATTACTTAAAAATAATTCGTCTAAAGAGACTCTTGACTGCAGTTAATATTTTTAGCAAATATTTTTGGTTTCTTTAGAAAAGAGGTTTTTTGGTTTTTTTTTTTTTTTTTTGGTGGAGCGGGGACAGTCTGGGACAGCGGGTATCAGCTGCCTGAACTCTGCTTAAGGGGCGGGGTGGTGCCAGCAGATCCGCCAAACACAGGCTTTCAATGAATCCCTTCATTTTAGGCAACCATGCTTCCCCTCCACCAGTTACATTGTGCAGATGGTCTCTGGTCTTCTCTCTAACTCCCTCCTGTGCTCCAAGCTGCTGCATTCAGCTGCCTGTTGCTCTGCCCATCCCACCTGTCAACACTCAGGCATTCCTTCTATGTCTTCTGAGGAAATTTGTTGAAATTAGTGATTACCCCCCTTCCTGTTCTTTTAATTGCTCAAGGATAATGTTTTCATAACGTCTCATTTTTATTTCAGAGAACTTTCAGGAAGGCACCATTGGTCTTGAGCTGGAAGCCCGCCTTTTAGTTTTGAAGAGAGGGCAGTACCCAGGCTATGGGGCTGCCTGGCAGATTGCGGAACATGAGTCCCCTTCGATGTGGCTCTCTTGTCTGCATACCAGGGGGCTTTCCAGTAAATCATAGTTGGTTCCAGTTCTCCCTTCAGCCACTTTTATTTTTTTATATTTTTTAATTGTGCATAGTACACATAAAATAAAATTTATCATTTTAATGTGTACAATTCATCAGCATTAAATACATTCAAATATTGTGCAGCCACCATCAGAACTTTATCATCATCCCAAATGGAAACCCATACCCTTTGGCAGTCACTCTCCCTTTTCCCCTCCTTTCTCCCCTGTGGAGAGGAGGAAAAATATCTTTTTCTCTACCTATCCTCCATTCCTGGCTGAGGTCCCACATCACAAAGGAGATTAATAAGAGAAAAGCATACAAATGTATGTAATAGAAGTTTTGTGTGACACAGTAAACTCTGTAAGAAAGTAGAGTCCCAAGAAGTAGCCAAACCTGAATATTTTTATGCTAGGTTTGATGAAGAATGGACCATCATGGAGAAATAGAACAAAAAGACTGTGATCTAACAGCAATAAACTGGGAGGAACTTAGCAAGGTCTATTTGTTCAAAATCTGTGTCCTTGTGTTTTCAGAGAGGAAGATGTTTCTTTCCTCTGGGTATAGGAGGGCACCTCTCACATGAGACTTTTATGACCTGCTTCAGGTCATAAAATCCTGAATCCAGGAAGGTCAGAAAATCCTTCCTGCACATACTCTTTCTCAAATTCCTTTAGCTTAAAATATTCCTTCAGCTTAAAATATTCAATATACCAAGGTGCCATATTTTGGGGGTAATGTGTCTTGAAATTCCATCATCTGGAAATCACGAATCTACTTTCTGCCTTGTGGATTTGCCTATTCTGAATATTTTATATGAATGGAATCATATTCTAATCATATTCTAAAAGGACTTTTGTCTCTGGCTTACTTCACTTCGTGTAAGATTTTCCAGGTCCATCCATGCTATAGCCTGTGTAAGTACCTCATTCCTTTATTTAAGGCTGAGTACTATTCTGACATATGGATATGGCCCAGTGGTTTATCCAGCCATCTGTAGATGGACACTTGTTTCCACCTTTTGCTATTGGGAGACATTGTGCTGTGAACATAGGAGTATAAGTTTTTGTCTGGACCTCCGGCAGCATTGGCTCTGTGTTCCCAGAGAGCTCTCTGTGCCATCATCCCCTTGTTTCTCTTTCAGACCTAGAATTCCTTCATTTCATTTTTAAAAAAATTTTTTGAGAGGGAGTCTCACTCTGTTGCCCAGGCTGGAGTGCAGTGGTGTGATCTCAGCTCACTGCAACTTCCACCTCCTGAGTTCAAGTGATTCTCCTGCCTCAGCCTCCTGAATAGCTGGGATTACAGGCGCCTGTCACCACGTCCGGCAAATTTTTGTATTTTTAGCAGAGACAGGGTTTCACCATGTTGGCCAGGTTGCTCTCGAACTCGTGACCTCAGGTGATCCACCCGCCTCAGCCTCCCAAAGTGCTGGGATTACAGGCGTGAGCCACCATGCCCTGCCCAGACCTGGAATTCAACCCTGGTGCAGTCCATCTTCTGGGACAGGTAGGGCAGGCTGTGGCAGGAAGCAGGAGAGCTGTAGGAAGTACCTTGAGTGAGCTCCACACAGGTGCCCCTTCTGTGACTGCAAGTTATACCATGCAAAATGTTTTCTTAGGCTGAATGCCCAACCCTTTCTCTCCCTGTCAAACTGTGACTCACGTTTTATATCTGGTTCAAATGTCACTTCTCTGACTTAGGTTCTCGGCAGTATTCTTTTGGGTATAAGATACTGAAAGAAAAGATGGTGTAAATCCTAAAGAAATCCATAGGCATTAAGGATAGGAGCTATGGTAATAGCCAGGGCTCATAGTAACTGTAAGCAAGGAATGGAAAGCTACCAGAGCCGCGCTGCCACTTTCTTCATCTCCCTTCGTCCCAACCCTCCCTCTTGTCTTCTCTCCATCTCACACCAGATGCCTAAGTATCTTTGTCTTTCTTTTTGCTTTGTCTCTACTGTGGCACGTGACCCAACATGGCCATTGCTAGTCTTTCCACATTGTAATCCTTCAACTTCAGTTACTGTTTTCTGGCGACCTCGCTTTCTGTCCTTTTGTTGACTCAATGCATGGATATCTGGCTTCATCATGGGTAGGTCCCCTCATGTCATATATCCCACTTCCTGGTCTTTGACCCCTGAAACCAGGCTCACATGACCTCCTGTCCCCTGTGGGTAGACTTTCCAGATGTATCCACAGGAATCCCCCAAGCATATGTAATGTCTCTTGCTTTTGTATTCTTTTTTTTTTTTTTGCCCAGGCTGGAGTGCAGTGGCACAATCTCGGCTCACTGCAACCTCCACCTCCTGAGTTCAAGGGATTCTCCTGCCTCAGCTTCCCAAGTAGCTGGGACTACAGGCGTGTGCCACTATGCCCAGCTAATTTTTATATTTTTAGTAGAGACAGGGTTTCACTATATGTTGGTCAGGTTGGGCTCAAACTCCTGACCTCAGGTGATCTGCCAGCGGGCCTCCCAAAGTGCTGGGATTACAGGTGTGAACCACCATGCCCAGCTGCTTTTGTATTCTCATAGCACTTTGTCATGTGGACACATAAACAAGCGGATAACATTCAAATACCACATTTGCTCCAGGAAAATGAACTACTGCACGGCAGGGACTGTTCTGTGTATAGCTGATATTTCCAGCACAGCAACTTGCATGTTGTTAATACTAATGTGCTTTAAAAATACAGAATCAGATGAGATTAAGCTGCTTAAGTTTCTTCCAAATGTATAAGAATATATTTAAGGGCAATGTCAGGGAATTCCAAACTAGAGGCTGGATTTGGACTAATAATTTGAGAGCACACTGCGTTGATCAGATTTGTTTTCCTTGTCTTGAGCAAGGTGCTTCAAAGCAGAAAGATGGGGGTGTTATTTCTCAGCCATAGGGGTGAGAGAGTCACTTACACGTAGAGAATGTGCAGAAAGGCAGTTCTAGCGGATACAGAGCCCTGCAAAGAGATCGCCTAGTGAGTTCAGAGATGGCAGTGGGCAGGCTGGCGTCTGGGTGTGTGTGCGGCACCCTTAGAGGACAGCACTTTCTCACCCATCGTCCCGCTTCCTGCTGGAATCCTTATATGGCAGCCACCAGTAGAACCTTCATTAGGCCCCTCCCTCGGGTCAAGCAGGCCAAGGAAGCTGAAACCTGAGCTTGTACAATAGCAGTCCAACCTTTGTTTAATGTGGCTGGGATTTAATGTGTCTAATCCGGTTGAGTGAGGTTGAATGGAGAGAAGAAAATATTGGCAGTAGGTTTGGTGAGGAATGAAGCTAGCCAAATCGGCACTTTAACCTGATCATGATCAAATGCCTCTGTTCCTACTCCTTTTACTTTCAAATCAGTTTACTCCAGGCCAGGCGAGGGGAGGAGGTGGCTCACACCTGTAATCCTGGCAATTTGGGAGGTCGAGATGGAAGGATCCCTTGAGCCCAGGAGTTTGAGACCAGCCCGGGCAACACAGTGAGACCCCCAGCTTTACAAAGAAAATTAGCCGGGCACAGCTACTAGGGAGGCTGAAGCAGGAGAATCACTTGAGCCCAGGAGTTCAAAACTGCAGTAAGCTGTGAGTGTACCACTGCACTCCAGCCTGGGCAACAAAGTGACATCTCGTCTCAAAAATAAATAAATAAATAGATAGATAGATAGATAGAAAAGGAAAAGAAAAAACAATCAAATCAGTTTTACTTTCCAATCAGTTTTTTTCTGGCCTTCAGATTCTGTGGTTGTCTGCAGGGAGAAACAGTGCACACATTTCAGGTACAAAGATTAGGGCAGTACTGACATGGCAAATATACTTCTCAAAGTACAGTGGACTGAAAGATGTGGATGCAGTTAGCTTGGGGCCAAATGGCTGCTCTGTGAATACGCAAAGACAGTCTTGGACCTCCAAGAAGAAGTAACTGGGCTGGGCATGGTGGCTCACACCTGTAATCCCAGCACTTTGAGAGGCCGAGGTGGGTGAATCATTTGAGGTCAGGAGTTTGAGAGCAGCCTGGCCGACATGATGAAACCCCGTATCCATTAAAAATACAAAAAAAAAAAAAAAAAAATTAGCTGGACTTGGTGGCACACACCTGTAATCCTAGCTACTAGGGAAGCTGAGGTAGCAGAATCAATTGAACCCAGCAGATGGAGGTTGCAGTGAGCCAAGATTGCGCCAATGCACTCCAGCCTGGGCAACAGAGTAAGACTGTTTCAGAAAAGAAGTGATTGGACCAGGCAGTGGGAAATAGAGATGGGGTCTTTGGGATGAGAACAAGTGGAGGATTCTCCTTTGGATCTGGTTTCTAATATTTCCCCAACATGTGGCATGCAAACCAATGATGATAGACTATTGTCATTGGTTGTATGAACTGCTAAGTATTCATTTTAATGTGGATTAAAAAAAGCAACATAACTTGTACTCCAAGTGTGTGATTCTACTGATGTTTCTAAGATCAGGTGAAAATAGGCAAAGCCGTGACAATCCAGTTTATGCAGAACATGTTGATCCCAGGCTTGGTATAAGCGCACGCTCATCAATATTTTAAACCTATAATCGAACTTTCTTCCGTGGTATTTTTGGAAGTACCCGTACAATGAATAACCATTGCTGTATTGCCTTCACACCCAGGAAGCTTTCTTCAGCCCTCTCTCTTTGGAACTATCAGGCTCTGCTGGGGATGAGAGTGATTTGGAAGGACTGTTGAGCCTACTCTCCCAGACAGACCCCACGGAAATGAATGCTTGAGTGAGAGTGGATGGTTCAAGGCGTGTTTAGCCTGCATGGCGGCACCGGACCCTGAAATAACGCCACAGTGAACCAAGGAAAGCCTGGGCCTGTGTCAACAGTGCCCATGCAGCCGAGCCTCTTGGAAACATAAAAGGGGAATCTAATACATGTTTGAGTTAGGGGCTACTTCTTTTCAGCTTAAAAAAGTTATTTAAAAATTCAATTAATTGGCCGGGTGCGGTAGCTCACGTCTGTAATCCCAGCGCTTTGGGGGGCCGAGGCGGGTGGATCATGAAGTCAGGAGATCAAGACCATCCTGGCCAACGCAGTGAAACCCCATCTCTACTAAATATACAAAAATTAGCTGGGCATGGTGGCGCATGCCTGTGATCCCAGCTACTCGGGAGGCAGAGGCAGGAGAATCGCTTGAACCAGGGAGTTAGAGGTTGCAGTGAGCAGAGATCGTGCCACAGCACTCTAGCCTGGCGACAGAGTGAGACTGTCTCAAAAAAAAAAAAAAATTAATTAATTTTATTTTTATTATTTTTATAAGAGACGAGGTCTCACTGTAGTGTCCAGACTAGAGTGCAGTGGTGCAATCATAGCTCACTGTAGCCTCCAACTCCCGGGCTCCAGCAATCCTCCCACTTCAGTCTCTCAAGCAGCTGGGACCACAGGTGTGTGCTACCGCACTAGGATAATTTTTATTTTTGTTACCTTTTTAAAGAAAGGGTCTCACTGTGTTGCTTAGTCTGGTCTTAAGCTCCTGGCCTCAAGTGATGCTCCTGCTTCAGCCTTCTGAGTAGCTGGGATTACATGTGTGAGCCACCACATCTGGCTGTTTTTAAATGACCAGTAATAATTGTATAAATGTATTGGGCTCAATATGATGTTTTGATACATGTTTACATTGTGGAATGATTAAATCAGGCTAATTAACTTATCCTTCACCTTATATACTTCTCATTGTTTGGTAGTGAAAACATTTAAAAGGTACTCTTTTAACAATTTTTAAATATGCAATACATTATTATTTATGGTCACCATTCTGTGTACTAGATCACTAAAACTTATTCCTCTTGTCTTTCTGAATGTTTGTACCCTTTGCTGAACATTTCTCTTTTCTCCATCCAAACCCCTCTCTCAGCCTCTGATAATCACCATTCTACTTTCTACTGCTATGAGATCAACCTTTTTAGCTTCCATATATAAGTGAGGTAATGCAATATTTGTCTTTCTGTGCCTGGTTTATTTCACTTAGCATAATCTCCTCTAGGTTCATCCACGTTGTAGCAAATGACAGGATTCCTTCTTTTTAAAACGCTAAATAGTATTCCGTTGTATATATATACCGTGTTTTCTTTTCCATTGATGGATTCATAGTTTGCTTCTGTGTCTTAGCTATTGTGAATAACGCTGTGATGAGCGTGGGAAAGCAGGCATCTCTTGGACATATTTATTTCGTGTGTATACTCAGTAGTGGGGTTGCCAAATCAGATGGTAATTCTCCTCTTAGTTTCTGATGGAACACCCATACTGTTTTCTATAATTGGTTGTATGTGGTGGGGACTTTTGGTGGTAAATTATCAAGGTTTCTTATTTTGAGTATTATTCTAACATTCTTTTTTAGATACAATTTTAAACTTAAGAGCATTATTTTGTTTTTTAATCTCATATACTATTTTGGGCTATTTCTGGATTTTTGACCAAGTGTTTCTACTTTTCTTTTTTTCTTTTTTCTTTTTTTTTTTTTGAGATGAAGTCTCACTCTGTTACCCAGGCTGGAGTGCAGTGGTGTGATCTCGGCACACTGCAACCTCTGCCTCCCGGGTTCAAGTGATTCTCCTGCCTCAGCCTTCTGAGTAGCTGGGATTACAGGCAAGCGCCATCACACCCAGCTAATTTTTGTATTTTTTGTAGAGATGGGGTTGGCCAGGCTGGTCTTGAACTCCTGACCTCAAGTGATCCGCCCACCTCAGCCTCCTAAAGTGCTGGGATTACAGGCGTGAGCCACCGTGCCTGGCCTCTACTTTTCAAATTGCAGTGGTGAAGGAGTTAAAACCATGCCACCCCCACATATTGACCTCTCTGTCATATTGACTATTTAAATTAAAGACACTTGAATGACAGCGGATAACAGAAGATTACACTGACCTTTATGCTGTTTCTTAAAAGCCAGAGATGCAATTCCCATGTGAGAGGCATCCTCCCCACACGAAGAGAAATAACATGCTTATCCTCAAGGATATAAAGTTGAGACTAAAAGAATTCTGTAAGCCTCTGTTCAAGTAACTTCTCTTTCAAGTTTCCCCACATATTTCAGATGCTTCTTCACAACTTACTATTCTTTGTTCAATTCAGCACATAACTGACTCTAACTACTTCTCTGGCTCTTCCTTTCCTTAGAAGGGCCCCTGTGCCAGCTGGACATGGTGGCTCACGCCTGTAATCCCAGCACTCTGGGAGGCCGAGGCTGGCGGATCACGAGGTCAGGAGATCGAGACCATCCTGGCTAACATGGTGAAACCCCGTCTCTATTAAAAATCCAAAAAAAAAAAAAAAAAAATTAGCCGGGCGTGGTGGCAGGCGCCTGTAGTTCCAGCTACTCGGGAGGCTGAGGCAGGAGAATGGCATGAAACCAGGAGGCGGAGCTTGCAGTGAGCCGAGATCGCGACACTGCACTCCAGCCTGGGTGACAGAGTGAGACTCCATCTCAAAAAAAAAGAAAAAGAAAAGAAAAAAGAGAAGGGTCCTTGTGCCACATAAAGTCTGTGTTAAATAAACATATATAGGCATACCTCGGAGATAATGGGGGTTGGGTCCCAACCACTGAAATAAGCAAATATCTCAATAAAGCAAGTCACATGAAATTTTTTGGTTTCCTAGTGCATATAAAGTTTATGCTTGCACTAAACTGTAGCCTGTTAACTGTGCAGTAGAATTATGTCTAAAAACAATGTATAGACCTTAGTTGTAAAATGCTTCATTGTGGAAAGATGCTAAAGAAGTAAGCACCTGATGTTGGAAAAATGGCACAGACAGACTTGCTTGACTTATGGTTGCCACGAACCTTCCATTTGTAAAAAAACACAGTATCTCTGAAATGCAATACAGCTACGCACAGTATGCCTGTATTTTTCTCCTGTTAATCTTTTGGATGTCAATTTAATTCTTGGGTCCAGTCTAAGAGGATGGAGGTGGAGTTTTGTCTTCCCTGTAGTGTGGTTATCAAGTTTCCTTGAAAACTAGATTTAAGGGGTTTTCTTTTAAAGGTAATTTGTTGTTGTTGTTGTTGTTGTTGTTGTTTTTTGAGACGGAGTCTCATTCTCTTGCCAGGCTGGAGTGCAGTGGTACGATCTTGGCTCAATGCAACCTTCGCCTCCCGGGTTTAAGCGATTCTCCTGCCTCAGCCTCCCAAGTAGCTGGGGCTACAGGCGTGTGGCACCATGCCCAGTTAGGTTTTGTATTTTTGGTAGAGAACGGGGTTTCACCATGTTGGCCAGGATGATCTCTTGACCTCGTGATCCACCCGCCTTGGCCTCCCAAAGTGCTGGGATTACAGGCGTGAGCCACCACGCCCGGCCTAAAGGTAATATGTTTTAAGAAAAATATGAAGTTCTGATAAAGTGCCTTGGAATGTGACACCTGGTGCCTCTAGGTGATGTGTGGATATAGTAAAGATCTGGAAAGTAGCAAAAGTTAGGCAGACACTGGCTTATATCATTTACTTTGTTCTTACACCTCCTTCTACTTTTGGAAACTGTGTGTCCCTAGGTCAAGATTGAATCCCACCTCTGTCTTAAACACAGAAGCTGGTGTTCCCCTCATTCCCCTCTCCGAACTTTAGTGGTACTGTCTATCCCATTAGTTCCCAATTTTTTTTTCTTTTCTTTTTATTTGAGACAGAGTCTCACTCCGACACCCAGGCTGGAGTGCAGTGATGTGATCTCGGCTCACTGAAACCTCTGCCTCCCGGGTTCAAGCGATTCTTCTGCCTCAGTCTCCTGAATAGCTGGAATTACAGGCATGCACCACCACGCCCAGCCTTTTTTTTTTTTTAGTAGAGATGGGGTTTCACCATATTGGCCAGGCTGGTCTCTATCTCCTGACTCAAGGGATCTGCTCGCCTTGGCCTCCCAAAGTGCTGGGATTACAAGCGTGGGCCACCATGTCTGGCCCCAGTGGGCCCTTATAGTAGTGGTCCTATGTGGTTAGTTCTGCTTCTGTATGCTCAAGTCCTGCCTTCCCAACAAGACCTAACACTCCTTGAGGGGAAGGACGGGGTCTATATCTCCAGCCCCAAGTAGGGGACAAGAACCATCTTCCCCCACCCATCGCTATATTCACGGCTGAAGCCCCTACAACAAAAAACAATTAACAAAAGGAAAGCATAACACATTTATTTAATAAGTTTATGTGGCCGGGCGCGGTGGCTCAAGCCTGTAATCCCAGCACTTTGGGAGGCCGAGGCGGGTGGATCACGAGGTCAGGAGATCGAGACTATCCTGGCTAACATGGTGAAACCCCATCTCTACTAAAAATACAAAAAACTAGCTGGGCGTGGTGGCGGGTGCCTGTAGTCTCAGTTACTTGGGAGGCTGAGGTGGGAGAATGGCGTGAACCCGGGAGGCGGAGCTTGCAGTGAGCCGAGATCACGCCACTGCACTCCAGCCTGGGAGACACAGCGAGACTCCGTCTCAAAAAAAAAAAAAAAAAATAAGTTTATGTGACATGGGAAACTTCAGAAATGAAGTCACAAAGAAACAGGTAAACCTGTGTATTTTTAATGCTTGGTTTGATGGAGAACAGAGTAGACCTGGAGAAGAGTGATTATAGTTTTTAAAAGTATGTAAGAAACTTGTGGGAACTTAGCAAGGCCGATTTGTTCAGATTCTTTTCTGTGACCCTGTGTCTTCCGAGAGAAGAAAGTTCCTTTCCTTTGGGCACAGAAAGAGTCCCCGTGGAATGAGAATTCCAGGACCTGGTTCAGGGGAGAAGGGGAGAATAAAGTGAGAGTGACCTTCCTGTTTCTGCTGTTTTCTCAAATGTGGACATACCATGCTTTGGGGTATCCTGAACCCCATCTCCCACCCACCCTGCCTCAGCCCATAGTCTCTTGTACTGTTTAATGACAAGAGCAAATTCCTTATCCTCGCCAAGATTCGGTTCTCCATCTGTAAACGGAGATAACGATATGCTCACTTCATACTCTTACTTCATTGTTGCCAGGGCTAAGTGAGTGAAGCTGGGATATGCCAGCAATAGATAAATGGTGCCTGATACAATTAATATTTCCTCGTGGGGCCATACAAAAGGACAGAGCACTCTGTTCTTCTAGATTGTTAACTTTCAGTCTTAAATAAAAGAGCTAGGGAAGAAAAAGCTGTTAAGGGGCCAGCTTGAGAAAGAGACAGTAAGTAACAGTTTGATTCTCAGGGGGTGTAGCCTCCCCAGGGTATGGGCAGGAATTTACCAGGCAGCACACACACAGGGCACACTGAGCACAGCCCACTTATCTGCTAAGACTTAGAGGGTGTCCGAGGCACTCAGAGCACTGAGCGGGCTATTGTGGGTCCTGAACCAGGAACAAGCGTCCCTGTAACTGAGCAAAATGCACCCTTTCTCTGGGTTAAAATTCCCAAACTCAAAAGTTTTCAAGTGATCTTACTTTATTGTTATTTTCTTTAACAGAAGACGTTGAGGTGTGAACTGAAAGTCGTTATTCCTCCCTCGAGCTTGACTGTTAGATTACCCAGAGGAGCCCAGTGTCCTGCAATGAATGGGCATATTATGCCTTCCATTAAAAGTTGTGGCTCTTAATTAAAAACGTGATCGTGAGTCTTTACGGAGACATTGTTTAGGTTTTCTTTAGCTGTTAACACGTAATAAATCATTTTAAAAGGACCTTTTCCCCTATCTTTTAATGGTTAGTGCATTTTTAAAAAGTGATTTGAAAATAAAACTGGGATTAAATTTAGTGTTTGACAAGGTGCTAAGGGGCTCACCACCTCTGCCAGGATAAGACAAGGGAGCTTTACTTCATTTGCTACTGACCTTCTTGTTTGCCTGGCTCTAGCCTGGCTTGATCGATTCAGATGGCAGGGTGACTTTGGTGTCAGAAGTTTAACTTGCAGGTTATCAGGAAAAGCTGCAGGCAGCCTACGCTACCCCATTTTCCCTTTATTATCTCGCACTTGCAAAGCGTTCAACTCTGCTGAGAAGAAAAGCCTGCTTCTTTTATGAACTCTCCGGTAATGCTATAAAGCAAGGAATGGCGTGGGTCGCGGGCGGGCGCACGTGAATAATCCATGAATGCGGGAGACCCCGCCCTCATTCTGTCTTCCTAGCATAGGTTCCTTGAGTGTGCAGTGAATGGCTTGAGACATTGGCTCCCAGTCCTCCTGGGAGTTCTGAGCGTACAGAGACAGGGACTGGCTTGTGTCTGAATGACGGTCACAAAGACTTCTGCATTTATTGTGCAAATTCTTAGGGCCTTTGGGTTGGATGGAACAGAGGACTCAAGACGGAAGGACAAGCCGGGAGATGTGGCACCGTGGGTGTGCAATGTGCCTACAGGATTGCCTGCAGACAGCATTCTTCTGCAAAGGAGGAAAACAGTACTTCACGCGGGTATTGTGAGAGGACACGTGCGAAAGGGTTTTTGCAAACGGAGAGTCACCAAATAGGAGAAATGATGATGATGCTTCTGCCAATTCTGTTTCACAATCATTTGCAAAAATCATTTCTTTGCAAAATTTCTAGTTGGCTGAGCAGATGGTTTCGACTCTCTGAGTCCCGCTTTCTAATGAGATTTCCAGATAGAGAAAGGCACTGTGTTGTTTGCTGCTAGGCGAGATCCTTTCTGTCCACGACATTTTCCTTGCTGTGAGGTGCCCATCTCTGAGCTGGGGTTCGGCCTCAGAGCCTCGGTGTTGCAGTTCCTCGGAGAGGCCAGGAGAGGGCGGGCTGCCCCTCTGCTCGGCCACACCTGGACGCCGGCGGCTCCTGGGCTCCCCTCTCCCTGTCCTGGCTGTGACCCCCACTCTTGTGTGCCAGGGAGACCACACACATGGCGGGCAGTGGTTTTTCACCGTGTTTACTGAAGGGAAAGGGAATTTA
This sequence comes from Theropithecus gelada, assembly GCF_003255815.1. NCBI lineage: Eukaryota > Metazoa > Chordata > Mammalia > Primates > Cercopithecidae > Theropithecus > Theropithecus gelada. The sequence goes on from NC_037684.1 coordinate 69,461,376, forward strand.
AGAGGAATTCTCCAGAAATTACAAAATGCCAGACGTCTCATTCCTGGTTACAGCCCGTTCCAGCGTTTATCCCTGATTCACCCTGGGCTGCCTCGGCTCAGACTCTCACCTCCCGCAGCCTCTCTCCTCTGGCTCTGCCCAGCCTGCTGTCTGCCTGCCTCCCTGGCTCTCGTTCTCAGTCCTCCCTCTGGGTCCCCCCACCCAGTCCCCACCTCAGAATTTTCTTTTTGTGTCTCAGGCCGGTGTCTCCCCATCATCTCCCCCACCTCAGAGAAGAGGAATGATCTCATTGCTTTCACACGTTTTGAGGAAGACAGTAGCTTCCATCCAGCCTCAGCAGACAACCCCCAAAACTTACGACTTCCACGTTGACCTGGGAGTGCACGCGCCGACACGTCACTTTCCACTCTGAGAAGGAAGGACCGTCATTCCCTTACACCTCTAGGAAAAGCTCTGTCCTCTCCTAGTCAACTCTGCAGCCTTCGACTTTAGAGAAAAGAATCTTCTAGCAGGAGGGCTTAAAAGGGGTCCCTGATGACCAGTCCAGTGCGCCGGGCTTGGAACACAGTGGGTGGCAGTGAGCCCCCGGGGGCAGCTGGTTTCATCTGGAGAACCGTGTTGTCTCCCCTATAGCTGCAGGCCGGTGGTCCAGTCCTTCTCTCTGGACACATACGAAGTGAACCTCATCATTTTCCTGACAGTCCTTAAGTTATTTGGAGACAGCAGTCACATCTGGCGTGTTTCCTTTACCGTGTTAAAAAATCCCCGTTTCTGGGCCAGGCGCGGTGGCTCACGCCTGTAATCCCTGCACTTTGGGAGGCGGGCGCATCACTTGAGGTCAGGAGATGGAGACCATCCTGGCTAACCCGGTGAAACTCCGTCTCTACTAAAAATACAAAAAATTAGATGTGCTGCTGACGGGCGCCTGTAGTCCCAGCTACTTGGGAGGCTGAAGCAGGAGAATGGCCTGAACCCGGGAGGCGGAGCTTGCAGTGAGCCGATATCACACCACTGCACTCCAACCTGGGCGACAGAGCGAGACTCCGTCTCAAAAAAAAAAAAGAAAAAATTCCCCATTTCTTTCACCTGCGTTACCACACCAGCTGCATCACACTTGCTAACTTCTACTGTTCACTAATTTACTATGTGCCAACAGTAAGTCCTCGGTAAGTAAAAATTCTAACACTGTTATATTTCTAGTATTATACTCTTAAATACTATCATTTGATCAATTCTCTCTACACAGAAGTGTAAAACAGATGCAATGAATGAAATAGAATGAAAACAAAATCTCGTTCCTTTCCCGGTCTGCTAATTCCATTCCTACAAGAGCACCTGTGCACATTTTGTGTGTATCCTTCCAGGAATTTTCTATGCACGGACAAGTGTACATTTGTATATAATCTCTCCCCCATGAATGACGTTATACTAATAGGTACAGCTATGTCTTATTTTTTTCCCACACAATAATAAAATTGAAACATCATTCTAGGCTTTCCATCTCAAAAAGTAGAAACCTGCCTCATTTAAAAACTATTTTTATGGCCGGGCATGGTGGCTCACTCCTGTAATCCCGCCACTTTGGGAGGCCAAGGTGGGTGAATCACCAGGAGATCGAGACCATCCTGGCCAACATGGTGAAACCCCGTCCCTACTAAAAGTACAAAAATTAGCTGGGCATGGTGGCGCACGGCTGTAGTCCCAGCTACTCAGTAGGCTGAGGCAGGAGAATCACTTGAACCGGGGAGGTGGAGGTTGCAATGAGCTGAGATCACACCTCTGAATTCTACCCTGGCAACAGAGAGAGACTCTGTCTCAAAACAAACAAACAAACAACAACAACAAAAACCTATTTTTATTATATATGCACCTATGTACAATTTGTGGTAAGTGCATGGGTATGGCATATACACTATAGTTTTAGCAGAGACATTTGATACCATCAAAAGAGTAAACATAACCCATATATAGCCTCTGAAGCATAATAGAATGAATACCTGAGACTCTACCACTCAACATCAGAAATAAAACGTGAGTGATAGTGTTGAAATACTACTGATATTCCTCCCTATTCTCTCTCCATTTCCCCACCAGGAATCCCTCATTTTTCTCAGTCCCTCACTCTTCTTACTAGTTTTAGCATCTATGTATTTGTCTCCAAGTAACGCATTGCTTTGTTTTGCCTGTTTTTTACTAGCATAAAAATGGTATCATGTTGAAGAGATCTGTAATTTGCTTTTCTTTTTTTCGAGCCGGAATCTTGCTCTGTCACCCATGCTGGAGTACAGTGGTGCGATCTCAGCTCACTGCAGCCTCTGCCCCCTGGGTTCAGGTGACTCTTCTGCCTCAGCCTCTCGAGTAGCCACCACACCCAGCTATTTAGCTATTTTTTTTTTTTTTTTTTGTTTTTTTAGTAGAGATGAGGTTTTACTACATTTGCCAGGATGGTCTCGAACTCCTGACCTCAGGTGATCTGTCTGCCTTGGCCTCCCAAAATGCTGGGCTTGCAGGCATGAGCCACCACAGCCAGTCTGTGATTTGCTTTTAAATTCAACATTACATTTCTGATATCCATGTCAATGTGCTTAGCCCTGTTTGATTTCCACTGTTGAACTTATGTCACTATATAAAAAATTTATCTACCAATTTTGGGTTGTTTTTCATTTTCTGCTATGGTAAATAATGCCATAAAGACTGGATATATCTCTTGTATTTTTTTTTAATGGTTGTATTGTGTAACTGGTCATAATCATTTATTCTTTTATTAATAAATATATGTGTGTGTCTACATTTGTTCTTCTCGAGTTATCTTCTCTGTGCAGATAAGGACCATGTGTATGCTAATTCTGAATACCTCTATCTATCTAATTGTTGACTATTGCCTTTCTGCTTGGCAGATAAGAATTTACATTACTTTCTTTTGGAGACAACATTTCACCCCGTGGCCTGGAGACAGACAGGCTGTAGTGCAGTGGTGCAATCATGGCTCATTGTAGCCTTTAACTCCTGGGCTCAAGTGATCTTCCTGCTTTAGCCTCCTGAGTAGCTGGGACTACAGGCAAATGCCTCCATGCCTGGCTAATTTTTTGGAAATTTTTGTAGAGACAGAGTCTCACTATGCTGCTCAGTCTGGTCTTGAATTCCTGGCCTCAAGTGATCCTCCTGCCTTGGCCTTCCAAAATGTTGGGATTACAGGCATAAGCCACTGTGCTCCACCAAACATTTTCATTACTTTTACCACCACCAATCTGGTACACTAATTACAAAATGCTTATATTATTTCCTAGCTCCTTTAGTCACATCTGCAAATTCAAACGTTAGCCTTCAATTCCCACTTCTCCATTCTGTAGTATTGCAAAGTTGTCTGTCTTATCCTTTTCTCTGCTAGTTCTCTTCCCCTGCGACCTCCCAAACTTTATTCAAGTTTCTATTATCAAAGTTTATAATATTTACATGTTGTTATGTAAGTAACACTGCCTCCTCTGCCAGAATTGATTCTAAAAGTTGAAAACTAACCCACAATACTTACCATTCATAGGTATGCAATTGTATGCAATTACTGTTCTCTGCAGAACCAAGTAATGTGCTGTGATTACATTTTGTGGCTATATGTAAAATATGATGATCCTTGGGACACTTACAGGACAATCTTTCTCTAGGTTCAAGTTCAAATGGGGTCTGCTTTTTCTCTATCCCATAATTGTCTTTATCATCTTAACAATATTTCCCCAGTTTTCAATCCTGAGAGATATCCTATCCATTTCCCCTACTCAGCCCCTCCCTAAACTCACTCTGTATCTTAATTGGTTGTGATCCAAACCTGTTGCTGTCATCCTGGTATGGTTATCATACAGAGCTAGGTAATTCCAGAGTTTACCCTGTCTCTTTTCTTTCTTTCTCCTTCTTTCCTTCCTTCCTTCCTTCCTTCCTTCCTTCCTTCCTTCCTTCCTTCCTTCCTTCCTTCCTTCCTTCCTTCCTTCCTCCTTTTCTGTATTGGATTGATTGTCTGAAGATTCCACATCTTTCTCTATCTTGGTTTATCCTCTTGTTTTACAAGTCATTTCATAAGAGTAGGTTCATTGGAAGTAAACTTTCTGACCTCTTTAAAATCCTAAAAACTACTTTACCCTTACGTTTCATTGATACATGAATCAGTCAGAAGACAAAGAAAATTGATGTTATTCAATTTGTTTATAAAGTCACTTACTCAACAAACATTGAACAAGTATTATGTACCACGCACTAGAAATAAAAAGATCCTAAAATTTAGCCGCCCAGACCATCAGGGAGGTCTCTCTTCTCCCCTCCCCCTGGGTGGTGGCTAGGATGTTCATCCTCTCCGTCCACATGGCTTCTGGCGTTTGACAGCTCAGCTGGTATTGTTCTTCCTCGAGAACCTTCCTGAACTTTCCCTGGTTCATCACCAGCCATCCCTCTGTGGTCTGACCACATTCTATCCCAGAGAACTAAGTGAATCCTCACTGCTCAAGTGACCAACCTGTAGTCACTACAGTCTGGGGAAAATCTCTCCCCTTCTCTGTTGGCCTTAAATCTCTCTCTCTTTCTCTCTCACTCATACACATGCACATCTCTTCTCTCTGAACTCCAAACACAATCTTTTCAGTGAGCTCAGGCTTCTGAAAACATGCAGATCTGTTGACTTGAAGCAACTTCTGTTTTCAGTGCTACAAGAGTCATGAAGGCAAGAAAATGGGAAGGGAGAACACCGAGAAACAGATGTGGGGGCAGGCTAAGTGGGTGCAGACACTCGGGGCGGAATTTGACCATATCTGGTGACAATGAAGACGCACATGTTCCAGGAGGGCAGCTGGTGGTTTTAGTGGGGCACAGCAGCGTTCGCTGGTTTTTGTATTGTCTACAGCTGCTTTCAGGCCATAATGGAGAGTTGAGAAGTTGTGACAAAGACCATTTAGTGTCAAAAGCCTGAAACATTTCCTGTCTGTGTTGCTGACCCCTGCTTCAAATGAACAACTCGACTTCTAGATATGCACGCTTGACTCTCATATATGTGTTTTAGAGGACACGTTCCCCACAGCACTGCATGTAACAGAAAAAACTGGAAATAAAAGAAATACCTTTCAATGGATAAATACATTATAGTGTTCTTCGGCTGTGGAATACAACAAAGAAAGAAAAATGAGTGAACTAGGACTGAATACATCAACTTTACTACAAATACCCTGAACAAAATGGTGGCCGGGCGCAGTGGCTCACGCCTGTAATCCCAGCACTTTGGGAGGCCAAGGCGGGCAGATCACGTGAGTTAGGAATTCAAGACCGGCCTGGCCAAACAGGTGAAACCCCGTCTCTACTAAAAATACAAAAATTAGCTGGGTGTGGTGGTGCACACCTGTAATCCCAGCTCCTTGGGAGGCTGAGACAGGAGATTGACTTAAATCCAGGAGGCAGAGGCTGCAGTGAGCCAAGATAGTGCCACTGCACTCCAGCCTGGGCCATAGAGGGAGACTCCATCTCACAAAACAAACAACAACAACAACTACAACAACAAAAAACAAACAAAAAAACACCAAAAAAACCCAAATACCCTGAACAAAATGTTGAGAGAGAAATGTGTTCCATATGATAAATCATTTGCATTTTAATGAAATCAAAAGGCCTTATACATTTTGTTTACCAATGTGCAAATTTACATACATATTCTCTATATGTGCAATATATATTATATATATGTTATAGAGAGAGGGAGGAATAGAGACAGGAGAGGGAGAGAAAGAGGAAGAGAGAAAAAGAGAGAGATGTGCTATATTAAACATCTATGTAGACTTTAAAAAACACAAAACATTATGGGTGTGTGTGTTAGTGTGTTTGTGTGTGTGTGTGTGTGTGTGTGTGTGTGTGAGAGAGAGATCTCCAGAAAAGGTGAGGAATAGCATTGGTGAGAAGAACAAAAGGTGCTTTACCTATAATGCTTTATCTCTATTATTTTTTAAAAAATGAAGCTGAAATGGCAAAACATTAACATTTGTTAATTCTGGACAGCGGGTACACAGATAACGTAAGTTTATCATTCCCCTTCTGAGCCACTCTTGTACTTTAAAAAGCTTCTTTAAAAAATTCAGTAAGGGCTTAGCAACTTGTTTGAAACACAGGCCGTGAGAAGGAAGAAGACAAGGGGAAAATGATCCTGGGACGTACTTGCAATTTTCTTCCCTGGTTCAGCTCCGTGACTGAACACAGTGGGGGAGGTCACCCCTCCGCGTCTTTCCCTCTAGATGCTTAAGGGTGTTTGACATCCTATTCACATTTCTCTTGAAGAAGTCCTGCTGTTTGACTGCAGTTTCTCCCCAGCAAGGATAGCAATGCAGCTTTACAATGAAAGCCTTTGGTCTGCTTGACTTTCTGTGCTTGGATGTCAGAGACCCACTCTGCCTTTAGTTTAGACTTGATCAATTGCGTCCATGTTTAAGAATCGTCAGTGGAAATCCTCCAATCCTCTGTGATAAACCTGCTCTGTAAGGAATTCAGTGGGGGCAAAACTGTGTTTATTTATATCTCTTAGATCATCAGAAGTGTCTACAAGGTACTCTAAAACTGGTAGAGTGAAAACGGTCACTTGAGCTTGATTCGTTTTGTAACAGCTGTTCCTGAGGGCTAGTTAGGATCTCTAAATTTCCAGAGTTGTTTAATCCTGTTAACGAGCCTGAAAGAAAAATGGATTCTAGCTTAGGCCTGTTTTGTACATTAAAATGACAAAACATGAATTTTTTTTTTAATTGAGATTTGGGCTATCCTACATTTGAAAAGTTAAAAAAAGCGAGTATGGTGAAACTTCTAGTTTCATCAACTTGGACAGAATCACTGGTTAAGTAGAACTGAAAGGAGCTTTGGGAGAAGAAAAGTGTGTCATCTATCTCACAAACCCCTGAGGACGAGGCCCGAGACACAGTTAGATGTGAATCCTTATTCCTAGGTCTTCAAATTTCAAAAGCTTTAGGGAAGAAAGACCTGTTATTCCAAATCTGACTCATTATGAGGGACAATAACCTGGAAAGGATAAAATGCCCTCAGAAATTAAATTCTGACAATATCATTACAAATGATTTTTGATGAAGAAAAGAGGGAGGTATCTTTAAAAATCAATATGGCTAGACTGTCTGATTAATTCATATTTTAGGAGAACATGTACAAGAGATATAAGGGGAGGCATAGTAGGAGGGACAAATGGAGAATAGTGGCTGGTATGAATGTGCAAAGGCAGAGAAGCACTGAGGCTTGAAAGAGGCTCAGAAGGCAGGAGCTTCCTCACAGGCATCAGAGAATTATGAAGAATGGATGAAGCCTCTCTTCGAAGTGAATGTGAAATAGATAACACAGAAAAAAACGGAACGACTCTGGTATTTTAAAACTTATTTTTAATCTGTTTTCTGTATTTGCCAATCTCCAAATTTGAAAGAAGCTGAATGAAATTCTTAAAGTGGGAACTGAAACTCTGAGGGACAGTAATCATACATGCAATATGAACATTTTAATTCTTTTCATGTTTTTGTCATCAGAATCATTCTTATCTTAGAAAATGATTTGACACGTTTTCTCTCTTTTTCTATGCTCTGAAACCATCAAATTGACATAAAAGGTAGCTGTTAAATACTTGACAGGATTCATTTTTTATTTTTATTTTTATTTTTTTTTTTGAAATGGAGTCACGCTCTGTAGCCCATGCTAGAGTGCAGTAGCGTGATCTTGGCTCACTGCAATCTCCACCTCTCAGGTTCAAGTGATTCTCCTGCCGCAGCCTCCCAAGTAGCTGGGATTACAGGCACCTGCCACCACACCCAGCTAATTTTTGTATTTTCAGTAGAGACGGAGTTTCACCATGTTGGTCAGGCTGGTCTCGAACTCCTGACCTCAAGCAATCCACCTGTCTTGACAAGCGTGTGCCACTTGTGCCCCACCCATCAGAATTCATTTATTTTATTTATGTATTTATTTATTTTTGCTCAGAAGACTTAGACCAAAGTAACCGTGGTTATGAGCTCCCAAGAGAATTCATTTCTAAAGCTGCTTAAAATTAGGACTCTTTGTATGGATAGGTCTTGAACAGTTTTCTTTACTATTTTTTCTATCATTAGGCTTTTGAATTTTCTATGTATTTAGTGTCAATTTTTATAATTTATGTTTTCCTGGAATTTTTTATTAAAATAAAAAGCATTTTTCTTTATTAAAATAAATATATGTAGCATTTGTTTAGGGTTTTAAAAATTATCTCTATCTATGGCTATAAATGACTATAATATTCCTGTTTTCAGACTCTGACTTGTATACTTGTGTTTTTCTCTTTTTGATTCATTCAACATTACTTCTGCTTTTCTTCAGTTTATTGACACTTGCCTTTATCCTTATTCATTTCTCTTTTTAGTGGATATATGTATACATGTGTATATTTTTAGGCCTCCCACACGAAAAGTTTTTAGTTTTTGTATTTCCACTTTTCCTTTTGATAATGAAAGGCATTTAAGAATAATTTCTGTAACCTTAAACGCTATTGTTATTTCCTAAAGAGTCTGTAATTATAGGTTTAAAATTTTTAAATTTCAAAATATGTTTGAATTTATAGAAAATTGCAGACCAGCCGTGGTGTGGCTCATGCCTGTAATTCCAGCACTTTGGGAGGCCGAGGCTGGCGGCTCACCTATGGTTGGGAGTTCGAGACCAGCCTGACAAATATGGAGAAACCCCGTCTTTACTAAAAATACAAAATTAGCCAGGCATCGTGGCACATGCCTGTAATCCCAGCTAATCAGGAGGCTGAAGCAGGAGAATCGCTTGAACCTGGCAGGCGGAGGTTGCGGTGAGCTGAGATTGCACCATTGCACTCCAGCCTGGGCAACAAGAGCAAAACTGTGTCTCAAACAAACAAACAAACAAACAAACAAAACCACCCACACAAACCAGATGTTTAAAAAAAGAAAAAAAGAAAGAAAGTTGCAAAAATAGAGAATACCCCAACTTTTTTTTTTTTTTTTTGAGGCAGAGTCTTGTTCTGTTGCCCAGGCTAGAGTGCAGTGGTATGATCTCTGCTCACTGCAACCTCTGCTTTCTGGGTTCAAGCGATTCTCCTGCCTCAGCCTCCAAAGTAGCTGGGATTACAGGTGCCCGCCACCACCGGCTAATTTTTGTATTTTTAGTAGAGACAGGGTTTCGCCATGTTGGCCAGGTTGGTCTTGAACTCCTCACCTCAAGTGATCCACCCACCTCGGCCTCCAAAAATGCTGGGTTTACAGGCATGAGCCACCACGCCTGGCCAGTCCCCCAACTTTTTAAATGTAATAGTTGGAGATGTGTTGGAGATATGGGAAACAGGCCTGATTTATACTTTAAAAATATGAAACATGAAACTTTTCAGAACAATTTCTATACTCATGATACAGTTATTAAAGCTAGGAAATTAACATTGGTACACCAACACTAAGTAAACTACAAACTTTAATCAATTTTTTCCATAATATTTTCCAATCCAGGGCACCACATTGCATTTAGGTGTCAAGACTTCTTGATCAAACTGTGTTGTTCCTCAGTTTTTTTTTTCTTTCAAGACTTTGATGCATTTGAAAAGTACCCATCGGTGAGTTTGTAAACTGTTACTCCACTTGAATTTGTCTGATGTTTTCATGATTAAACTGAGACAATGAATTTTTGGTAGGAATACCATTGAGGTGATGCACCCTTTCAGAGTACATTACATCAGAAGGTACATGATATTAATGTGTCTTATTACTGGTGATGTTAATTTTGACCACTTGGGTAAAGTCTACTTGGATTTCTCTGAAATAAACTTTCCGTCTTCCCTTTTGTCATATATATCAGGGGATATACCTTTAGAGTATTCAAATATCCTATTTCCCCTCAAACTTTTACCAATTAATTTTATTATGCATTAATGGATTTTGTCTATAATTACTGTTGGTTATTTTCCATCTTCAAATATTTTATTTCCCCTCAAAATTTTGTCAATTAAATTTAATATGCATTAGCGGATTTTGTCTATAATTATTACTGTTGGTTATTTTCCATCTTCAAATATTTTATTTCCCCTCAAAATTTTGTCAGTTAAATTTAATATGCATTAGCGGATTTTGTCTATAATTATTACTGTTGGTTATTTTCCATCTTCCTCTTTTCTTTTGCATTTATTAATTATAATCCTCCTGTAAAAGAATAGCCGTCCCTTCTCTGCCATTGACTTATTTATTCAGTTATTTATTTATACCTGTATGGTCTCCTGGATATTGATTTTAATAGATTGATTATAATCTAATACTATCATTGTTTTCTTTCTTGTTCAATTGGTTCCAGTTTGGGCTACTAGGTGCTTTCTCAGATTGGCTCCTATGTCCTTTTGACAAGCCTCCATCCTTGCTTCAGCACTTTCTTACTTTCTAGCACCACAAGATGCTACAGGTTCATCATGTGTTTTTTGTGTCTCAACCCAGGAATTAGCTACTTCTCCAAGAAGCCCTGTCACCTTTTATTAAAGAATGGTATTAAGAAACCAAGGTCTAGGCACAGGGTGTGCTCATGGTTACTGAGATGTCTTTGCTTTAGGCCCTCTCCATGGAAAGAGCTTGAGAATACTACATGAATATTAACCCATGTAGACACAGAAACTTGTGCCTATCAAGCTATCTACATATCTATTAAAAAACACCCTATGAATTCATATTGATACCTCTAATTCAAATGCCACACCACAGGGCTGGGTGCAGTGGCTCACCCCTGTAATCCCAGAACTTTGGGAGGCCAAGGTGGGCAGATCACCTGAGGTCAGGAGTTCAAGACCAGCCTGGCCAACATGGTGAAACCCCATCTCTACTTAAAAAAAAAAAAAACACAAAAGTTAGGCGGGCATGGTGGAATGTTCCTGTAGTCCCAGCTACTCAGGAGCCTGAGGCAGGAGAATTGTTTGAACCCAGGAGGCAGAGGTTACAGCGGGTGAGATAGTGCCACTGCACTCCAGCCTGGGTAACAGCGTGAAACTCTCTCCAAATGACAAACAAACAAACAAACAACCCCACAAACAAACAAACAAACAAAAACCACCAAAGGACTCATTTTAGCGTTTTTCTTTTCCTTATTTGTAACTTCTTTCTCTGACAAAAGAAACCTGGCTGTCTTATTATCAAAATATACTTATTTCTTCAACAGTAGAATATACATAGTCTTAGAATTATTAGCCCATACCTCCTCAGTGAGAAAAAAATACTGACTAGGGCACAGTATCAGTATACAGTTCTTTTTGTCTTTAGCCCGATTTACCATATCTCTTTAGCCTTATTTACCACATCCAGTCAAATATAACTTTCCAAAGCTACATAGAGTACTTTTCTTTCTTGTACTTTTCATGATGGCTGCTTTATTAATTTGTAAGGCAGTCGGGTTCATTTTTTATAGCTTGGGTTCTATTTCATGTTGTCATACTTGATTTATTCTGAAAAATTCACACATAATAAAATTTAATCACTTTATGGTTGGGTATCTGCCATGCACCTGCCACGACAATTGTGATACAAATCACTTTCATCATCCTCCAAATTCCCTCATGCTGCCCCTTTTCAGTCAGCCCTTCCCTCCTGTCTAACCTCTGACAACTACTTACCTGTTTTTTGTTTGTTGATTTTGCCTTTCCCAGAATAAGCTATAAATGCAACCATATAATATTCAGCATTTTGGTTCTGACTTCCTCCCCTTAGAAAAATGCATTTAAGATTCATCTATGTGTTGTATGCATCAGTAGTTAGCCCTTTTTTTAATTGCAAGGTGTTTGTATGTGGAGGTATCACAATTTGTTCACCCATTCATCAGTTGAGGGATATTTGTTTTTCTTCCCCCCAGTTTTGTGTTATTGTCAATAAACAATTACATATTGGTCTTTGTGTGGACATGTGTTTTCATTTCTCTAAAATCAATTCCTCCAAATAGGATCGCAGGGTCATAATAGGTATATTTGTATCTTATGGGATATTGCCAAAGTGTTTTCCAAAGTGGCTCAACACTTTCCCATTTTTACCAGCAATAAATGTATGAGAGCTCCCATTGCTCTTCATCCTTGTCAGCACTTAATGTTGTCAGGTTTTTAAGTTTTAGTCATTCTTGTAGATGTGTAGGGCTACTACATTTTGGGTTAAATTTGTGTTTTCTGAATGATTAATGCTTTACAGCAGGGGTGTCTAATCTTTTGGCTTCCTTGGGTCACATTGGAAGAATTGTCTTGGGCCACACAAAAATTCACTAACACTAATGATAACTGATGAGCTGAAGGAAAAAAAAGGTTCTGTGCATAAATCTCATAATGTTATAAGAAAGTTTATGAATTTGTGTTCTGCTGCATTCAAAGCTGTCCTGGGCCGCGTGTGGCCTGCGGGCTGTAGGTTGGACGACTTTGCTTTGAGCATTATTTGTTATCTGCACGTCTCTGGTGAATGTTCAAAACTTTTAAGCTTCTGCTTCTTCTTATACTCATCTTTTGTAGTAGGACAATTATTCTGAGTCTTTTGATTGGATGCTTTTCTTTACCTATTAATTATTCTCATATATTTATTTTTTCTTCACCCCGGAAGAGTTAGTGATGGTGACAACTGCAGCTGTTGGTTTGATGGCGGTAGCAATGGTAGTGCGGGCAGTCATTTTTTTTTGTTTTTGAAATGATTGTCGGAACTTACAATATTGTTCCTGAAGAGGTGAGAACTTGGGGTGGTGACAGTTGCCTTCGACTGTATGATGTGCTTCATATGTAGAGAAACTGCTGGACTTTTTCTGTATCGCTCTAAACTTTTGAACAATAGGTAGTGGGCATTAAAAGGCAGGTTGATGCAGGATGCAGTGGCTCATGCCTGTAATCCCAGCACTTTGGGAGGCCGAGGTGGGTGGATCACAAGGTCAGGAGGTCAAGACCAGCCTGGCCAATATGGTGAAACCCTGTCTCCACTAAAATTACAAATAATTAGCCAGGCTTGGTGGTGGGCACCTGTAATCCCAGTTACTTGGGAAGCTGAAGCAGGAGAATTGCTTGAACCCAGGAGGTGGAGGTTGCAGTGAGCTGAGATCTTGCCACTGCACTCCAGCCTGGGTGACAGAGCAAGAGGACACCTCAAAAAAAAAAAAAAAAAAAAAAAAAAAAAAGGTAGGTTGATAACAGCTTAACATGTGGAAGAATTTCTAACAATTGTAAGTGGCCAGCGGTGGAATGAGTTTTCAATGAAGAAATGGGTTCCGTGTTAGATGTAGGTACAGAGGGTCACTTGCTAACGTGACATAGAAAGTAACCTATATGGGGCAGGAAACTGGGAGCGAGAGTAATTTCTGTGATCCTGTTGGACACAAAGATTCTCATAGTCCTACATATAGTCCTATATAAGTTGTGACAAAGTGAAAAACATTATTGGGAGTTCAGTCTTCTGAGTCACAGGCCACCTCTCACCTCTTTTAGAGTGACGTCATGCTTAAGAGCATGGGCTACATAATCAGCTTGCCATGGGCCACACCCTGGCTCTGCCTCCTGCTAGCTCTGTTGAACACGAACAGATCACTTACTGCCTTTTTGTGTGAGTTAAAGGAGGTAATGCCTATAGGGTGGAGTGTCTGCCTGGTGCATAGTGAGGGCATTATTCATCACAGCTATTGTTATAACAAGTTCCCTCCCTCAACTGCCTCAATCTCTTTGCCTTCATTTTATAATTTTTTTATCGTTTATTTTTGTATTACCTGACAGTCCTCGCTACATTGGGGAAGACGTGATATCTTGGTTCTTTTGTCTAGAGACTCACTGTGTATCTTGGAGCTCCCTTTTGGGGAGACCCATCCCTTAGGCACATTCTGACTTACTGTAGCCTTACTTTTTCAGCTCTGCTACATGAAGTATCATGCTCTCCAAAACTGTGCAGGTAGGAAATCCTTCATCTTTCCCTTCACCTTTGTAGGTAATGAAGGAGCCAAAATTCTCTCACCATCATGAATATCTACCAGGAGTTTTCACAATGCTGCTTGACATTGCTGTCTGCTCTGGGAACCAGATAACCAATTTATTGCACTTCAGCCTAAATAACCTAAGTCATGCTGTTTCTTATCTTGTCTTGGGCCTAGCTTTGGTATTAGTGTTGGCTTAATATCTGAGGAAGATATTTTGTTTAAATTCTCACTTTGATAGAATTTTGGAGCCGAGGGGATTTTTTTTCAAAGGAAAATTTTACAAGCCCTCATGCCTTGCTCCTTAGAGCTCCATCCAGTCTGCAGCCACACCTCTCCATTTACCACCAATAAAAGCCTGGTCTCAGGGTGGGCCACACAGTCTGTTTCCACTTTCTGCACTTTGGCTGACACCTAAAGGGGAAAGTTCCCTAAAACCATGACTTGGTGAGATATCCTAGCTGCCACTTCCAAGGGAGTGTTTCATACTATTGTCCAATCACCTGATGTCTGGTCTAAGAGGGCCAACACTGGGAATCTTTAAGTGTCTTCAGGCTTTGTTTTTCAGAACCAATAATTCCATGAAATGTGAAAGGAAAGGTTGATTTCTGCAAGTCCCTGCTTTCAAGTTTCACTGCAAGCCATTTGCACAGGAAGTCAAAACATCTGTATTGGAAGGGTTTGGTCATTTTCTGAAAAATTCTATCTTTTCATTAATCAAACATGCCATATCTTCTTCCACTTGGCAGAACTAAAGACATCTGGAAAACTGGAATTGTAGGATCTTAGAGCTGGACAGAACCTTATGAATCATCCAGTCTCATCTTTCCTCAGTGCAGGATTTCCTTAGAAACATTACAAATGGCTCTAAATTCTTTCCTGGGTTGAGGTCTCAGTGCTTCCTAAGACATACCATCTAATTGTAGGCTGATTTTTATTGTTAGATACCTCTTTCTTTTTTGCGGTGGCAAAATGTCACTAATAACTTTCTAGTCATTCATAAGGACGGGCAAAGATTTCGTGACAAAGAGACCAAAAGCATTGCAACAAAAGCAAAAATTGACATTTGAGATCTAATTAAACTTAAGAGCTTCTGCGTAGCAAAGAAAACTACCAACAGAGTCGACAGCCTACAGAATGGGAGAAAAGTTTTGCAAACTATGCATCTGACAAAAGTCTAATATCCAGCAGCTATAAGAAACTTAAATTTACAAGAAAAAAACAAACAACCCCATTAAAAAGTGGGCAAAGGACATGAACAGACACTTCTCAAAAGAAGACATATATAAGGCCAAGAAGCATATGAAAAAAAGCTCAATATCGCTGATCATTAGAGAAAAGAAAATCAAAACCACAATGAGATACCATCTCACACCAGTCAGAATGACTATTATTAAAAAGTCAAAAAATATTAGTTGCTGGCAAGGTTATGGAGAAAAAGAAACACTTTTACACTGTTGATGGGAGTGCATATTAGTTCAACTAGTTCGATTAGGTTTGTAGAAAGCAGTATGGCGATTCTTCAAAGAGCTAAAAGCAGAACTACTATTTAACCCAGGAATTCCATTACTTGATACATATCCAGGGGAATAAAAATCTTTCTGCCATAGACACATATGCACAATTGTTCATTGCCGCACTGTTCACAATAGCAAAGACATGGAATCAGTGCAGATTGGACAAAGAAAATGTGGTACATATAGTCCATGTAATATTATACAGCCATAAAAAAGAACAAGATCATGTCTTTGGCGGGAATATGGATGGAGCTGGAGGCCATTACCTTAGCAAACTAACACAGAAACAAAAAACCAAATCCGCGTGTTCTCACTTTTAAGTGGTGGCTAAATGATAAGAACACATGGACACAAAGAGGGGAACAACAGACACTGGGGTCTACTTGACGGGGGAGAGAGAGGGGACGAAGAGGAGCAGAAGAGAGAACTGTTGGTACTGGGTTTAAAACCTAGGTGATGAAACAATGTGTAGAACAATCCCCATGATACGTGTTTACCTATGTAACATGTACCTTTATATGTACCTCCAAACCTAAACTAAAGGTTAGAAATAAATAAATAGGGCCGGGTACGGTGTCTCAAGCCTGCAATCCCAGCACTTTGGGAGGCCGAGGCAGGTAGATCATGAAGTCAGCAGTTCAAGACTAGCCTGGCCAAGGTGGTGAAACCCCGTCTTTACTAAAAATACAAAAACCAGCCGGTCGTGGTGGCGGGCACCTGTAATCCCAGCTACTTGGGAGGCTGAGGCAGAGAATGGCTTGAACCTGGGAGACAGAGGTTGCAGTGAGCTGATATCGTACCACTGCACTCCAGCCTGGGCGACAGAGGGAGACTCTGTATCAAAAAATAAAAGAAAAATTAAACAATTAGAAAAATGAGTGGGAACACACCACACACACACACACACACACCCCTTTCTAGTCATTTGTGTTAGGCAAAAAATTTGGCCCCAGTGATCTCTGCCTCTTGGTGTTATTCCTGTGAATGTGTTATATTACAAAGGGACTTTGCAGATGTAATTAAGGTTGCCAATCAGCTTTTTTTTCTGAATGATTGTGCAGGCCTAATCTAATCACACGAGGCCTTGAAAGCAGAGCTCTTTCTCCAGCTGGTAGCATAAGGGAAAGTCAGAGATTCATGGCAAGAAAAGGATGGGTTGTGCTATTATTGGCGTAAAGATGAAAAGTGTCACGTGCCAAGGAAACTGGGACCTCAGTCCTACAAGAACCAGAAACAAAATTCTGTCAACAATTCAAAGGCATTTGTACCCTTTGATTTCAGCTTGTGGGACTCTGAGCAGAAGATGCAGCCGAATCACACCATGCGTGGACTCCTGACCCATGGACCTGTGAAATAATAAATGGGTGTTCTTGTTGCTTAAGACAGGACCCCTAGAGTCATCAGTGACTCTTGACTCTCCTTCGCATCCACATGCTAGTTGTGACCTGTGCATTCCGCTTCAGGGTGGCTCATGTAATGCCCGTCCTGTCCCTCCCAAATGCCACTGACAGTACTTCAGCCCCTTCCTGAGACTATGGCCATATTCTTGCCACCTGCTGTTCTCCTGCACCACACCACACATGAACAGTATAACACATGGGTGGCCAACCATCAGTTTGCACAGATCTGAGGGGCTTCCCAGAATGTGGAATTTTCCGTTTTAAAATTAGGAAAGTCCTGGGCGAATCAGGATGAGTGAGTGGATCACTCCACTGTTGGTTGTCTGCACATGACTGAGATGACCCTGTCGTAAAGGCTGGTCATACTAGATATTTGTTTCTGGAGCCTTCTTTGCAGCTTGGGCTTGGGCATATAATTTCATGTCGGTCAGTGGTATCAAAGGGAAATCTTCTAGGACGTGAATTAACAGAGATGCGCCAAGAGAAATGACCCTTGTTGTTGGTTTCAAGTGTTTTTGTATAAAGATATGACGCCTGGAGCTGATCATGAGTAGTGAAGCCTAAGGACCAAGTCAATATGCTGATGAGAAGAAAGAGGGAAGGAGCCGGGCTCCTTGAACACATGGCTGGCCCACAGCACCAAGCCTTCAGCCATTTCCTTCTGGACATTGTGTTGTGGAAGAGAATGTCATTGCAGCCACCTTTAGTCAAGGATTTTGTTTCTTGAAGTTGAAAATATCCTAATGGATAAGATACCATGGCTATTACTCATTCTGCCTCCTGAACACCTGTTTATATATCCATGAGCACTGCAGAATAGAGACTTTCATAGTACTTTGGTCATATTTGCATTGCCATTTTGAGTCCTTATTTGAAATTCTAGTATATAGAAATTAGTTTTCTCTCAAAGACAAGTTCAGTAGGTGGAGTAGATAGCAGAGCAACATAGAGACTTTGACAGTGAAGATTAGGAGAGACAAGGGAAGTTGAAGGAAAGCAAGCCAGAACTTCAGAACTGTTCTCTTCCCTCTTTAAAGACAAAAGGTGCTGAGGAGTATATGACAAATTGGCAGTGCATGCAGGGCAAGACATTATCCAGAGCAAGGCTTGGGGGATACAGCCCTGCAAATTTGGGGAAATATTACCTAGCATTGGTTAATGTGTGTTTATGTATTCAGCATATCTAACTGCTCCACTCTGAGTCTCAGAGATAGGCAGTCAAGGGAAGAGGGTGCCTACAACGCTGGGCCATAAGTGCGAAGTTACTGAACACTTAGATCCAAGACCAGTTTGAGGGGAAGCTGCAACTCCGTGTGCGTTCTGTCAGCAACAATGCACAGTACATTTACAAGCATCTCGACAGACGTGTTAGTAAGCATCAAATATGAATGAAAACTAGTTTTATCCATTTCAGGGAAATGCCATTGGTAATGTTCATATTTAGCAAAGAGCCTTTATAATTATGAACATAAACATATTTATATGAGGTTTCATGAGCAACTGTATTTGAAGGTCTTAAGTTCAGATATGTCAGATTTTCCTCCTGTGAGGTTTTCAGGGGGATGACCCTCACAGTTGGACATGGGGTTGCAGAGCAGAGAGTGGATTTGTCTCTGCCTCTGCAAGCACGGTAACATCTTTGTGTTTGTATCTTCAACGTTTATCAGGGACGAGTGATACATATTTTTCTACAACCTAAATCTTGTTGGATCTTGTTGCTTCATTGCCTAAAAACTTCCAGTAGCTCTCACTTCCTATAAAATTAAACCCTTAGCATGATATACAAGGCCTTCCACAGTCTCATCTTAGCTTATCTGGCCAGTCTCCTCCCCAGATCCTCTGCCATTGCCTCCTGTACCCTCTGATGTTGCACAGAATAGTCACTGTTCTCCAAACATAGCTGGCACTTCCTCATCTGTGTGTGTTTACTGATATTGTCCCCTTCAAAAGCATACTATTTACTCCATGTATCTGGTAAAGTCCTACACATCATTTATATCTAACTCAAGGCCAGCTCCTCTCCATGATTTCTTTTTGTGCATACGCCTTAAAAGCAGGTGAGCACCTGGCAGAATGCCTGGCATGTCCGATGTACTTAGTAAGTGCCTGTGACATTGAGTTGAGATGAGATAAACTGCAATATACCGCTCTGTAAGTTTGAAGGTGGGCACTAGCTCTTTCCAGAACATACTCAAGACAAATCCATTGCCTTTTCCACATAATCAATTCAATATTTGTAGGTAGCCATCCAGCATCTATTTAACCTTTGCTTTTCCAGACTCTTCCAGTGATTACAATGACTATATGAGTCACTGATGATCAATCCTTATTAGTGTGCAGAGCTTTACGCATTTATGTCATCTGACCCTCAGACAACTTCATGAGGAAGGTAAAGCAGATAGAAATGTGTCATGATCCCCATGGTAGAGATGAGGAAATTCAGTTCTAGAGAGGACGAGTGACTTGCACAAGGTCACATGGCTATTCAGTTGAATAAGGGGAGTCAGAAGAATGACCTTCTCATGTTCTTTTACTTGCCTTTTTGAGTCGTAACCATCTTGGTCTTTCTATTCTGAGGTACCTCTAGTGTGGATTTAAAGGGTTTTTGTTTGTTTGTTTACTTTTGGTCCTCAAGTTAGACGGCAGTTCTGTTTTTCCTTCTGTGGTTGTCTTATTTGGCATTGGGTGGAGGTTGAGGGGAGCTAGAAAGCGTGGTTCTGACTGAGCACTCTGTGTCTTAGTGCAAAATGGACACTGAGGGCTTGTGAACATCAGGGAGTTTTCTAAGTGTTACTGATCAGTCCTAGTGACAGAAAGTTTTCAAATTTTTTTTTTTTTTTTGCTTGAACCACTTGGGAATCTCCATCTGAAAGTTGCCAGGCAGTGATTAGAGCCAACCTCTGACGGAGTCTCCATGTGTAAGCACCCTAATTGTTCACAAGTCCTGAAACAAAGGTACATCATTTTAGCCAGGTGATCTCAACGGCCTCCCAAAGTTCGAGAACTGTTCTTCTGAGTCCATGGAGATACCACCTTTTCATGTGACAACCAAGAGGCTTGGATTTCTCTTTCTTCTCCTAAATTGTGTGTATGCAAATGTGTGCTTTTGTGTGTGTTGTATCTGTGTGGTTAGTGCGTGTGTGCTGTATCTCTGTGTGTTGTGATGTTTTGCTGTGCATGCTGTGCGTGGGTACATGCATTGTGTTGTATGTGTTTTGTTGTGTGTGTGTAGGGAGTATATGTGTTGTAGCCCTGTGTCCTGTTGTGTGTGTTGTCTGCTTGTATGATGTTAGGTGTGTGTGTATGTGTGTGTGTTGAATTTGTCTCTGGTGTCTGTGGGTTATATTACTGTGCATTGTGCTGTGTGCGTTGGGGAGGTGTGTTGTGTTGGGTGTGTATATGTTGTATCTCTGTGTCGTGTTGTGTGTGTTGGCTGCTTGTATGATGGTTTGTGTGTGTGTATGTGTGTGTGTTGGTGACAGAGGGAGAAAGGATTGAGGAGGAGGAATCTGTCTTCTTAGGAATGGCAGGGATGTTAAAAAATCTTCTCTAAATCCCTAATCTCTTCACCCAAGATTAAGCAAATAAAATTGTTGGCTTGAAGAAGTCAGATTCTTGATGACTCCAAAGAGACAGCAGCAAAGTGAGTCAAGAAGCTTAGCTTTCTATCAGCAAAGAGATAAAGGGACTTCAGCTCTGAATGACAGTTTGAGCAATATACCCTAATCCGATTACCAGGGAATTCAGTGTCACTCTATATTAATGGTAGATTTTTAAAAATCAGGGCTAAAGAGTTAGTGTTCATTATCCAAAGACTTCAGTTATTCCTTAGGATGAAATCACCCTTGCCTGAAACTCAGGGTTAAGGGGCAGGAGACTGGTGTGAGGCTGGGGCGAGGGGCAGCCCGGCTCATCTCCTAGAAGGGTCCTTTGTTCCCCCAGGCTTTGTTTAAGCTGTCAGCTTCTCCACTGCTCAGAAGAGAGAATAGGGAGTGGAGCCCAGGGGGATGTGGCAAAGTGAGGGGACTGAATGAAACACCAAGTAAATTCTGCTTTGAGTTTTCTAGCTGGAAAATTGTCACATTGAGTACATTTGCTGCCTCCTTTAACCTCCAGGCTAAAACATTTCCTCATTTTAAAATTGTCCTATGGGATTTAGCATCTTTTACTACTTTATTTATTTGGTATTTGGAGGAAAAGAAAGGCAACGTGGTGTGAAAGAATAGGAAAGTATATTTCCATAACAGAGCTAATTAATCTCCAGGGACTTCGATGGACATCCTGGTGTGAAACTGGGCAAAAGAATACAATTTGCAGGTAACAAACACACTCTTGGGTCCTGAATTCCGGCTTTTTGGCTTCTCTGTTTCAAGTCCAAACCAGGTCCTTAAAGAGCAAGGCTCACTACTTAGCTGGAGCATTGATATTTTGTATGTTTCCTTAATGAAAGACTGATTTCTAGACCGGGTACCCAGAACTTTTATGGACTGAATTATGCTTTGAAAATAGTCTCACCTGGAAAGTGACTGGCAAACAGTTTAACTATTTCTACCCTTGGCCTTTGTTGGGAGGGGATGCCGTGTGAATCTTGGGCAGCAAGCCGGAATGTGGTCTTTATGAAAGTGACTCCCAATATTCCCCTAATATTCTAATGTGACCCTAGACTTGGACTGAGCATTCAGTTCACTTACCTGAGTGAAAATAATTCACTTTTAGCTCTGGTTAGAAATCAAACTTGTGAAGACAAGGAGGAAGCCTTATATGGTTCCATGGAACTTCTTGATCTCAGAGAACCCTTAATTGGAGTCTGTTTTTCCTAACATACACAAAAGTATGTGAAGCAGTCTCATGTAGAAGGTTCTCTTGTTTTAGCAGCTTGATGGTAAAGGGAAATGTCTTCATTAAACTCATAGGAATCTCCAATTTGTTCTATAGGGAGATTGGTGATTCCAGATCTTGTTGATCGTCATCACCATGAGGGTACTTGCTGAAATATAGAATCCTGGTTCAATTCTAGACCTAATCACATTTTCATAGGGCAGGGCTCATTTTAAGAGCTCCCCACATGAAGCTGGTGATGAGCCAGGTTGGGGAATCACTGAGGCAGGACATCTTGAGGCAGAGGAGGAGGACTCAGGGAATGTAGCTGACGTCCTCAAGATGATTTGGTCCCTTATTGTCTAATGATTGTGATCTTTAAAATGTTTTAAAATTAAAACTTCATTTTGATATATATTACATCTAGTTTGGAAAATCTATAAAGGGTGTAGCTTATGTCAGAAACATACATATTTCTATGGTTCAAATCATTGCCCTTTGTATTTTCCAGCCGATGAATGTAAGGCTTACAAAAAGCAGACAACTTGGTCAGGCTCACCCACAGACTAAGTGGCAGAGGCATGTTTCAAGCTCAGTTTTGTCAGGTCCCAAAGAGTCCATGTTCTTTATCCTATATCATGCTTACAAGTAAAGAGGAAATGGGTGGGTCCTGATTTCCATGGCTCCTCTTGACCAGGTGGATTTTTAACTAAGGGTGTGTCTTCTTACAGCCTTCTAGTTTTCACTGTGGTTGTTGCTTATGATTACAGAATGCTCCAGAGGAGAATAGGGTCAATTCTTCCTATTTGGCATGCAGGTCCTTAGCTATTTGTGAGGGCTGAACCGGAAGCAGTAGACATGGATGTTATTGGCTGAAATACCACTGGAACATGTTGCTCTTCATATTTATGTATACCATTTGCTAAATTTCTCATTATCCTGAATGTAAGGTGAGTGCTTGCACTCAGTGCAGTTGAAAGAAGTTAGGCTGCTTGATTCAGCAAGAAAATCCTCTTCTTCCCCGAGGAGTTCATGGTTTACATGGCAAAGCACTTTAAAAATTGGGTGAGGTATTCTGCATTCAGGAATAACTGTAGGGTCTCAATCAGGGAAGGGAGTAACTGGGCAGTGCAGATGTGCACTTTGAAATAAGGCTGGTTTGATTCTAAAGGCTGGAGCAAAAATGGATGTCAGGATAGAGAATAATTGTATTGATATGGTTTGGCTGGGTCTCCTCCCAAATCTCATCTTGAATTGTAGTTCCCATAATCCCCATGTGTCATGGGAGGGACCTGATTGGAGATAATTAAATCATGGGGACAGTTTCCCCCATGTTATTCTCATGATAGTAAGTTTTCACAAGATCTGATGGTTTCATAAAGGGCTTCCCCCTTTGCTCAGCTCTCATTCTTCTTCTTCCGGCTGCCATGGGAAGAATGATGTGTTTGCTTTCCCTTCTGCCATGTTTGTAAGTTTCCTGAGGCCTCTTTCAGCCATGCTGAACTATGAATCAATTAAACCTCTTTCCTTTATAAATTACCCAGTCTTAGGTATGTCTTTATTAGCAGCATGAGAACAGACTAATACAAGAAATTGGTACCACAGAGAGTGGGGTGCTGCTGTAAAGATACCTGAAAATGTGGAAGTGACTTTGGAACTGGCTAACAGGCAGAGGCTGTAACAGTTTGAAAGGCTCAGAAGACAAGAAAGAAGATGTGGGAAAGTTTAGAACTTCCTAGAGACTTGTTGAATGGCTTTGACCAAATGCTGCTCCTCTCAGATGAAGATGAGGAACTTGTTGGGAACTGGAGTAAAGGTCCCTCTTGCTATACACAGAGACAGGTAATATTTTGTGCCTGCCCTAGAGATCTGTGAAACTTTGAACTTCAGAGAAATGATTTAGGGTATCTGGTGGAAGAAATTTCTAAGTGGCAAAGCATTGAAGAGGAAACAGTGCATAAAAGTTTGGAAATTTTGCAGCTTGGTGATGGGATAGAAAGGAAAAACCCATGTTTTGGGGTGAAATTTACTTCAACTGCAGAAATTTGCATAAGTAATGAGGAGCCGAATGTTAATCACCAAGACAATGTGGAAAGTGTCTTCAAGGCATGTCATAGATCTTCATGGCAGCATCTCCCATCACAGAATCTGAGGCCTAGAAGGGAAAAATGGTTTTGTTGCCTGGGCCCAGGTCCCCCTGCTCTACACAGCCTTGGGGCATGGAGCCCTGCATCCCAGCTGCTTGAGTTCCAGCCATGGCTAAAAGTAGATAATGTATAGCTCAGGCCATTGCTTCAGAGGGTGCAAGCCTCAAACCTTGGTGGCTTACATGTGGTGTTGGGCCTGCAGGTGCACAGAAGTCAAGAACTGAGGTTTGGGAACCTCCGCCTAGATTTCAGGGCATGTATAGAAACGCCTGAATGTCCAGACAGAAGTCTGCTGCAAAGTCAAAGCCCTCATGGAGATCCTCTGCTAGGGCTGTGTGGAAGGGAAATGTGAGTAGTAGCCCTCACATACAGTCCCCACTGGGGTACTGCCTGGTGGAGCTGTGAGAAGAGGGCCACCATCCTCCAGACACCAGAATGGTAGATCCACTGACAGCTTGCACCATGCACCTGAAAAAGCTGCAGATACTTAATGCTAGCGTATGAAAGCAGCCAGGAGTGCGGCTGTACCCTGAAAAGCCACAAGAACAGAGCTCCCCAGGCCATGGGAACCCACTTTTTGCTTGCATCAGCGTGCCCTGGATGTGAGACATGGAATCAAAGGCGATTGTTTTTGAACTTTAAGGTTTAATGACTACCCTACTGGGTTTCAGACTTGCATGGGCACCTGTAGTGCCTTGTTTTGGCCAATTTGTTTTATTTGGAATGGGTGTATTTACTTAATGCCTGTACCCCCATTGTATCTAGAAAGTAGCTAACTTGCTTTTGATTTCACAGGCTCATAGGTTGAAGAGTCTTGTCTCAGATTAGACTTTGGACTTGGACTTTTAGGTTAATGCTGGAACGACTTGAAACTTTGGGGGATTCTTGGAAGGGCATGATTATGTTTTGAAATGTGAGGACATGAGATTTGGGAGGGTCAGGGGTGGAATAATATGGTTTGGCTATGTCCCTACCCAAATCGCATCTTGAATTGTAGTGCCCATAATCCCCACATGTCATGGGAGTGATCTGATGAGAGGTAATTGAAACATGAAGGTGCTTTCCCCCATGCTATTCTTGTGATAGTGAGTAAGTTCTCACAAGATCTGATGGCTTCAGAAGGGGCTTCCCCCTTCATTTGACTCTCATCCTTATCCTTCCTGCTGCCATGTGAAGAAGGACATGTTTGCTTCCCCTTCTGCTATGATCATAAGTTTCCTGAGGCTTCCTTCAGCCATGCTGAACTGTGAGTCAATTAAACCTATTTCCTTTATAAATTACCCATTCTCAGATATGTCTTTACTCACAGTGTGACAATAGACTAATACATGTGGAGTCTGAGTTGATAATGAGTTGGTGAAATTGAGAGGAGACCTTGTTACAAATGGAGCAAGGGAGAACAAAGAATGAAGAAGGTAACAAAATGGGTGAAGCTGATTGGAGACAAATGTTACAAATTGAATCAGTGGGAACAAAAAATGGATTGAGACAAATTGTTAAAAATATAGCCAGTGGGAACAAAATATAAAAAAAGAAACAGAGATGGTGGAATTGGGATTAAAAGAGATGAGATAATGAAACGGCCATATGCTTCAAAATGGAAAATTTAGAGGAGAATTAACCTCTGTCAAAATTTGGAAAAATTCTCCAGATTTACTTCAAGAGTTGTGGCAGTTGCCCCCCACAAAATAACTTGCCCATCTGAACTATTCTATTGATGATAAAATGAGCACTAAGTAAACCTTGGATAATAAGTAGGTAATATATGATATACTGATAATAGTATATTCCAAAACGACATACTTTCTGCATGACAATAATACTTTATACATATAAACTACTTCCCTTTATGTGTCTGAAGCAAAGCTGGGTGGAGAATGAGATTCTCATGGAAAAACCAATGCAGGAAGTGCCTAAACCTGGGTTGTACTGGAGGATAGGGGGCAGTGCCTTTTGATAGGAGAATGTTTTTCTCCTCATTATCTCTAGGGGGCAGGAAGGCAGGCAGCCCTTGGAGCACCATGTTTGAACAGACAGTAGGTTTACTACTGTCTTTTAAGTGAATACATTAAAAAACCTTTAAAAAATATGAGAACTGGAACAGTTAAGTAAGCAAAGAAAAGAAAACAGCAAAGCTAAGTCATAGCCCATAGATGTCAGTAGAATCAAAAGGATCTGGCTAACAGGAAGCGGGATTCCAAGCTGCTTCCACTAACAAGAATAGGGTTTCATTGATGCTGCTTCTACGCTTTGTCTGAGGCAGAGGTTGTATAAGCCCATTCAGCAGGAGTCTCAGCCTTTGGATTTCCATATCAAAGACAGACTGTAGTTCTCTGCTTGCCTTGGTGGCAGTTTGACAGCCAATATCCTACCTCAGATCAATGCACTCTGCCAGTCATGACCACAATGGGGACTTCCTAAGTTATCTGTGCTGAGAAATGTATTCTTTTCAAATTATTTGCGAGGCAAATTTCAGCAGGGAGGAAAAACCCTCGAGCTTTTGGCTCTGGAGGTGAGATGAGACTTTATAATCAGCTGAGCTCACCTCCTTCTATGTTTTCTTCTGGTATCAGAATTAAGTGATATCTAAGAATAAACAACTGTGAAAGCAAGGTATTTTGATATTTTCAGCTTTAGCTACTGTTTCCAGCTCTTCAATTGATTTTATAAAACGCACAAAGGCTCAAATGAGGATAAATTATTCTCTGGAGGCAGGCCACACTCAGAAAAGAGATCTAGTTTTCCTTCCTTTCCATCTCTCCTTCCCTTTTCTCTTCCTCTCATTCTTCCTTCCTCCTAGTTTTTCTCCTTCCTTTTTAAAAATTTTCTTTTTATCTTGTTCTCTGCATAAAAAGGGCACAGGAACAGCAACACATCATACAAATGTGATTATTATATTCCAGGAACCACTAGATGACTTGGCCACAATGGGCTTTCTCTAGGAAGGTTAAAGGAGAACTTCATTTATTATATCATGTTATGATAAGTTTTGCTCCAACACACCCTCAAATAATATTTTTAAGGCTCAAATTCTTATTGTAGACATAACTTTTAGATATTGAACTATTAGAAGAGCCAAATCTTTCAAAGAACTCTGGCTGCATTTGGATAGCAAAGAGACTTCTATGTCATTGAGTAATTAAGCCATGCATTCTTGTGCATGATTATATGATAATCATTCATAACTTCTTAAGATTCTTTCCTCCTTTTGTTGCCATACCTTTACGTCAGTGTTTCCCAGTAAGTATCTAGGAACACTGGTGCTCCTTCTATGAGAAGTAAGTAGGGGTAACTCTAGATAAGCGGCCTCTGGTTGTGTAAGTTTGGGAAATGTCATAACATACTCTAAAGTCCCACAAGGCAAATCTATGTATCGAAGGCTCTATAAAGACCTGCAGTAAATAAGGTTTCTTAACTAAGTTAACCCACTGTTTCACTTACAGATTTGACCAGAGAACATTAACTTGTGTATTCTCCACTAACAATTGTAAATCTAGGGCACTGTTTCAGTCTACCTTTCTCTTCTCTGACCATGCTACCTCTCGCCTCTGAATCTTCTTTCTCCTTTAATACCCAGACCTGGACTTCTTCAGTGCTCAACTTTTACTTCTAGGTCTTTTCTCCTGTGCATTGTTTTGAGGGTTTTATAAACTTCTATGCATTTATACAGAATATAAACTCAACTCCGTGGAAGGTTTTGGTCCTTCTCTTTGGTTCCCATTTGCATTTCCAACTGATTTTCTTATAAATCCATGCAGAAGTCCCACCACTTCACTCTCTTCAACTGAACTAAATTCGTCTTTTTTCACAATCTAGTTTTCACTTCCAATCTCTCTATGTGTTACTGATACCAACTTGCTGCCTTGACAGGAGGAAATCTTGAAGTCATGTTTAACTCCCTTTTCCCCTCTTGGAAATATGATTACTGACATTTCCCATACATATCTGAAGACCTCTTGCTTCTATGGCGAAACATTTAACATTAAAAGGATGATAGCGATCTTTATTTATTGACTTAAATCTCTATACAAGTTTGAGGAGTCCAATCTGTGAAATTAAATAACTACAAGTAATGGTTGGTATCATAAAATGTCAGTTAAACTGGAATAGCATTTCTTAGGGAACTCTGTTGGAATTCTCTATCCTCCAGCCTCCCACCTACCCCAACTTAGAGTTCAAATGAACACATAAGGAAAATGAACATCAGAATAAAATTAGAAAGAAAGCAATACTCTTTCCCAAACTGGGAAAAAATGGAAGTTGGTGAGGGATACATTCTGAGCAACTGTAGGACACAGGGAGGGGAGAATGCATTGAGTCAGTTACTGAGTCCAAGGCTGATACATACACTGCTCTGCCACGCAGCAAGGAGTCCTGGTGTCTGTGCCTGTAGGTTTTATTGGGGCAGCAATGCTTATTAATTGGGATTCTTAATATTTGAACTCTCTGTGTGGTCTGGTGAATGGGGGGCCCCCTACATTCCCTTTAGCTTGTTCTTTAAAATGTACCTTGGTCACATTGGCTAAGCTCCTCATAGAAATTATTTCTTTGAGTTCTGGAGTTCTGTTTCCTAGCTGCCACCTCCCACCTCCCCCCTCCCACCTCCCCCCCCCCCCCCCCCCCCCCCATTTTTTTTTTTTTTTTTTTTTTTTTTGACCTTATGCACAAAAGCAGTGCACGGTCACCAAATAAAAATACAAATTGACCAAGAGAACAAATAAATAATACCTGTAATTTTATGCAACCAGATGGCTTGGTTTGTATCTTGCCACCTACGTCTCTGCTCCGGTGTATGTATGTGTGTTTCTTTACAAAGATCATTCTGCTATCATTTCCTAATCTGCATTTTAAGATTTATAATATATTTGAAAATCTTCCCACACAATAAATGTACTTCCACAGCCTTATTTGTGAGGGCAGCATAGTATTTCACTTCCAAAGGTCCTCTGATGTTTTTTGGACAGTTCAATTAATGGAATTTCTTGCGTCATGAACAGTGTTGTTATGAATTCTCACAGCTAAAACTGTGTGCATGAGTTTCGTTTTTCATTTGGATGAAGTATTTAAAGTGGATTTGCTAAATTAAGGACCAGGCAAACTTTTAAGTTTTATGAAGTGTATTCTGACAAATTAACCTCCAAAGAAGCACTTACTATTGCTTCTTTCTCTTATATAAATGTTTTATATGCTTCAAATTGAAAAATATCATTTTATTGTTATTTTTATTTTTAATTTTTTATTACTTATTGGGTTGAATATACCATTACATCTTCATTCTTTAATATTGCTTTACTAGTTAGTAATTCATGGGAACTACTAGCTCATGTCTTTTCTCTATTTCTATTGGGATATTTAACTTTTTGTTATCAAGTTTTGAGGGCCCTTTCTATATTAATGGCTGATATTTTATAGTGAGTAAGGATTTGTTTGGCATTTATTATTTGCCAGAAAGCATTCTAAGCTTTTACTCATATTATCTTTGTTTTAAGCCTTACGACTTCTTATAAAGTAGGTACAATTGCTATTTCCTTTAGTTTTGGATGAAGAAATGAAGGCAGCATAAGAAGTTTGTTGAAAGGTACATGGTTTATAAATTTAAGAGCTAAAACTTTGCTGAAGCAATTTGGTTCTTATCCTGCTTGCTATCCAGCCTTTTTAAAAGCATTAATATTAAA
Organism: Theropithecus gelada; assembly: GCF_003255815.1. Taxonomy (NCBI): domain Eukaryota; kingdom Metazoa; phylum Chordata; class Mammalia; order Primates; family Cercopithecidae; genus Theropithecus; species Theropithecus gelada. Next base: position 69,490,874 of record NC_037684.1, read on the forward strand.
CACGTTGATCATCTGAGTGTGTTATCACTTAATTTTGAATTTTTAAAATTGACCCACAAAATAGTTTTATTTTATGCAACGAAATCTATTGGTGTTTCCTAGTTTTGGTGTTATCGTTAGGCTTGTATTTTTCCCAATGCTTATCGGTTGTTCTGAAACCTTTTTAGCCTAAAATTGGCAATGTCTTCTTTTTCCTGTGTAAATATTTATATGTATTTTTGTCATATCTAGATTTTCTATATTGTTTTATTAATCTATTTCTACATTGGTATCATCCTTTTTGTAGTTAAAAATATATTTTAATATCTAATAGGGAAATCTTTTAAAGAAATCTTTTAAATAAAAGGTTTTATTTTGGGTAAAGAAAAGGTATTGTTTTTTCTTGGTTAGTCTTTTATTTCCTTCAGGAAAGACTTGCCCGTATCTTTAGAAATTTCTGAATATTTCTTTCATTTATTTTTAGGTGATTAAATATGTTCATTGATATTTTGAGACTGATCTTTTCTTTTTATCATTTTTTGTTGTTGTTGTTGTTGGTTCCCATTTCCCATCTGGGGGATGCTCTGCTCCATTCTAGCTATGTGGTTCATTAGGAGCTGTCATGTTCTAATAGACCCCACCCTCCATTTAATTGGTTAAAAGTTGGGACTCCCACCCAAGCAAGGAGAGCCAGTGAATTTCCCCATATCTTTAACCTTGGGACCTAGAGAATACGTTCCCTTCTGGTAGTGGAAAGAGCCGGGAGCTGGGGAATGACATATTTCAAACCAGTTGGAAGAACCCGAGTTACAATGAAAGACACTGAAGCTGCTGCACAGATAAAAGAGGGTGAGGGGGAAGACCATCAGACAGTGTTCAGGCCTTGGCTCTAGAAGACCTGTGGCCTAGCTACTAGGTGTTCCTGATCTTCCCTGACAGCTCATGGGAACAAAGGACCCACGGTCACATGGGCTGCTAATTATCCTTCCAATAAATTCTACTTTGCCTAATTTAGTTCAGAATCATTTCAGTTATTTGCAACCAAAGGAATCCTGAATGGTGTACCAGTCATTATTGATATGTAAAATGGTTTTTACATATTTTTATTTATAAAAATCATATTTATAATATTTTTGCATATTCTAAGCGATTTTTGCATATTCTAAGTGATCAAACAAAAATCATTTATTATTTTCAATAATTTCTCATTTGGATTTTTCAGATTTTCAGAAATTAAAGCATATCATTTGTGAATGATAATATTATTGCATAATTCCAACATATATACACACATATATATGTATATATTATATATACATATATATGTATCTATTGGTGTTTCCTGGTTTTGGTGTTATTGTGTATATATATGTATATATGTGTGTATATGTGTGTGTATATACACGTATACACACATATTTACACACACACCATTTCCTTTCTGATTGTGTTTGCAAGGACTTCCAAATTTAGTAACAGCAGTGCTGATACTCATGTCATTCCTGATTTTCTCTTTTTAGTTTTTTGGAAATGGGGTCTCATACTGTCATTCAGACTGGAGTACAGTAGTGTGATCATAGCTTCCTGCAGCCTCAAACTCCTGGGCTCAAGTGATTCTCCTATCTCAGCCTCCTGAGTAGCTGGGACTACGGGAATGCACTTCTGTGCCTGGCTAATTAAATTTTTTTCTTTTTTTTTTTTAGAAATGGAGTCTTACTATGTTGCTCAGGCTGGTCTGTAACTTTTGTTCTCAAGTGATCCTTCTGCCTCAGTTTCTGGGGCTGCTGAGATTACACGTGTGAGCCACTATGCCCAGCTTCTGATTTTAGTAAGAAGGTCTCTAGACTTGCAGGGTTAAGAATGATCTTTGGGAGGCTGAGATGGGTGGATCACCTGAGGTCAGAAGTTCGAGAGCAGTCTGGCCAATGTGGTGAAACCCCGTCTCTACTAAAAATACAAAAATTAGCTGGGTGTGGTGGTGCACGCCTGTAGTCCCAGCTACTCGTGAGGCTGAGGCAGGAGAATTGCTTGAACCCGGAAGGCAGAGGTTGCAGTGAGCTGAGATTGCGCTGTTGCATTCCAGCCTGGCGACACAGCGACACTCCATCTCAAACAAAACAAAACAAAACAAAACAAAAAAGAATGATCTTTGCTGTTGGTTTCAGATAGATATATGTTTTCACATTAATTTAATATATTTTATTCTTATTTTACAAAAACCCATGATTTTAAAGAAGTTAACAGCAACTTTTTTATTTAGAAACTTTTTTTAACATCTAAGAAAATGACTATCTTTGCTTACCCACAGTGGATAGTTTCTGAGACCTCTGGTCTGAAACTGAGGATGGTACTGGGCTCTATATGTATTACATTTTTTTTTAATACCTTCATACCTGTGATAAAGTTTAATTTAAAATTAGACACAGTAAGAGATTATTAATAATAACTAATAATAGAGTAGAACTATTATACTGTAATAAAAGTTCTGTGAATCTTGTCTCTCTCTCTTTCAAAATATCTTACTGTACTATACTTCCTCTCACGTGGTGATATGGTTTAACTCTGTTTTCCCACCCAAATCTCATCTGAAACTGTAATCCAGAGGAGGTAACTGGTGGGAGGTGATTGAATCATGAGGGGTGGATTTCCCTCTTGCTGTTCCTATGATAGTGAGTGAGTTCTCATGAGATCTGATGGTTTAAAAGTATGTGGCACTTCCCCCTCACCTCTCTCCTGCCACCATGTGATGTGTGCCTTGCTTTCCCTTCACCTTCAGCCATGATTATAAGTTTCCTGAGGCCTCCACAGCCAAGTGGAACTGTGAGTCAATGAAACCTCTTTTTTTTTTTTTTTTTTTTTTGTAGATTACCCAATCTCAGGTAGCTCTTTAGAGCACATTGAAACAATCTAATACACTTGGATACACTGGACAAAGGGATGATTCATCCCCTGTGTGGAATAGACTGGATAGCAAGAAATTTCATCATGCTACTTAGAACAGCACAGAATTTAAAACTTATGAATTGCTTGTTTCCGAAATTTTCCACTTCATATATTTGGGCTGTGAGTAACTGAAACAGAGAAAAGTAAAATCATGGAAAAGGGAAAACTGCATATGCTTTAGAAAATCTTTGTAAATTCATCGATATAATTAATTATGTTCGTAGTTTTTAAAAAGGACTGATCCATTTTCACAATTCTGGCGAAAGACTATTGTGCTGTCTTCAATGTATGTGATTGATCGATTGATTTTCTTTATACTACCTTGTCTAAGAGTATGTGATTTATTTAATATGTGGTTAGGTTTGTTTTGCTAATATTTTCCTTACCAGTTTTCTTGTATATTCATAACTAAATGTTGGTCTAAGTTTTTTGTTTGTTTGCTTGTTTTGTTTTTAAGGCAATGTTTTTCAGATTCTGTTATCAGGATTCTGCCAATTCTCTGTCCATTTACTTGTTTTGGAGCAATTACAATGCCACATGAATTAATTGTCTCTTGATATTAGCTAGGACTCACTAGTAAAATTCCTGAGTCCGGGTTTATTGGGGTTCCTTAAAATCATTAATGACTCTTTTGGCAGCTATTTCTGTTTTCAACCTTGTGTCAAGTTTGGAACCTTAGTTTTTGCTGAAAAATACTCATTTCATTGAAATATCACATTAGTAGATTTGTACATAGTGTTTATATTAAAATTTTCTTTTACATCTGTGGTTACATGCCCTTTCTCATTTATGGTTTTTTTTTTTGTTTTGAAGTTAAGCTGACTTAGAGCTCTGTTCATTTTGTGGTCAGTAAATCAGCTCTTGGATTTATTAATCAATCCATCTTTTATTTCTAGTGCATTACATTTTTCCATTGTCTTTATTAGTACTCTCTAATACTTACCTGTTTCCTTTCTGTAAATTTCCTGTGTTGTATGCTTAGGTAATTGATTTTCATTCTTTCTAGTTTATAATGAAACAATTTAAAGCTTTGTTAAAAATAAATAACATCTTTAACTTTTATTTACTTTATTTGGTCTAAAATATGATGAATAGTGCTAATTAAAGCAATAAAAAAGCTGAATCTAGCCGTCTCCCTACTCATACTTACTAATTATGTAACTCATATCTTTTGTAAACTTTTTAAGGGCACTAGTTAATCTTATAATGACTTAGAGAGTTTAATTACAGCTTTTCACTTCAGTGTTTTGTCAGTTTTTCCAAACATTCAAGCAATTTTTCCTTTATTCATTTCAATATATGCCATTTTGTTTGTAAAGATTCTTATCAACTAACTTCTCTGTTAATATTTTCTGTTTTTATTTTTTTAACTGACACCTAATAATTGTACATATTTATGGAGTAGGGTATAATATTTTGCTACATGTATACAATGTATAATGATCAAATCAAGGTAATTTGCATACCCATCACATCAAGTATCTGTTAATTTTAAAGTTTATGAATTTAAAGGGACTCTCCTTTTCCCATTTTATAGCTTTTGCTCAGAATTTCACTTGGTTTAATACTAATTTGGGGACTCCAGCTAGGGGTGCCAGTTGTCTGATTCAACATTTTCATCAATTTAATCTTTCTGATGCCCTTTGTTGAGTATGATACAAAAGTATCCACTGGATTTTGCCACAAGAAGTCGATTGGCAGTGGTGAATCAGGGGGTTTCAGTGGAAATGAGCCTGCCAAACTTCGGAGTGCTGAGCTCTCCTGGCTGTGTGGAGCTACTGCAAGCGACTCTTCCCATGAGTGTGTGTTTGTGAAGAGGGTGTGAGGTGAGAATGAGATAGGATGAGAGACATAAAAAGAAAAATAATTTGGGGCAGAGGGTGCAGGGAGAGAATTAAGCACCTTTAAATGCTAATGGGAAAACCCCAGTATAGAACAGTGTTGAAATCTCAGGTGAGAAAGTAGATCATTCATGAAATTAAATCCCTGGAGGAGCTGTTGAAAATAGGATCTAGATCATAAGGGAAGGGATTAGTTTTATGCAGGAAGAGAGATGCTTCTTCCATCGTCCTGATTAGGAAGGTGAACGTGACCTTTAGAAACACTGGGAAGCTTGAGGTGGCAGCAAAGGAGAAAGCATTTCCTTCTGTCTTGTGAATTCTATTTTACCATAAAATAGTAGGCCAGTTGTCTGTTGAAAAGAAGAAGGGATATGATAATGTACAGATTTTCAGTGAGTTTGAAATAGTCACACTGAAAAACAAGAGTTAGATTGTTGTTGTTTTTTTGTAGGTGGAGTTTTGCTCTTGGTGGCCAGGTTGGAGTGCAATAGCATGATCTGGGCTCACCACAACCTCCGCCTCCAGGTCTCAAGAGATTCTCCTGTCTCAGCCTCCTGAGTAGCTGAGGTTACAGGTGTGAGCCACCGTGCCCAGCCAAGAGGTAGATTTGATGAAAGAAAAACAGACAAATTGTCACAGATTGCTGAAAACTCAAGAGAAGGCAGAAATCATGGATTTGAGGTCATACTGTTTCATGAGGTTGTATAATTTCCTTCACTGTTATTTAGCAGCCTGGAAGTAAGAGCGGAGAAAGTGAAAAGTTAAGTTGATCCATGGTGCGTGGATTTCACAGGGCCGATGGAAGAGAATCACAGCACAAGGGAGTTGAAGATATTGCTGAGAGTGGCTGAAATAATAATGGGATGCAGAAGGAAAAAGAATCAGGGCTGGGCTCAAAGAGTGAACTGAAGTGGGGGAGGTTCTGGAACTCAGTTCTTAATGAGATCAAATAACATATGCCATGAAGTAATGGAGAGAAAACTGAAAACGTAAGAAGTGTATTTTCAAAAAAATAATTTTATTTGGAACATAATAATAACAGTTGGTCCTGCTGTCTTTTGTTTTTCTGTTCTATGTGATAAGATGCTTTATTCAGAGTCCTTGAAATCTACAAATTACCAAAACTTACTCAAAAAGAAATAGAAAAGCAAGTCCAGGTGTGGTAGGTTACTCCTGTAATCCCAGCGCTTTGGGAGGCTCAGGCAGATTGATCGCTTGAGCCCAGGAGTTCGAGACCAGCCTGGGCAACATAGTGAGACACTGTCTCTACAAAAAATAAACGAAATTAGCTGAGTGTGTTAGTACACATCTGCAGCCCTAGCTACTCAAAAGGCTGAGCCAGGAGGATCAATTGAGTCCAGGAAGTTGAGGCTGCAGCGAGCCATGATCGTGCCACTGAACTCCAGCCTGAGAGACGGAGTAAGATCCTGTTTCAAAACACCACCACCACCACCAAAAAAAAAAAAAAAAAAAGAAAAAAGAAAAGTTAGAAAGCTCTATATAAACAAAATAAATTTAATGTAGAATAAAACAAAACTTCCCACAAACAACCTTCAGTTCCAGATGACTTGTCTGGTGAGTTACATAAACATTTAAGAAAGAAAATAGTACTAATTTCACACAAACATTCAGAAAATACAGAAGGGAAAAATTCCTAACTAATTCTATAAGGCTTATACTACTCTGATATACAAATCAAAAAAGGATTACAATGAAATAAAACTACAGACCTATATCTTTTATAAAATTAGATTAAAAATTCTTACCAAAGTTTCAGCAAATCAAGTTCAATAATACATAAAAAATAGTACACCATGACCAAGATGTGTTTATCCTGGTCATAAAGGGTTGATTTAACATCTGAAAGTCAATCAATATATTTCAACATAGTAAACAAGCAAAATAAGCCACATGATTATGTCAATAGATGCAGAAAAAATATTTGACAAAATTCAACGCTTATTTTTAATGAAAGCCATCAGTAAATTATTAAAAGAGAAAGCTTTCTCAACCTGAGAAACTAAGATGGTACTCAGTGATGAAAGCTCAATGTTTTCTATAGGAACAAGGCAGGGATGTCCCCTCTCCCCACACCTATTCAAAATTGTGAAGTTCTATTCAATGCAACAAGGCAAGAGGAAATAAATAAATGGTATTCAGAGTGGAAGGAAGTAAAAGTGTCTTTATTTGTAAATGTCTTGTTGGTGTATATAAAAATCCACAAAAGAATATTACAAGAATTAATAAAAAGTTTAGCACAGTTACAGCAAGTCAAAAATACAGGAATCAACTGTATATCTCTATACCAGCAATTAACTATTAGAAATTGAAACAAAATTTCATTACAGTAGCATCCAAAGATAAGATATTTACGAGCCAACTGAATGAATGATGTTCATGACCTTATATATTAGAATGTATATTAAGATTATAAAGGAAAATGAAAGGCCTAAAAAAAATGATTAGATGTACCATGTTTATGGACTGCAAAGGATCCAGAGATTTGGTACAAAGCCAATTAATACCCTAGCAGGCTTTTTGTTGTTATTTTGGGTTAATTTTTTAATAGACTATTTTTTAGAGCAGTTTTAGGTGCACAGGAAAACTGAGCAGAAACACATTATACTTCCTGCCCCAACACAGGCACAGCCTACTCCACTACCAACATAAACACAAAAGCGAAATAGCTGTTACAGTTGATGAACCTACATTGATATCTCATCATCCAAAGTCCATAGTTTACATTAGGGTTCACTCTTGGTGTTGTATATCCTATGGATTTTGAAAAACGTATGATGACATACATCCACCATTATAGACCATGAAGAATAGTTTTACTGTCTCAAAAATCCTTTGCACCCTTCCTATTCATACCTGCCTCCTCCTACACTCTGGAAACCACTAATTTTTTACTGTCTTCATGGTTTTGCTCTTACCAGAATGTCATATAGTTGAAATTGTACAGCACTTAGACTTCAGATTAACTTCTTTCACTTAGTAACAAGCCTTTAAGACTCCTCCATGTCTTTTCATGGCTTGGTAGCTCACTTATTTTTAGTGCTGAATAATACTTCATTGTCTGGATGTATCAGTTTATCCATTCACTTAAGGACTTTTTTTTTTCTTTTTTTGAGACAGAGTCTCACACTGTTGCCCAGGCTGGAGTGCAGTGGCATGATCTCGACTCACTACAACCTCTGTCTCCCGGGTTCAGGCGGCACTCCTGCCTCAGTCCCCCGAGCAGCTGGGATTACAGGCACCTGCCACTATGCCCGGCTAATTTTTTTGTATTTTCAGTAGAGACGGGGTTTCACTATGTCAGCCAGGCTGGTCTTGAGCTCCTGACCTTGTGAGCCACCAGCCTTGGCCTCCCAAAGTTCTGGGATTACAGGCGTGAGCCACTGCGCCTGGCCCACTTAAGGACATTTAGTTGCTGCCAAGTTTCAGAAATTATGAAGAAGGCTTCTGTAAACATCCATGTGCAGGTTTTTGTGCAGACATACTTTTCAACCCATTTGGGTAAATGCTAAGGAACAAGATTGCAAAATCATATGGTAAATGTATGTTTTGTTTTGTACAAAACTACCAAGCTGTCTTCCAAAGTGACTGTACAGTTTTGCATTTCTATAAGTTATGAATGAGAGTTTCTGGTTTCCCACGTCTTCATAAACATTTAATGTTGTCAGTGTTTTGGATTTTGGCCATTCTAACTGGTGTGTGCTGATATCTCATTGTTGTCTTAATTTGCAATTCCCTGATGGCACACAGTGTTGAGCATTTTGTTTTTAAATCTATTTGGCATCTGTATGTCTTCTTTAGTGATGTCTGTTCAGATCTTTCACTCATTTTAAAATTCATATTGCTTATTTTCTTATTACTGACTTTTAAGAGTTATTTGTATATTTTGGATAATAGTCCTGTATGAGGTATATCTTTTACAAATATTTTATCACAGTTTGTGGCTTGACTTTCAATTCTATTAACAATGCTTTTTGCAGAACAAAAGTTTTTAATTTTAATGAAGTCTAGCTTATTGTTTCTTTCATGGATTGTGCCATTGGTATTTTATCTAGAAAGTCATTATCAAACACATGTTACGTAGATTTCTTCTGTGTTATCTTCTAGTTTTATAGTGTTTCATTTTACATTTAGGCCTATGATGTCTTTCTAAGCTAATTTTTGTTAAGATTATAAGACCTGTGTTCAGATTCATTTTTTTGCATGTAGATGTCCAGTTATTCCTGCACTATTTGTTAAAAGTCTGTCTTTGTTCCACTGATTACTTTTACTCTTTTGTCAAAGATCAGATGACTAAATTTATGTGGGTCTATTTCTGGGCTCTATATTTGTCTACTCTTTCACCAATATCACACTGTTTTGATTACTGTAGCTTTATAGTAAGTCTTGAAGGCTGATAGGGTCAGTCCTCCAGCTTTGTTTTCTTCTCTGCCAGTGCTGCATTTATTCTGGATCTTTTGCCCTGTAACATAAATTTTAGAATCAGATTTTTAATTCTCACAAAAATAACTTGCTAGAATTTTGATTGGGATTAAATTGAATCTGTAGATCAAATTGGGAAGAATTGACATTTTGATAATATTGAGATATGTGAATGCAGACTATATCTCCATTTATTTAGTTCTTTGATTTCTTTCATCAGAATTTTTATAACTTTCCTCCTATAAATTCTGATTATATTTTGTTAGATTTATATTTCATTTAAACTTTAAAAATTTTCATTACATATTGAATTTTCAGTGCTGCTAATGTGAATGGTGATGCAGTTTTGTTCATTTTTTTTTCTTGAATGCTGTCTGCTTTCTCCAATATAATGCTTAACATATGAATCATATTTGTTTTAAGTTCCAGGTTTGATAATTCCACCATCCCTGACATAATCCGTGTCTGATTTTGATGCTTACTCTGTGTCTTCAAACTGTGTGTGTGTGGTTTGTTTTTTGTTTTTGTTTGTTTGTTTTTGCCTTTTAGTATGCCTTGTCATTTGTTTTGATGGCTGAAGATGATACACTGTGTGAGAGAGGGAGAGCGTTCTGTAGTCCCATGGTTAGGTCTCAGTGTTGAGTAAGCCTGTGCTTCTGGATGGTGAACTTCACAAGTACTTCTTAGTCTTCCCTCCCCTCCCACATGGGACAGAATGTCTAGAGTGGCCTGACACTGAGTATTTCCACTCCTCTAGGTCAGTTAGCCTCTGATAAAACCCAGAAGGCTATGCTCCAGCTAGTTTCTCCTAGGGGTAGACCTTGTTAAGAACATAATTCTCTGGCATATTTCAAAATGGTTTCTTTTACCCTCCCCCAATGGAAGCACCAAGAGATTTTTTGTGAGTTTATGTCAATGAATTGAATCAGTTCATTAAATTCAATGAATTCAGTTCAATTCGATGAATTCTTGTAGGCAATAATCACTGAAGTGTGTGGGCGTCTTCATGACTGGGTCCTCTGGATTCTTAAACTCTCAACACTTGTCCATACTGAACCTTCAGATATTCTTCAATTACAGTATAAGTTTTCCTATCTAGGCACTTTTTCTGGAGCAGGTTTCTGCTTGTGGGTTTCTCCTCTGGTGAGCTGTGATTCTCTGCATCCTCCTGTCTTTTTCCAACTTTGGGGCAAGCCCTGTGATCTCACTCTGATGAATCTAAGAAAAGTTGTCAATTTTTCTGTTTGTTCAGTTTTTACCTATTTTTAGAATAAAGCGACAATTTCCATGCCCCTTGCATGCCAATTGGAAACTGGGAGTCACAGTAGTATAATATATTTTTATAAATGAAGATTTTATCAGTTGTCTTGTCATATTTCTCTACAAAACATATATTTAAATTATTTCTTTTCATTTGACTACAAGGCTTCAAATATTATCATCATTGTCAGAAAGTAATTGATTACACAATATAAACATGTTGCAAATTTGGTAAATAATTGTTAACCATAAAAAGTAAAATTTTCCGATTTAAAACAATTTGTTAACCTAGTCCTTTGCCATTCACCTTCTTAATTTCAGGGAGGTACACCAAGAAGCCTTTACTGAGGTTATTGAAATGATACTAATTTTACTTGTTTTTCATTTATAGGCACCTTTTAAAAAAGCTAAAATTAGATGGAGCTCAGTTTGAACATCCCTACAAAAATTGAAATCATACCTTTTAGTATTTCCTCCACAAGCCAGTGAACAACTACTTATTTATTCATCTCAAAATTTAATTTTCTCTATCATCTCAAAATGCCTTTACAAATAATAGCCAGACACTTGAGAATTTATATATGTAATATATAAAAATTATATATAACATACATATATAAATTTTGTATAATATACATATATAAATTTTATATAATATACAATATATGATGTATGTACATATACATGTGTGTATATATATACACGTAATTTTATGCTTGAAAATAATTTCATAGAATTAGAATAACATTTAAAATTTGAGAAGGAGTGAGTAATTAAAATTAAATAAAGGCGTTTTCTAAACTTTAGGGCATCATTAGATGCATCATTTACATTGCATACTGGAATATTTTGTCTTTATATACATACATTAATAGATAGTCTCTTTTTCATGTGCAAGATTATTGTGCTTGTGGAAATAATATGCAAATAAAGAAGAGAAGATTTGGGGTCACTAGTAAGCTAGTAAATGGGGAGCTTATAACCGACACATTTGTGGTTGCTGTAAAGTGCTATGTAATATACCAGTGAAACAAATACAAATCTGAGAAGTACATGGTCAAAGTGGATGAACAAGCAGACGGTGAAAAGCAGTCAGCAGGAGACTCTTCACCAAGTAAAAAGTAAATATAGATTTATAGGAGCTCATGACCTCTGAAGTGAATGCAGTTATTTCTCTTGTAAGCCTAAGTATTTACACAAGGATTTACTCAAACATCAAGAAAATATAAAATTGTATTTTACTTCTAATCTACTCTTATACTCAAAGTGGTAACATTGATCTTTTGAAATAAATCTTGAGTGTTTTCGCTTCTTTTTCCTTGAAATGATACAAAATGTGCCCTCACTAAGCTCTTTATTTTTCCGGAGAAGGGTAGCCATGCAGAAGGGATGTGCTTGTGGTAGGTTGGTATTCTCCCTGATGTGGGCATGTGTGCATATGCAAATTCTAACTACCCTAATATTATGGCAGATAGACAGAGGTAAGGCATGGATCCTTGCCCTGAGTTTGTGGCTTTGTTAAAAGTAAGATTCCACTGCCTTTAGTATGTCATCCTGACAATTTCTTTGCTTTGCTTTCACCAGATTCCCTAAGGAGTGATGTATGCATTGAAATTGTCAGAGAATAGGAGAGGTGAAGTCGTTAAACAGCAATCGCCATCTCTCCTGCTGCCCCAATCTATAGAGTATGTCTGAATTCAGATATCTCAACATAGTTCACAATACCCTGCTTTGACTTTAATAGAAATATTATAGCATGAGAATGACTCAAAACCCTGCATGAGTTTCTGGGGCCTTGATTAAAAGAAGTTTTGCAGACACCAACCTTTTGAATGATCTGCCCTCGAGACATTTTACACCGTGGGGTACTGCAGCACAATGAGATTTGGGATGAATGAGAGACATATCTTTCTTTTATAAAGTGAGAGAAAGTGACACTAAAAGGAGCAGTGATAAAAGAAAACACCTGACACCTCTGCCATGGTTCATTTTTAGGCAGCTTCATTTCAGGAAGGAGTCCAAGGACATTGGGAAATCTGCAATTTGAGTCACTTAAATTCTCCTTGGCTACATACCTCTTGGGAAGCATTTGCATGCCCCCAGAGGAATAATACCTCAACTTACAACAACTTCTCATTAGATGCTAACCTTCTTCTTTACCTATATTAGTTTCCTAGGGCTGTTATCACAAATTTCCACAAACTTACTGACTTAAAACGACAGAAATGTATTCTCTCACATTTCTGGAGGCCAGAAGTCTGAAATCCATTTCACAGGGATAAAAATCAAGGTGGCCTCAAGTAGGGGGGTGCTCCCTAGGGAGGCTCCAGAGTACAATCTGTTCCAGGCCTTTTCAGCTTTTGGTGGCTGCCAGCACTTCTTGGTGTGTGGCTGTGTCACTCTCCAATCCCTGCCTCTGTGGTCACAGTATTTTCTTTTATTCTTCTGTGGCAGATCCCCATCTTGCTTCCCCCTGTGTAAGAACACCTGTGACTGCATCCAGATAATCCAGGATAATTTTGGAATCTCAAGATTCTCAACATAATCACATCTGCAAAGACCCTTTTTCCGTAGAAGGTAACATTTACAGGCTCCAGTTGATTAGGACCTGATGCTTTGGAGGCCGTTATTCAGCATACTGCTGTAATTAATAAATATTTTTCATCTGCTTTAATTTATTTTCTGCTGTGCTTTCAGCACAGAAGTGATATACACTGAAAGAAGGTAACTAACAGTTACATTAATTTTTAAAGTTCTGGCAGTGGTGAGTTTTCTTGTGTTCTGGACAAATGTTGCTTGTTAGTCTTTATTTTTATAATAGTTATGAATTTTGGTCTGTGTGTGTGTGCACACATGTATGAAAGATGTCCTCATGGATATTTAATGACGCATTGGCCAATGTGTCACTAAAATATCAGGTGCTCTTTAAAATTTTGGAAAGCAAAGTAAAGTGGGCCATACCAAAGAAAGATAATGCTCATCAAGTCAATGTACCAGGTTCTGATTTTTACAAAACCTTGAGCACTAAATTATATTTCCTGATGCCCAGGCCCTTTTTAGGTACTCCCTAATTCAATCCTTCCTTAAGGTAGTAAATCCCAATAATTATCAATGATTCTAGATACCATGGAACCAATGTCCAGTTCTTTGTTGGGCTATTGCAACCATAGATACTTGGCACCATTTGGTCCTGAGTTTTTGGCGTTCAGAGCCATTTACCCCATAAACATCATGCATTCTAGAAAAAGCCAAACTCTCCAAGGAATAGAAATGATAATAAAATAAAAGTATTATTTGGGTATGAAAGGCCTCTTATTAACTAAATGGGCCTGTGGCATACCAGACAAAGTACTGCAATGGTATCTTCAGCACACAACCCAAGACCAACTATAAATGATCCATTCAAGTCACTTAGGGTCCATGTGTTAAAGGACTTCCAGATGTCCTTGAAGGCAGACCCTCTGTTCTATAATCTGGATCTCATCCACCATATGGTGCTGATTTGGTTGTCGTGATGGAGCAAGGATGAAACACAGGCTGCTTTGCAAGCTCCCAAAGAGTTGGAAAATTGTTTAAGGCCTCATCATTTATCAGGTTGGAAGTCCCAATGGCAAACACTTCCTGACTTCAGTGAAGTAAGGAGATGCATGGCACGCTCTAAGGACAGCCTGTTTATGAAGAATATAAATTATTATTTCAATGCCCTGGAATAACCCCAGATATTTTGGGATCTTAGCAAAATTCTCAGTTCATGGCCAGATGTTTTGAGCTGAATTGGAATTGTTAAATGTAAAATAATTATCAGAACCTTCAGTGTCTATTCATCTTTAGGGGTTTTACTTCATTACTAAAGGTGTTTACTTCTCTTGATTATGGCCAATGGCCACTCCCACTGCAGTGTTTCAGTGACACTTAAAAAATCAGAGACAATTAGAATCTAGTGGGGCATTTAGAGAACATTTCAACACTCCTATTTTCCAAATTAGGAAATAGGCACGAATAAGGTGAATAATTCATCTTTGAGTCACAACTGGAGTCAATGCCTCCAGATTTCTGGTATAGAACCCATTGTACTCCTAGGGATGACCTCTCTGCTGTGGGTTTCCTCTTAAACAAGGTTATCTTGCTGGGCTCAGTGACTCAGGCTTGTAATCGCAGTTGAGAGACTGCAGTGGGAGGATCACTGGAGGCCGGGAGTTGGAGACTAGCTGGGGCAGCATAGTAAGACCTCATTTCTACAAAAAAAATAAGAACAAAACAATTAGCCAGGCTTGGTGGTGCTACCCTAAGTAGCTATGCCTGTAGTCCCAGCTACTCAGAAGGCTGAGGCAGGAGGATTGCTTGAGCCCAGGAGTTGGAGGCTGCAATGGGCTGTGATTACACCATTGCATTCTAGCCTGGGCAACAGAGTGAGACTTCATGCCTAAAAATAAGTAAAATTAAAATAAGAACAAAAACACAAGATCGTCTTGACTTGGCAGTTAAAGAGAAGTTCATTACACTGAAATGCTCTGATTCTGAACTGCAGGCACGTTGAGTTAGACATGCTCATTGGAAGGAAAATCCAGAGCCACCTTGTCTAAGTCTGTTATCGCTGCTGTAACCGAATGCTACAGACTGGGTAGGTTATAGAAAACGCATTTATTTCATATAGGCCTGGAGGCTTGGAAGCACAAGATCTAGGTCCCAGCATCTGGTGTCTGGTGACGGTCTTCTTTCTGTGTCCTCACATGACAGAAGGCAAAAGGGCAAGTTAATATAATACTAGCATAAGGGCCTTAATCCCATAAATAAGAGAGGAGCCCTCCTGGCCTAATCACCTCTTAAGGACCCCACCTCTGAATACTATCACCTGGGCAACAGCTAAATTTTGAAGGAGACACATTCAAACTATAACACACCTGTAATCACATTCTTGTCTGCTTTGCTAATGTTTCCAGCCATCAAAGTCCATGAAGTAATGTTCTGACCCATCTGCCTGCCTCTAGTTGCTTGCTCCTTCGCTTAATTTTCACATTTCTACCAAATATAATGTCCTCTATTCTTCAGTCTTCCCCCTCAAAAGCCATCTGTGGCTTCCTGTTGAATAATGATCAAACTTTGTCTTAGGGTATTCTAAGCCTAGCACCAAAACTGGCAAGTAGGTTTTAATTAGTGCACCAGCCCTGATGGATTTTGTCCTTTCTGCCTGGAGCTTTGTGTTGAAAAAGGATCTAAAGCTACATCTGAATTCAATGAGAAGGCATGTTGTGATTGATTGGGGATTGCTGCCATGACTTTGGTATCTGAGGGCAAAAGCCCAAGGCCACACATCTCCTATCCCTGCCCAACATGACCCAATCTCATCTTCTCATCTATCATTCCATCTCTGTGTCACACTGTATTATCAAACTCTTTTCTCCAGCAACTTCAAATTATGTTCAGTCAAGGGTGAATAAAAATGTACAGCAATGTCTTCCTCATTAGATTGTCAGATATATAAGAATATCCATATATTCTACTTCTTTAAAACTTTCGTATCTGTCCCTTCTTTGCCATCCCCACTGCCTCTGACTTTGTTCAGACCCTTGCTAACTCTCACCTGTTCTGTTTTACTACTGTCCTATCTGACCATCATTTATTGTGAATTAAGCCCCTAGTGGCTCTCATTTCAATTTCCTTAGCTTGGTTGGAAGTCCCGACCCGCTAACCTCACACACACTTTAGCTAATGCTAACCTTTCCAACATTATCTCTGCCCCATTTTCCAGTGTAACCTGCAATGGCAGTCAACTTTCAGTGCAATTTCCTTGAAGGCAAGGTTTATTTCTTATCTTTGTATCCCATATCACCTATTATGTTGCTTATAATACTGTGGATATTCAATCACTGTTTGAATGAATGGATTAGTGAATGAAGAATCTTGAGGAGCTAGGTTTTAGTAGATCTGTTCTAAGTATAAGAAGTGCTAAAAATATGCTGTAACCTCTGAGACTTGGAAGTGGGAGGGGATATTGAGAGCCTTGGCCACACAAAGAATGGCTCACCAGAAGTAAATGAAAGTTCTGGAAAAACTACCTGGTTAGGTAAGACAGACCTTGACCTGCCAGCCAGGGAAACTCTAACTTCTGTAAGGAAGGCTCAGACATCAGACTTTGGCAAAGCCAGCTACTTCCCTTCATTAGATCTTGCTTCAAGCATTACCTCCCCTATCCATTGTATTCCCTATTTATTTTCCTCAAGGAACCTTTCATCTATCTGCCTTATTGTTTTGACTCTTTATCTATCTTCCATCTTTCCAAGTAGTGTAATATGAACACAAGAGCACAGGCTCTTTTGTTTTGTTTACAGCAGTGTCCCCAGCTCCTAAAACCATGTCTAGTACTATTCAATTTGTCAGATAATTGGATCTATAAACTCTCAGTACTAGTATTCACTTGGATAAGAGAGGGGGGTAAATGAGGCAATCTAGGTGGTGACCAATAATTTAGGGATGGATAGGAAGAGAACGATTATCAAGAGAATTAGTCTATGCACTCTTGCTCCTAGCCTCAGGGAAGAGGGCTGGCAGTAATTAAGTCAAGTCCCTACCAGTTCTAGAGTTTGGGGAAGCGTGAGACTTGGAATGCTTTGAAGGGAAAGTGGCAAGAGAACTCCTGCGGGCAAGCAACCTTGTGGGGATAGTGAGTGTTCCACAGGTACCAGATTCTGGATCAACTTGACAGTCCAGAAGAATTGCAGCCATAGGACCTGGTTCTGGGTGGACCACGGTTTTTAAGCCATGAGACTCGTAAGAGAGCTTTGATGTGGGTATTACATATGTCCCAATGTTGCTGGTCTTAAATCAGGAATTACAGGAAGCTTAAGCCCACTAATGGAGACACATACTTTTAAGGGTGGGGGACCGGGGAAGGCTATAGAAAGATAAAAACAGAGGGGATGAGATTCAGAGAAGGAAACTAGTAATTGTTGAAGCTTGTGGTGTGCCAGTCATCGTATCTGATTACTTACATGAGCCATCCCATTTAATCCTCTTCAACTCTACAAGGTAGATATAATCAACTCCATTTTATAGATGAAGAAACTAGGTCTCAGCAAAATTAAGGAAACTCCTAAAGGAGGTAACACAAATAATAGAGAAACCAGAGTTTAAGCCCAGGCCTAGACAACTCCCAAATCCATGCATATTTTTTTTCATTCAAGTATAGTAATTTTCTGTATTGCCCTGCCCCTTTTTCTTCTGTGATATGTATGACAGATAATCACACCACTGACATACTTCTATGTGACTATCAATCATTGAAGGTGTCATCTGAGACTCTCCCTCTTTCTCACCCAATAATGCATATCAGAATGTGACTATGATATCATGGGAATAAACTTAAATTTGTGTTAAAAAACAGATGACATAAAAACTGCTCATAAGACACTAGGATCTTGGAAAGGCAGAGGCTGGAAATAGGACATTTAATTTGTTCAAATCTTTTTGGGTCACCATACTTGGTAAGGAGTTAAATTTTCAGGGGGAGCTGGGATTGCTGTCATTAAAATTTATTAAGAAAGGCACAGGGAAAAGAGGAATTGGTCTGAATTTAGAACTTAGCCTGATAAAGTTGTCCTGGATCAATAAGTGAGAAATTAGCTGGACTGAATCCACAGTTTGGGCAATTAGTGAGGGAAAGCTTTTTTTTTTTTTTTTTTTTTTTTAAATAAGTTGGAGCATATCATGGCGTTAAAACAAGAGTCAGGCTGCCTTTTGATGCAAAAACTGTCTGATTTGGGCTCTAAACCTACACATGGACAACTCTACCTTGTTTGAATTGTTTTCTGAGTTCTACATAAAACATTTTTAGAATTTTTTAATTTCATGTACAGTAACAACAAAAATGCAATGGTCGTTTTATTAGTTCCTAGAACTGGAATAAAAAATTATCACAAATTTGGTGACTCTAAATGACAGAAGTGTATTCTCTCAAAGTTCTGGAGGCCAGAGTCTAAAATGAAGCTGTCAGAGGGCTACACTACCTCTGAAGGTTCTAGGGGAGGATCTTTCTTTGCATCTTTCAGCTTCTAGTGGCCCCAGATATTCTTTGGCTTGTGGCCACCTAACTACAATCTTTGCCTCCATCTTAATATAACAGTCTTCTCTGTGCCAGTCTTTTCTTCTGCCTGTCTCTTGTAAGGACATTTGACAAATCTCATTTGTTATGAGATTTTGGTCTCATTTGGATAATCTAGTATGATTGAAATATCAAGATCCTTGAAATAATTACATCAGCAAAGACTCTGTTTTCTAAATAAGGTCACATTCACTGGTTCTAGGGGTGAGGAGGTGGACATATATTTTGAGAGGCCACTGTTCAAACCACTATTATCATATTTTTCCATGTAAAGGACATTAAAATACAAGTGAACAAATTTACATAATGTGCAGAGTGTACAGAAGGCACCTGATTTTTTTTTTTTTTTGGAATGCAGAATGTATTATAACAGAGACCAGATATCACAAACGGGTATTAAAATAAAGCAGGTGACTGCAGACATCTGGAAGTATGGTTCCAACCCAGAGTGAGACAATGATGCATCTTCTGGAGAACTTCTTGTTGAAAGGCTTGGGAGAAATGTGAGAAAGACTTGACTTCTAGGTAAAGAGAAAATGAATGAAGTGGGTTTTGTAGCAGACAGTGCTAGCTGCTAACCTAAAACCCCTCTCCCTGACTTCACTGGGGCAGCTGGAACAGCCAGAAACTAGTTTTCCCAGCCATCTATGCAATAGGGGTTGCCGTGCAACTCAGTTCTGGCCAGTGACACATAGGCTGTGGATTCCCAACTTGTCATTTGAGAAAAAAAAATCCTTATTTTTCAAGCCAGCGTTTGCCAGGTGTTCTGGTCCTTGTAGTTCAAAGCATTCCCTATTGATAGAGTTGCTTTTCTAGAAGAATTCAGTCCCTTTTTATAAACTGGAAAATTCCTAACTACATCACAATCTCTAGGCTTAGAAGGTGAGAAACCTAAGGATGGAAGTCTTTCTTTCTGACTCAGACTGACAATAAGCTTATTATTGGGTTTGGTACCTGGATTTTACTGACCTCTCATCTTCAAGGTGCTGGTCAGTTGCTCACTACATATAGTCTCAGGGTAGCCTACTTGTAGTTAAAGGCAAACTGTCCATACTGAAGCTGGTAAAGGAAGCTTTGCTAGAGAACTCTGCTTACGAAATCTACTCTCATTATCCAACTAGCATTTTAGATAACCAGCAGTTTAAAGAAGGTGACAAAAAAGGGAAAGATGCACCTGGGAAGAAATATGTGAATTCACGATGGTCCTGAGAGTGGCCTTCAAGCTTTGTGATTATACCTATGTCTCAGGGTACGATCACATTTACTCAATTTTTACATATGCATATTTACCATTCTTTTCCACTGAATATTCTGCGCTCCATTTTTGTGTTCACATACGTGAGTTAATACATATCTATGTTTTTAATTATATGAGAGTGTTATTCCATTCTTGCAAAGAAATACCTGAGACTGGGTAGTTTATAAAGACAAGAGATTTAATTGGCTCACGGTTCTGCGGGCTGTAAAGGAAGCATAGTGGCTTCTGCTTTCAGAGAGGCCTCGGGAAACTTACAATCATGGTGGAAGGCAAAGGGGAAGCAGGCTCATCTTAGATGGCTGGAGCAGGAGCTAGAGATGGGGGAGGTGCTACATACTTTTAAGCAACCAGATCTTGTGAGAACTCTATCACACTATACAGTACCAAGAGGGAGACGATGCTAAACCATTTATGAGACACCTCCAACACTGGGGATTGATTACAATTTGACCTGAGATTTGGTGGGGACACAGATCCAAACCATATCAATAAGTAATACATGAATACCTTTCTCAATGTAAAAAAAAAATCAGTAGTGCTGATAAAATTAAGAACGTCATTGATTATCCTACCCTCGATTCCCAGTAAACAGAGATAATGACTCATAACTCTTTGGATACTCTTGTAGGTTCATATTTATGTATTTATAAAGTACAAGTCTAAAGAAATTTGTAACTCCATTTTCAGATGTTTGCATGCAAGCATTTAATAGAAATGATGTCATGTAGTAAGTACTGTTGCAGTATCTTGCTTTTTAAAAAATGAAATGTCTTGTATGTCGTCTCATATCCATACATATGAATCTTGATGACATATTTTTAACAGTTACACAGTATTACCTAACGTGGTGGTTTTAAAATTTGTCCACAAATTCTTCTATACTTCCTTTTGCAAGAGGTGGAGCATAGTTCCTCTCTTGTGTATTGTCAGTTGAACTTAATGACTGTCTTCTAATGAATAGAACAGAGTAGAATAATAGCTCATAACTTCAAAGACTAGGTGGTAAAAGAAAGGCACTGGGATTTCTTCTTTGCTCTTCTTTCTTGAATCTACTTCCCTGGGGGAAGTCAGCTGTTATGAACGTTCAACAGCTTTGTGGAGGTGCCCACTTGAAGAGGAATGGAGGCCTCCCTCCAACAGCCATGGAAGGGAAGAAGACTTCAGTCGCAGTCAAGCCTTCAGCCAACTGCAGCCCTAGCCAACATCTTTACTACAAACTCATGCGACCACGAGCCAAAACCACCCACTACCCAGCTTATCCATTCATAAATTCCTCACCCATAAAAGTATAATATAATAAATATTTGCTGTTTTATGTCATTAACTTTTGGGATAGTTTATTACATAACAATTGATAAGTAATACATCTAGTATGGTTTTAATTGACTTTAGTGATCCATTCCCATATTGATAACATTTATATTTTTGCATTATAGCGGTACTAGCTGCCATCCTTTTCTTATTTCTTATTGTAAAAGTTTCTAATATTTCATTTTTAGGTATGACACTTTTTGCTGATTTTGTTTGATACTTTTTACCAGGTTAATAAAATTCCCACAATAGCCCAAATTTGGAAGCAACCTAAGTGTCCATCAACAGATGAATGGATAAAGAAAATGTGGTACATATACACAATGGAGCACTGTTCAGTCATACAAAAAGAATGAGATCGTTTCATTTGCAACAACATGAATGGAACTGGAGGTCATTATGCTAAGTGAAATAAGCCAGGCACAGAAAGACAAACATCACATGTTCTCACTTATTTGTGAGACCTTAAACTCAAAACAATTGAACTTATGGAGATAAAGAGTAGAAGGATGGTTACCAGAGGCTGAGAATGTAGTGGGAGAGGGAGGAGGAGATGGAGATGGTTAATGGGTACAAAAAATAGAAAGAATAAATAAGACCTAGTGTTTGGTAGCACAGCAAGGTGACTATAATCAACAGTAATTTAACTGTACATTTAAAAATCACTAAACAAGTATAATTAGATTGCTTGTAACACAAAGGATAAATGCCTGAGGGGATGAATACCTCATTTTACATGATGTGACTATTATGCATTGCATGTCTGTATCAAAACACGTACTCAGTAAACACATACATCTACTATGTACCCACAAAAATAGAATAAAATAAAATTCCCTCATAACTTCAGTTTGCTATGTCTCCTACATAAATGATGAATGAATAGTAAATTTTATTGGCTTCTTTTATTTTACTTACTGAGATGACCAATTTTCCAAACCTATTAATTGGTGGAATACATGAACAGATTTTTTTTATTAATTAAGGTTAAAAATACTTGTGTTTCTGGGATATATCCAGCTTGGTCTTGATGTTTTTTATACATGTATAGATTTGGTTTCTTTTATAATTGAATTGATTTATAATTTTTAACCCTATGATCATAAATAAGATTGGCCTTTAATCTTCTTCTATTGTCTAAATCAGGTTTTGGTATCAAGATAATGATAGTCTCATAAAATGACACTTTGTCTGTTCGTCCATCCACTGATGGACATTTGAATTATTTTCACCTTTTTGCTATTGTAAATAATGCTGCTATAAACATTTGCATAACTTTCTGTGTAGATGTGGATTTTTGGGTTTATACTTAGGAGTAGAATTTCTGTGTTTTATGGAACTATATGGTTAATCATTTGAGGAACTCCCAGACTGTTTTCCAAATTAACTGGACTTTTCCTATATTTCCACTAGAAGTGTATGAGGGTTCTGGTTACTCCATATCCTTGCCAACACTTGTTATTTGACATGTAAATTTTACTTAATCTAGTGGGTGTAACGTGATATCTCATTGCGGTTTTGACTTTGCATTCTTGTGGTGGCTAATGATGTTGAGCATCTTTCCACATGTTTGCTGGACATTTGTATGTCTTCTTTGGAGAAATAATATAATACAACATAATATATAAATATCTTGGGCTGGGCGCGGTGGCTCAAGCCTGTAATCCCAGCACTTTGGGAGGCCGAGACGGGCGTATCACGAGGTCAGGAGATCGAGACCATCCTGGCTAACACGGTGAAACCCCATCTCTACTAAAAAATACAAAAAAACTAGCCGGGCGAGGTGGCGGGCACCTGTAGTCCCAGCTACTCGGGAGGCTGAGGCAGGAGAATGGCGTAAACCTGGGAGGCGGAGCTTGCAGTGAGCTGAGATCTGGCCACTGCACTCCAGCCTGGGTGACAGAGTGAGACTCTGTCTCAAAAAAAAAAAAAAAAAAAAAAAAAAAAAAATATATATATATATATATATATATATATATAAAAATATCTCTTCACATACTTTGCCCACTTTTTCATGCATCCAAGAAATTTAAACATAAAGGCACTCTCAAAAATGGTGAAAGTACTTTGGGAGGCCAATGCGGGAGGATCACCTGAGCTCAGGAGTTCAAGACCAGCCTAGGCAATATAGTGAGAACTTGTGTCTACAAAAAAATAAAATAAAACAAACAAAAAATGGTGGAGGTTGTAGTGAAGGGAATTAAGAGGAGATTCATAAATCTAATGAAGGTACATCCTGAACTGTAGGCCAGCTAGTTTACAGAAATAAGATAGCTAGGAGGAGACTTCTGTGGTCAGGATAAATATAGGCTATTTGAAAATTAAAATAAATATAGGCCGGGCGCGGTGGCTCAAGCCTGTAATCCCAGCACTTTGGGAGGCCGAGACGGGCGGATCACAAGGTCAGGAGATCGAGACCATCCTGGCTAACACGGCGAAACCCCGTCTCTACTAAAAACACAAAAAATTAGCCGGGCGAGGTGGCGGTGCCTGTAGTCCCAGCTACTCGGGAGGCTGAGGCAGGAGAATGGCGGGAACCCGGGAGGCGGAGCTTGCAGTGAGCTGAGATCTGGCCACTGCACTCCAGCCTGGGCGACAGAGCGAGACTCCGTCTCAAAAAAAAAAAAAAAAAAAAAAAAAAAAAAAAAAAAAAAAAAAAAAAAGAAAATTAAAATAAATATAAACAGAATAAATATCCTGATACATATTTATACAATCAATTTCAGCCGGGTGTGGTGGCTCACACCTGTAATCCCAGCACTTTGGGAGGCCAAGGCAGGCAGATCACCTGAGGTCAGGAGTTTGAGACCAGCCTGGCCACCATGGTAAAACCCCATCTCTGCTAAAAATACAAAAATCAGCTGGGTGTGGTGTTGCTCATCTGTAATCCCCGCTACTTAGGAGGTTGAGGCATGAGAATCACTTGAACCCAGGAGGCAGAGCTTGTAGTGAGCCGAGATCACACCACTGCACTCTGATGGCATCAGAGCGAGCCTCTGTCTCAAAATAAATAAATGAATATTTTAAAAATCAATTTCTTTGCCATCTCTTTAATATCTTGTCACTGGTATTTTCTAAAGGATATATTTTTAAATGTGATTCTTTGAATAAATTTCTTTCAATTACCTTCAAAATTGGTAAACTTTGGCAATTATAGCTTCAGTTTCAATTAACATCAGAGCTTATTTGAAATCAATTTTAAATGATATATTCACCAAAGATACTTTTAATACATTTCTGCTTCTAGATTATTAATTTAGTAGAAACGTTATTTTTTCTTGTTACTGTGCTCCATCACAACTTATATCCCTATAATCAATATAAGCTAAATTATTTTATATTAAAATTTTAATTTTTAAATATAATTTACAATATAACTCACAATAATGTCAGACACTTTATTTTTCAACAAAAGAAAATTCCAAAAGGTTTACATTGATTCCTGGTTTTCCAGGCAGATCATTGTGATATTTATAAGTAATAAAATCTCTGCCTCTTATTTTTCTGTCTATTGGTCTTTAACATCCACATAGACCTTCTGAACCAAGTTGAATAAGAGAAATGATAGAGGATTGCCCTGTTTCTAACTTCAGCTGGAATGCTTCTAATATTTCTCCATTAAAACTATTGTACATACTTTGGTTTAAAGAAGATACTCCTTTTCAAGTAGAAGAAATGCCCATTGACTCTAAGTGAAGATTTATTTTAAATCAGGAATCAATATTGGATTTTATCAAATGTTTAACCTTTGTTTCAACAAGTTACATTAATGCCTTTCAAAAATATTAAACCATCTTTCTATTCCTGAGTGTATCCAAGTAAATCCCCAAAAGTAATACAGAGACTAGGTTTCCTTTAAATGTGGAGCAAAAAGCCAGACAATCTTTGATAAAGTGTTGTTGAGGTGAAAGCAGAAAAGATACCTATGTAACAGCAAAAGCACAAAAGCAGACTAAATATCTGTCAATATGACAAGAGTTAAATAAATTATGGCAGCACTCATACAATGGAATAAATTATAATCGTAAGAATCATAAGAAAACTCTCCATTTACCTAAGTGGAGAAATTGCCAAGATACATTATAAAATCCAATAGGTAGTTTTAGAACAGTATGCACAGTGCTAGCATCTGTGAATTCAAAAGGGTTTGGAAAAGACAATCTATAAAATGGGAGAAAATATTCGTAAACTATGCATTTGACAATATATAAGGAACTCAACTCAATAACAACAGTCAAATAATCCAATTTAAAAATGGGCAAAAGATCTGAATAGATATTTCTCAAAAGATGATATACAAATGGATAACAAGCAGATGAAAAAAGTTCAACATCACTAATTATCAGAGAAATGAAAATCAAAACCACAGTAAAATATCACCTCACTCCAGTTAGGGTGGCTATTATTAAAAAAAAACACAAAAAACAAAAAAACAGAACAAAACAAAACAAACAAAACAAGACAAATGATGGTAAAGATGTGGAGAAAGGGGAACTCTTACACACTGTAGGTGGGAATGTAAACTAGAATTGCCACATTGACAACAGTATGAAGGTCCCCCCAAAAATTAAAACTAGAACTGCCATATGATCCAAAAATCCCACTACTGAGTGTATGTCCAAGGAGGTGAAATCGACATGTTAGAGAGACATCTGTATCTCCACATTTATTGCATAATTATTCACAATAGCCAAGATATTGATAGAGTCAGGAGACAGCCAAATGCCACCCAGGTCTTTGAGCACCCAAGATGTTCTATTATGCCAGGACCCCAGCTGTCACTTTATATTCTCAGTATCACTGTTTATATTCTCTGTAAAGTTTTGATTATGAAAAGGGATTTATGAGGTTAGTCTTAAGCTGTAGCCAATCTGGTGTGCTTTGCATGTCTTTTTGTATGGTTCTGTCAGACATAGGGGTACCATAGGATGGGGTGCAGGCCTAGGATTCCATATTCCTACTGTTTAAGCCAGCCTGGCAGACTGATCAGTAGCAAATTTTGCTGCAGGCCTCCATCTTGTTTTCCGTACTTGGGATAACCACGTGGCAGTGCTTTGTTTTAGCCTCCACCATTTTACAAAGGCAGCCTGGGTTCAATCTTGGCTTAGGGAAAGAGCTCTTTCTAGTTAGATGTCTGTGTGACCTTTGTCATTTCTTGATTCTCTTCCCCTCCATGAACTGCCTTGAACTTTGCTTTCTCTGAGCACCTGGGAGGTTACCTTTGTAAAGTTTGAAAGCCAGAAATATTGGCTACTTGGTGCAGCTAAAGTTGGGTAATAAGGGATTTAAATTGATTTTCTTGAAGAGTGCTCAGCTTAATTAAAAGTGGATATCCAACCCTTAGGTATATTTAAAAGGTCTTTATGTTTTTCTCTTCTTGGATCTTGTTTTGCTGGAAAAATGTTTTTTCTCATTTGACTGAACTCTTTCTCCATTTTGTTTTTCCACTCTTAATGCATGCATAAGGGACACTAAGATAATTTCTGATGACCTCGGACTCCTTGGGAAAAACAGAAAAGGTGCCATGGATTCCATTTTGGAAGAGACCTCTGTTTTCCTCATGGACCCCCTGGAATTAGAGGTGGATAGATCCCTCTCAAAATGTTTTTGTCTTCCAGCTATGTTTATTAGGCCCTAGAAACTGCAGTTTTCTTAGCCTTGTGCTTAAAGGGCTGCACCCAGAGGTGCTAATTTGCCCTAA
This sequence comes from Theropithecus gelada, assembly GCF_003255815.1. Lineage (NCBI taxonomy): Eukaryota > Metazoa > Chordata > Mammalia > Primates > Cercopithecidae > Theropithecus > Theropithecus gelada. The sequence continues at coordinate 69,517,705 of NC_037684.1, forward strand.
TTGCTAATTGGTCCTAATAGGCCAATTAGGAGATTGGCAATTGAAAAATCGTATAGCTGCTGAATCTTCTTCTGCCTGTCTGTGTAGTTATGTATGTGTTGTGTGTATTATGTTTATAAAAAAGAGCTCTAATTAATTGACTTAAAGAAGGATAAATACTTGGATCAAATATATTTCAAAGGAAGATAAAAGCTATGGTACTGTTTGGTTCACATGACTTTAATATTTAAGAAATAAAAACAGTCTTAAAGATTATTGGTAAAATGCAGATATCATCAAAATGCAAATTTGTGCCTAGGGTTAAAGAATTGCTTTGAATTAGAAGAGATAAAGTGAAAAGTTTAAACAAGTTGTGGACGGATTGTAAAAACTAATCTTGCAAAAGAAATTCCATGTGTGAACATATTGACAAAATTCAAAAAGTATTATATAGCTTTTCTGTAAATTGATCATTGAAATAAAATCACCACAAGGTTCTTCTAAGGCACAAATCTGCTGTTTAGCAAAATCTGTAAAGAATTATAAAAGGTTTTTGCTTTTTTGAAATTTCTGAGTCATCATTTTGGCAAAATGAATAACTTATGGTAATCTGGAATTCTATTTTATAACATCAAGTGTTTTAAACCTCTAACATATTTAACAGACTTCCCCAAATCAAACTTTAGTTTCAAAAATGGTCTTTTCTGATTCCTACCTTTTGGATGCTATAGAGAGCCCCTGGCTTTTCCAGAATTTGGTAACTAGTTGTGAGTATTCTTAACTTATGGCAATATAGTTGTTTACATTAGTGCAATAAGAATCTATTTTCTTGGCCGGGCGCGGTGGCTCAAGCCTGTAATCCCAGCACTTTGGGAGGCCGAGACGGGCGGATCACGAGGTCAGGAGATCGAGACCATCCTGGCGAACACGGTGAAACCCCGTCTCTACTAAAAAACACAAAAAAACTAGCCGGGCGAGGTGGTGGGCACCTGTAGTCCCAGCTACTCGGGAGGCTGAGGCAGGAGTATGGTGTAAACCCAGGAGGCGGAGCTTGCAGTGAGCTGAGATCTGGCCACTGCACTCCAGCCTGGGTGACAGAGCAAGACTCTGTCTCAAAAAAAAAAAAAAAAAAAAAAAAAAGAATCTATTTTCTTTTTGCAACAGGATGCAATTAGAGAAACTGGTTGCTTTCCCAAGGCTTTGACTGGAAAGGTATGCTTCTCTTTAAGGAGTCAAACTTGACTTGCAGAGCCAAGAAAAGCCACTTGGGAAAACTGACCTCATACTTTGTCTACACAGTCTCTGTACAGGGTTCCTAACCTGTGGTGAGTAAAGAATCTCACTTTCTAACAGACCCAGAACCCCATGCTCTTGGGACCTCAAGAAGAGAGGATTTACCCAATTCACAGGTATTTGAGTATACAAACCCATGGCTGGGCTCAGCTTTAGAAAGTCCTATCTGAGATTCCTTGTGGAAAAGAGTTCCATCAAAGTCAATCTAAAATGCCTATGTAAAAATAATTATTATTCCTGCACTTTATGCAAATAATCAGGCCAAGTATAAGACGGAAGACTATTTTGCAAACAACTCAGTCCTATCATGATTTGTTTTTAACAAAAATGAGGGCTGAAAAGAAAGAAATTATATTTCAAAACTTAAACATTTGCCATTAAATCCTAAACTCATTAGTTTTTAATTTTTTTCCTACATTTTAGACTAACCCTGAGTATTCATGTGAACCAACCAGTGATCTCTGACTGTAGCTCAGAAGGAACAGTAGAGATGGGTAATTTAAAAATCTCGATGAATATTCTAGTCCTGAGCAATTATCCTAGAAATCATGCTGGATGATGGAAATAAATAGGATGTCAATCGCCCAGAGATTTCTTTTTTGAGAAACTAAGACCAAGGGAACTAACTGAAGTCAAGCACCATGCACCCACATCTTCGCAAGCATAACTATAGCCACCAGTTATCTGGGAACGTCACGGGGCATCCTGTTCTCTCCCTTTTTGGAGGAGGACTGAATTCCACAACTTCATCTTAGCATTTAGCCTATGATAAGGAGTCCATGTAACCTCCCCAAGACACATTTTTGTCCCAATTTCAAACTTTGGGTGGAAGCCGTAGGAAAGAAAACTGCAGGTGAGGGATCCAGAGGCAGATGATAACAGAAATTAAAAGGCACAGTACAGGTGAGCATGACTAATTCCTGCTGATTAAGCCAAGCCTCCCATTTCATTGATAAAGATCATGCTAGTATCCATGGAATAAATTAGATCTAGAGAACTTGAAGGTTACTGACAGGAGGGGAGATAGAGCATACATGGGTAAGAGTGGACAGTCCCACCCTCTAAGCCCCCCTGTTAACATGGGTGAAAGTCACTTTGACACCCATGGGTGGCACCTTGTCATGCTTGCTGGGACTCAGGGATAAAAGGACAGAAGAAAGAAAGAGGGATCCCTCACTTTCTCTCCCTCATGTATCTCAGGTATTCGCTAGGAAGAAAAAGGAACCAGGGACGCCTGATCCCCTTTTTCTAGATAAGTAGCCCTTCATCTTCAGTCTGTACCCCTTTCAAATGCATCTGGAACCCCTGGGACTCCTTTGAAAAGATGTCTTTTTTTTTTCTTTTTCCTTCTCCGTCCTGTCTTCACTGATAGGTAATTGTGTTCCCACACTACAGGACACTCCCCTCAGATGCATTCTCCAAACTGGGGAAAGTTAATTTCCCAAATCTTAAACTGGTTGGTTTAGGATTGGGTTCCTAAGGGAACCTAGATTTCTTTTTTTAACCAGTCAGGCTTTTGGCCTTCCCTCTCCCTGTGCCAATTGGTAAAAGGTCTTCAGATTTTTCAGCTGTCCTTACTCCACCATTGTTTCATTTTGATACATGTTTTCTAATAAGCTGGTTGGTCTCTTCTCACCTTCAGTCTATCAAACTCTAAACTGTCATGCAACCAGAGCCTCAGATGATGGCCCCTTTTGCCAGGGACTCTTAAAAAGCCTCTTAGGGAGATCTGACTGCTGTTTTCCCAAAATAGCACCTTCTGCTAGCAAGAAGCAGTTAAGATTGGTCTTCATCCTTTTCCTTATTCTAATGGCAGTTAGATGCTCTTCTTTAGAGCAGGGAATGATAGATACAAGAGACAGCCAAATGCTGACCAGTCATTGTGCACAGGGGGCTTGCCCAAACATGCCCAAAGTGAAAATTCCATCCCTTAACATATATGCAGGAAGGGAAATAAGTTAATGTGGAGTGACTCAGACTGAGGACCCACCTGTGCACTGCGAGAATGGGTTGGAGCCACTAGAAATTCATACCTTATGTAAGGGGGAGGAGCCTGGCCTCCTCAACTTGTGTGTGGTGGCCTGGTATTCTATCAGTGATGTGGAAGCCTGTCGGCAGGACACCCTTATTTTCACTGAGAGCTTTCTTTTAATAAATTCCCCTCTCCTCACCTTTTAATATGTCCACGTGCCTAATTTTTCATTTTTCCTGGTCATGAGACAAGAACCCAGATTTTAGCTGACCTAAGGAGCAAAAAATCCTGCATCAGTATAGAATAAATCTTAATGTCCATCAGTGGATAAATAGATTAAAAATGTGGTATATAGACACAAAAGAATACTATTCAGCTGTAAAAAGAATGAAATCCTGTCATTTGTTACAACATGAATCAACCTAGAGGATATTATGTTAAGTGAAATGAGTCAAGCACAGAAGGACAAATACCATGTGATCTCACTTATATGTGAAACCTAAAGAAGTCAATCTCATAGAAGTAGAGTGGACTAATGGTTACTGGGGGCTGAGGAGAGTAGGAGGCAGAGGAATGAAGAGAGGCTGGTCAATGGGTACAAAGGTACAACTAGATAGGAGGAATATGTTCTGGCATTCTATTGCACAGTAGTGTGACTACGGCTAACAAGAACATGTTGTATATTTCAAAAGAGCTGGAAGAGCAGATTTTGTGTATTCCTAATACAAAGAAATGATAAAGATTTGAGGTGATGAATATGTTAGTTACTTTGATTTGATCATTATACATTGTATATGTATCAAAATGTTATTCCATTCCTCATAAATATGTACAATTATGTGTTAATTAAAAACAAAATAAAACCTTTTTATTTTATTTTAAAAAAAATTGGTGGGATATATATATATATATATATGCCACTTCCAAGCTCTGTCTGGAATTCACCTTATTCTTACCACCCTCACTGTGGCCACTCAGGTCCAAACCCCACTCATCTCTTATGGGGGTCACAGAGATAGTCTCCAAAGGGTCACTGCTTCTGCCTTTTCACTCCACTGTTTGTTGTCAACAAAGTGGTCAGGGTGTCCTTAAAAGATAAATCAGATTCTGTCCCTCTTGTGCCCTCTGAAGTCTTCTTACTTTCTTCCAAGTAAAAGCCAGAATCCCTGGTTCACTTATGGAACCTCATCTCCCGTTGCTGTCATTCCATTCCCCCGATCTAGCCATACTGGTTTTCACAGTCTCACTCAAGCACACTGGGCATGTTCTCATGGGATTTTGTTGTTTTTGAGAGAATCCTATTCTTCCCTTCCTGGACGTCTGGCTCTTCCCTGGGTAGCCACATAATTAGCTCCCCCAGTACCTCCAAGTCTTATCTTTAAGGCATTTTCTCAGTGAGGTCTACCTTTACCTCTACTTCTAACATTTCAGCCACTCCCACATCAATATTTCATGTCTATCTTTTCTGCTTTTTTCCCCCTTTGTAACACTTGTAATCATTTATGTTTTTTACCTCTCTCTTTCTTTTCCTGTCTTCCTAATTAGAATGAACATTCTGTGATGGTAAAATTACTCTGAGGAAACCTCTTTTTTTTACTACTGAATTGTCATAGCAGGTGCTCAACAAATGTTGTTTTGAAGGAATAACTGAATGAAATATTAAATATAATTAACATTTCAGGAAAACTACAAAGGAAACTGATAACATAGTTGCCTTTGGGGAAAACAACTGGGTGGTCATTGTTAAAAGGAGGACAGGCCAGGTGCGGTGGCTCACACCTGTAATCCCAGCACTTTGGGAGGCCGAAGAGGGCGGATCACATGAGGTTGGGAGTTTGAGACCAGCCTGACCAACATGGAGAAACCCCATCTCTACTAAAAGTACAAAATTAGCTGGGCATGGTGGTGCATACCTGTAATCCCAGCTATTTGGGAGGCTGAGGCAGGAGAATCACTTGAACTCAGGAGGTGGAGGTTGCAGTGAGCCAAGATCACACTATTGCACTCCAGCCTGGGCAACAACAGCAAAACTCCATCTCAAAAAATAAATAAATAAATAAATAAATAAATAAACAAATAAAAGAGGAAGATTACTCATTGTATATCCTTTTGCTATATATTACAAAATTAGAATATTTTACCTATTGAAATATATATATGAATTAATTGAAAATTTTAAAAATATTTCTTTAATTGGCAACCACTATTACTCAAGAAGTCAGCCTAATTAGCTTATTAATTTTCTGTGTGTTGCCAATGGAATTATGAATAGTGTTCCTTGATTCTGGTTTTAATATACATTTGTATAAGGAGTGAGCTTTAGGATATATGAATATATTTCAGAGTCGTGTATATTTTCTGTGAACTGTATGCGTATACTTTGCTCATTTCTTTGTTAGGTTGTTGTTTTTTAGGTGTATGATTTGCAGGAAAGCTTGAACATTAGTGATAATAGATGCAAATATGTTTTTCCATTTGTTGTCTTTTGCCTTTGCCCGTAGTAGTTTTGTCATGCATAAACTCATGGTTCTACATAGTTCAGTTTATCTTTTTTTTCCTGAAAATAGTTTATTCTTTCCCATGGAACAGTTTAAGTAAAATTGCAGTTATCTGTCCTTTAAAGATTTGGAGGCTTTTCCCCATGAAACTTATGCAGAGTGTAACTCATGACACCCATCTCTATTTCTTCTACAGTAATTGGTATATTTAGACTTTTTATATCTTCTGGTGTCAATTTTTTAATAAATTATATTTTTCTAAAAAATATTTTAAGTTCTCAAATTTATTTTCACAAAGTAGAACAAAGTAGTTACTTGTCATTCTTTAATTTTTCATTGTATTTGTGGTTATTTCTCTTTGTTTCTTGTTTTGATGCTTAAGCTTACTTTATTTTAAGTTAGATAAAAGTTAATTTATTTTAATTTTATTTCCGAAGGAACCAGATTTTGAAATTATTTTTAAATTCTTCTATTTTATGTTTTCTTTTCTTTCTTTCTTCTTCTTCCTCCTTTTTTTTTTTTTCCAGACAGAATCTTGCTCTGTGATCCAGACTGGAGCGCAGTGGTCCTATCATGGTTCACTGTAGCCTTGACCTCCTGGGCTTAAGCTATCTTTCCACTTCAGCCTCCTGAGTAGCTGGGACCGCAGGTGTGCACCATCACACTTGGCTAAGTTTTGATTTATTTGTAGTAAGAGGGTTTCCATATGTTGCCCAGGCTATTCTTGAGTTCCTAGCCTTAAGCGATCCTCCTGCTGTGGCCTCCCAAAGTGCTGGGATTACAGGCATGGGCCACCATGCCCAGCCTGTTTTGTTTCTAATTCCTTACTTTCTTTTTAAATTAATTTATTTCTGTTTTTCTTAGCTTTTTGTAATTTTTAAATTTTTTGATTTGAATGTCTAATTTATCATTCTTTTATTTAAAAATGTTATTGGAGACTATACATTTTCCTTTGAGCACTGCTGTAGCTATATTTCATAGAATTTAATACACAACATTTTCTTTACTGTTGATTTTCAGAAATTCTACAGATTAAGTTGGATTGCATCTTTGATCAAATAATTGATTAGAGAGGGTTTTAACATTTCTAAATGGCTTTTTGTTTTCTGGCTTGATATTTATAGTTTTCTTCTTTTTGAAATGTCTTTCTGTTTACTAATGGCTTAACAAATGGTTAAATTTGAAAAATATTGCTTTCACATAAAAAGGTCTAATTTTTTTCTTTATAATATACAGACCATGGTATGAATTGTTAACTCCTTTCTATATTATTTTTTCTTCCCTCTTCTTATTTACCGTTTGTCTGTTTTTATCCTTATAGTCTGAAATAGATGAATTAAAACATCCCCCCCATAATGACTGTCTCTTTTTTTTTTTTTTCCAAAAAATTAGCCAGGCATGGTGGCGGGTGCCTGTGGTCCCAGCTACTCGGGAGGCCGAGGCAGGAGAATGGCGCACACCCTGGAGGTGGAGCTTGCAGTGAGCTGAGATCTCACCAGTGCACTCCAGCCTGGGCGACAGAGCGAGACTCCATCTCAAAAACCAAACCAAACCAAACAAAAAAACTTATATATCTTCTTTCTCAATCAATATGTGCCTTTCCTTCCTGATTTTTTTTTTTTTTTTTTTTTTTGAGACAGAGTCTCATTCTGTCGACCAGGCTGGGGTGCAATGGTGAGATGTCCGCTCACAACAACCTCCGCCTTCCAGGTTCCACTGATTCTCATGCCTCATGCTCCCAAATAGCTGGGACCATAGGCATGTGCCACCACGCCCAGCTAACTTTTGTATTCTTAGTAGAGACGGGGTTTCGCCACGTTGGCCAGGCTGATCTCGACCTCCTGACCTCAACTGATCCACCCACCTCGGCAGCCCAAAGTGCTGGGATTACAGGCGTGAGCCACTGCGCTCCCCTACCGCTTTTTTTTTTTTTAAACTTCTTGAACCAACTAGGATCTATTCAACTAGACTGTTGAATAGATGTGTTGAGAACAGACAACCTTAAAATGTTACTAGTCTTAGAGAGAAAGCAGACCGGGAGTGGTGGGTGGTTCAAGCCTGTAATCCCAGCACCCTGGGAAGCCAAGGTGGGCAGATCATATGAAGTCAGGAGTTTGAGACCAGCCTGGCCAACATGGAGAAGCTCATCTCCACCGAAAACACAAAATTAGCCAGGCATGGTGGTGCGCACCTGTAATCCCAGCTACTTGGGAGGCTGAGGCAGGAGAATCACCTGAACCCAGGAGGCAGAGGCTGCAGTGAGCTGAGACTGCACCACTGCACTCCAGCCTGGGTAAAACGAGTGAAACTCTGTCTCAAAAAAAAAAAAAAAAAAAAAAAAAAAAGAAAAGAAAAGAAAATTAGCTAGGAAGTATTCCATCCTCTTTAATTTTCTGAAAATGTTTATATAGAATTAAAATTATTTCATTATTAAATGTTTGGTAGAATTCAATAGTAAGGTAACCTGAAATGTTCTTTTTGCGAAGGTTTTTAACTACACCTTCAATTTATTTTGGAGATACATGACCGTTATGAATAGCTTTATCTACTTTTTTTTTTTTTTTTTTGAGATGAAGATTTGCTCTGTCAGGCAGGCTGGAGTGCAGTGGCCCCATCCCCGCCCACCGCAACCTCCACCTCCCAGGACTGTCTCTTATAATATCTCCAATAGTTTTTGCTTTTTGAATATTGATGCTATGTTAAAAAGAGTTACTCATAAGTGCTTTGTTTCATTTTTAATCACAAAGTACTTTTTATCCTCCTCTAATGTTCTTTGTACAATTCAACTTATTTTCTTAAAGACCACACCTCATAAGTGCTTTGTTTCATTTTTAATCGCAAAGTACTTTTTATCCTCCTCTAATGTTCTTTGTACAATTCAACTTCTTTTCTTAAAGACCACACCCCATCCTTCCCTTTCATTGACTTTTGTCAGTCCATGGTAGTCAGTCTTTCAAAATCATGTTTTAGTTAGGTTCCACATACAGAACATTTGTTTTGTGATTCAATCCATATGCCATTTTTTCTATTGATGGATGAATTTAGTTCATTTTTATTTAATGATATGACCCAGATTTGGTTTAAATTATGTTATATACTTTATGTTATGTTTTCTGGTTTTGTAAGTTTAAAATGTTACCATTATAAGTCTACGTATTTTGTTTTGTGGGTGTATTTTATCAGGCATCAGGAAGGTTTGAATACTCATTCTAGTGGTTACTTTAAAAAGTGTAATCTTTGCAATCTTGTTACGTTTCATAATTTCTCTAAATTTTATATTATGAGGAAAGAAGAACTTTCTTCCCATTCATCTCACTTAATTTTAATTGATCGTATTATTTTTCATGGTGTATATTATTGTTCTTTTAAATATACTTACACATCAATAGCTAGATTTGTGGATCTTAATTTTTATCTTTGACCCCTAGTTGTTAAAGATTATGAACTCATGCACCTGTATTATACAGAAATAATCCTGAATTTACATCCAGGGATAAACACCCGAGGCAAGTGTGAAGTATAGTTGTTACATCATCCAGTGCCACTGTCCTGGAGACACAGAAGGGAACATCTGGCTACCAAGAATGGACTCTGGCATTCTGTCTGTTTTTAAACACCTACCACTTGGCCTGACTTGTGCTATGCAGATCGTACAGTTATGCTAAAATCTGGGGCATGGTGAGTAAGCAGGGGTGTGATATATTTTGTGGAAGTCCAGTTTTCTCAAGTCATGAGAATCCAGCAATGCCTAGCCTTATTTTAGTTATGTATTGCATTAATATAACATATTGTTAGAAGCCGGAAGAAGGTAAAGGAAACACCAAATATATTTTCTGCTGTACCACTTCACTTGAGTTTGCTGTTGATGGAAGCCCAGCACTCCCCTAGCATAGCTTTAAAAGGCAACACAAAGCTTATTATGGTTGTGGCTCATCCAGACTCCCACCCAAGTACAGCAAGCAACAGGCTGTGACTCAATGTCCATTTAAAAATATCTGAGTCTTGGGCCGGGCACGGTGGCTCACGCCTGTAATCCCAGCACTTTGGGAGGTCGAGATGGGGGATCATGAGGTCAGGAGTTTGAGGCCAACCTGGCCAACATATTGAAACCCCGTCTCTACTAAAAATACAAAAAATTGGCTAGGCATGGTGGCAGGTGCCTGTAATCCCAGCTATTTGGGAGGCTGAGGCAGGAGAATCGCTTGAACCTGGGAGGTGGAGGTTGCAGTGAGCCGAGGTTGTACCACTGCACTCCAGCCTGGGCAACAGAGCGAGACTCTGCCTCAAAAAGAAAAAAAAAAAGAAATATTAAAGTGTACATATATTTAGTAAAGAACTCATGTCCACAATATATGATTCAATTTTACAAATCAGCAACTAAATTTCCGAAGTAAAAATGGGCAAAAGACTTGATCAGGTACTATCCAAAAGAAGGTAATCCAAATTGTCAATAAGCATATAAAGGGCTGGTGCTGAACATCATTATTTGTTGAGGAAATGCAAATGACAACCCAAATGAGATACCACTACACCCCCACCTGAATGGCTAAAATTAAAAAGTCTAACAATACTAAGTGTTAACAACAATGTGGGTTAACTGAAATGCTCATACTTGACTATTGACACTGTAAAGTGGTTCAGCCACTTTAGAAAACTATTTGGCTGTCTTATTTTTATTTTTTTCAAAGTCAAACTTATTCCTACCCTACCTGATCCATCAAGTCTCCTTCTAGCTGTATACCCAAGAAAAATCAGTGCATATATCTCAAAAAACATTTTCAGAAAAAAATTTAAAAGCAACTTTATTTCAAAGGACAACATTTCAACAAATGTAGTTTAATGATCTAATTGGCATTTATTTGTGATTCATGAATTAGGCAGCATCTCATCTAAAAATAGAGAAGTGCTATGCTGTGCATGGCAGAATAGTCAGTTTTGATCAGGTAGCTTGAACAGGAGCAAGAAAACAGCATAGTACAAAAAGTGGATTTGTTAACATCAGGTTACTTAAGGTTACTTTCCTTGTAAGGGTTAGAGCAGAGGAAACTTCCTTACCGTGTTGACAAATGCTGGGTTGTTCAGGGATCTGGCTGTCATCTCTCCTGACTTCTTGAAGGTCAGATAAACTTAATTTTGATTTGATGACATGGAACTTTAGCACAAGTGACTTAATTTTGGTTTTGTGTGTTGGGGCCTAGGGCAGGAGCTGAGTCCAAACCAGTGGCCTTCCATACATTTTGTTTAACAATTATAATGGCCCAAACTATCAACAACTCAAATGTCCATATCAACAGGAGAATGGATACACTGTGATGCATTCGTGCAATAAATACTGCTCACTGATAAAAAAAAGAATGAACTGCTGATACATGCGACACGGATGAGTCTCAGTCTTTAGGTAGAATGAGAAAAGCTCAGCCACAAAGGCATGGGTACTGTGTGATATCAGAAGAGACACCACTAATCCATGATAATCAGAATCAGAATAGTGGCTCGTTCTTGGAGAGGAGTGGTAAAAGGACACAAGGAATTTTTTGTAGAAATAAAATATTTTATGTCTTGTGACATCCAGTGTGCAATGTGCAATGATAACATGCGATTTACTGTTTATAAATTATGTCAATTGAAAAAAAGACAAAAGGAGAAAAGAAAAGAGTAAAGTATATGTCCCAAGCTTATAGAGCACCTACGAGACCTTGGGTTTATACCGAGTTGTCTTTGGTTTCAGACCTCTTCCCTTCCTGTTAGAACACAGACCTTTCCAGGGGTCACCTGGTTTGTTCCCTGGCACTGCTGCTGGGTGTCACCTCATCATAAATTCATCCAATGTTGCTGCACATCACTGCTTCCTAGTCCTCAGGAGGCTAATGCTCCTGATGGGTGCCGTCTGACCATGTCATTGCCTGAAGAGCTGACCTGCTTCACAGGCAGGGGGACAGAGTGGCACATCAGAAAGCCACTGCTATGCACTTTACCTAAAATTAAGTGCTAAGGAATAATAATGGGGCTTTTATGCTTCATGCATGTTTTCCTTTCCATTAAATCTCAGATATGCTGTTTGCATATCTTAGTTCAGGCTGCTTTGAAATCCATAGGGGGAAGAAAACCCTTCATTAAGTTCAGCAGCACAGTCCGGCAATGCAGCAGCACTCCTATTTGTTTTTCCTTCTGTAAATATTTGTGCTCTCTCAGGCTAAGGAGTGGCCTGTGCTAGAGACTAAAATATCCCCATTTATATCCTCCAGGTGCAGCAGGAAACGCCTGACCTCTCACCCTGCCCCTGCAATGACCCCAACCTCACTTATGGGGACCACCCTCTGGGCTGCCCTAATGCAGACCCATGATCACCTCTCCAGGTTGACTGCTGAATAGCAGGAGAAGATGAACCTGAAATTGAATGGTTATTGTAACCCAGTTTTTTCGGTCGAAAGGTGAAGGTTACTTAGCTTTTGTTGCTGCCTTCAAGCTTGTTAATGAAAAGATGGAAAAACAATATTGACAACGGTGAAGTCCAATTTGTTCAGAAATGGAACCTGATTTATTATAGAAATGAGACAGAAGACAAATGAAAAAGTAAGATATGAAATAAGACCAATAATAGGAAGAAAATTGCAAAAGTCTTAAAGAAATATTATTTCTTTTTCTACTGGGTCCATCCATCTGGGTTTTCAAATTTCTGCAATTCCCAAGAGGATCATGACTTGAATATTAATCCAAAATAAGAGTTCGTATTGTAGCTGCTGAGTGTGTTTGCCTAACTACCTCTCACTGCTACCTCAACTTACAGCTAAGGAAATTTTGTTTGTTCATTTAATAAACATTTATTGAACTACCTAACAGTCCCTGTATTTGGTTTATGAATTTAATTTTTAAACTTTCAATTTTTCACCTCTAGAAATTTACTTCCTTTTACATTTTCCCAAGTTTTTATCTTACTAATTCATGTCAAAGCTGTGATGCTCAATGTATTTCTAAGTTACCACTTATGTAAATTGCCCTATCTAGCTTATAAGACCATGATGAGGAACACATGAGGTAATCTTGATAAAAATATATGAGAATATTTTTTCATTTTGAATACATTCTTTGACTTTTGATGGAAAAGAAAAACACCAAAGACATTAATTTATCTTTATAACTCTAATAAGCTTATACAAATTAAAACAAAAATACAAAAATAGAACAAAATAGGGAAAGTGAATTAATATGAAATCAAAACTTTTTTTACTAAAAAATGTGATTGTGAATTTAAAAATGCAATAAAGTGTATAAACATTGGATGAAGGTCATAAACAGCAAATAGCACTTTGAAATATCTTGTCATATTCTAAATGTCAAAGGAATTCTCAAAAAAGTCCAAAGACAAATAGTATAAGCCATAATTTCTTATCACTTTGCAATAAAATTAGAAATTAAATAAAAAGGGATAAGATGGGGAAAAAAAAACCCAAATCAAATAAAAAGAGATTTTAAAATACTTTCTGAAGTAACTTGTAGAATGAGAACTTCAATGATAGCCTATTTATAAAATAATGATTTATCTACCCATCTCCCTTTGTCTGGGTGAGAGCTTGGGGAAGGGTAGTGAGTGGCATATTCACCTGCCTTCTTGTTTCTATAGCTCTTCCAGTAGCTGGAAAGGTATAATCTGCAGTTGGCTCTTGAACAGCATGGGGACATGGGGCATCAATCCACTGTACAGTCAAAAATCCAGGCATAATTTTGGACTCTTCAAACTACTAATAGCTTCCTGTTGACAAAAAGCCTTACTGATTTAATATAAACAGTCTATTAATACATATTTTGTATGTTATCTGTATTATATACTGTATCCCTACAATAAAGTAAGCTAGAGAAAGGAAAATTTTCTTAAGAAAACCTTAAGGAAGAGGATACGTATTTACTATTCATTAAATGGAAGTAGATCATCACAAAGGTCTTTGTCTTCATCGTCTTCATGTTGAGTAGGCTGAGGAGGAGGAGAAAGAGGAGGGGTTGGTTTTGCTGTCTCTGGGGTGGCAGAGGAGAAAGAAAATTCCCATATAAGTGGACTTATGCAGTACTAACCTGTATTGTTCAAGGTTCGGCTGTATTTCATTTTCTTCGGCAAGATAGGAACACTTGTACTAAATACTCAAAGTTTAGCCCCCGAAGCCTATATCATTCAATATAATTATATAGGAGAAGGAGGAATTAGAGACTCTTTTTTTCAAGACAAAGGTATGTCTTGCTGCAAAATCCTACTCTTAAACACCAGAAGCTGGACATTCATTGTTTCAGTCCTCTTATCTGAAGTCCTTTTGCAACAATTCCTAATTACTTCCAGGGCAAGTGAGATGCCTGAAGAGAACAGGGGTGAATATTATTTTTTAGGCAAAATAGTAAATCCCATTAAGAAATTTACAAATATTACTACTATTGTACTTTTTTACTAGAAAAAATGGTAACATAAGAACTGAATTAAATGAGGAAGCACAAGCCAGGGAATAATAAAATAAAAGTAGAAATTAATAAAACAGAAAATAAAAAAGTAAAATTGATAAATTAGTCAAATGCTAGTTCTTTGAAAGGGATAGTAAAATATATAATGTTAAGGTGTAATAGTCTTAATAAAAAAATTAGAAAAAATAGGCTATCTGGGAAGCAGAAGGGATGTAAAATCAGATATCAAGAAGTATTAAAACCACAAATAATACAATATAACACTTCATGATAATAAATGTTAATGTTGATGAAATGTTCACATTTCTAGGAAGTATAAATTGCCCAATTAAAAAATCAAATTAATAATAATAAAACCTAGCTATCTATGGGAAAAAATTATGAAAAAAAGAGGCTAAACACAGTTTTATGGTCAGTTTTTCTTGATTTTTATGAAACAGTTACTTGTGTCCTGAAATAGGCTAAATCTTATAAAAAAAAGTAAAAATCTTTCATATCTCTTATGCTAGAGTCTAATAAATGTATAGTAAAAAATGCAACATAGGGAATGATCTGTTTGAAAGAGCAAAAATCTTGTAGAAAAATAACAACTATCTAGGCTGGGTTCAGTGGCTCTTGCCTGTAAGCCCAGCACTTTGGGAGGCCGAGGCAGGTGGATTACAAGGTCAGGAGTTCGAAACCAGCCTGACCAACATGGTGAAAACCTGTCTCTACTAAAAATACAAAAATTAGCCGGGCGTGTTGGCATGAGTCTGTAATCCCAGGTACTCAGGAGGCTGAGGCAGGAGAATTGCTTGAATCCAGGAGGCGGAGGTTGCAGTGAGCTGAGATCGTGCCACTGCACTCCAGCCTGGCTGACAGAGCGAGACTCTGTCTCAAAAAAAGAAAAAAGAAAAAAAAGAAAAATAACGACAATCTAAATACAGCAGTACATTAGGAAGACAATTATGTGTAACCAAAGAGGATTTGTCATGAGACTATAAAGGTAAATATATAATAGAAATATATAATAGAAAAGCTGTTAACATAATTATTCACAATGCAAATTCACAGAATTCTATGATCCTATATATGAATATCAAAATATTATAGATAAAATTCAATATTATATTGAAATATTGTAGATAAAATTCAATATCCACAACTGATAAAACTTTTTGTAAACTAAGGAAACTTTTGAACATCACAGAAACCATCTACCTTAAATTTTGTCATATATGATGGTGAAGTGTGCTGTGTGGTGAAGTGTGGTATGTGGTGAAGTGTGGTATATGGTGAAGTGTGATACACAATATGATGGTGAAAAGGTGATATGTCTTTTCAAGTTGGAAGCCAGATAAAGATGCTTTGATATGAGCAATTTTTCTTAATATTTTTCTGAAAATTTTTTATCAATTCGATTAAATAAGAAAACAATATGAGCAGAAGATATAACTATTGAAAACAAGGACAGAAGTTTTTATCCATTGATAATAGGATAGCATACCTGAAAAATTCAAAACGAAATGAAAAGTACCTGAAGATAGTGAGCAAATTCAGAAGATTCTGGGAGTAAAGAAATAAAGCTACAGAATGGAGGGACGTGAAGCAAGAGGGGAGAAATCACAGCATGTTTGTATGCTGATGGGATGATACTGAACAGACTGAAAACTGAGTGACATAGAAAAGAAGAGAATTGATTGGAAAATGTCATAAGCATGAAGAGGGTGTAAAGGAAGAGAGAGGACCCAGAACCTCATGAGTCATGCCAATAAACATATCAAGGATGAGGCAGACAGAATCACCAACAGAAGATCCAGTGAGGTTGAAGGAAAACCCACAGCACGCGGTCACAGAGGCCAGGAGAGGAAATGTTTTCAAGAGATGGGGTCTATTGCTGAAAGGTCAGAAATGTGGAGGCCAGAGAAGGTTGCGGATTTTTCAGCAGGAAAGTATTTGATGTTGTCACAGGATCATGTGATGTGGTGGAGCATCACAAGAAGAATCCCATCTAGGTAGGTTAGGTAGTGAGTGGGAGGTGAGTATGTGTGATCAGTGATTGATTACAGACAGCCCTTGCAGAGGTTTTGATGTGGAGGGAAGGCGAGATTATGAGGATGTGAGGTTTTGGACAATTTTTTTTTTTTCCAAAGAGGATGGAAATTAGATCATGCCTATCTGACAACGAAAATAATCCAGGAGGGGGTCAATTAATTGTGCTGTAGAGAGGGGATCATTGCTGAAGGGAAATATTTGAGAATGGGAAAGAGAATGGCTTCTTCATAAATGGCTAGAAAAACCTGTTCTTAGATACGAAGATACAT
Source organism: Theropithecus gelada (assembly GCF_003255815.1). NCBI lineage: Eukaryota > Metazoa > Chordata > Mammalia > Primates > Cercopithecidae > Theropithecus > Theropithecus gelada. The sequence continues at coordinate 69,534,192 of NC_037684.1, forward strand.
GTTATTGCCAAATGAACCTCTGCAAAATAAATAGTAGTTTTCAATTAAAATTTTAACACTTAAAATATTTAATTTGATAAAATTAAATGCCTGAAAATAGGTAAGATGATTTGGAAAAAAAAAAGTCATAAGGAGAGTGTTGCTCTAACATATATTATATACTGTTTATAAAGTTTCAATTATTTTATAATGTAAGGAATAAGCAAACTGGTCAGTGGAATAGAATAGAATTCTAAAATAGAAATTTCTAGAAGTGAGTCTCAAATAATAAGTTAGCATGTGTCAAATCAGTGGAGAAAACATTATTCATTAAATGTCATCTCACTCCTTGTTGACTCCCAACTGGTGACTCATTAAAAAAAGCAACAAGGTGAGATCACACTGTTAAATCATATGTTAAAATAAATTTCAGATAGATTTATGCTTTAATGAACACTATAAACATGCTAAAATAAAACACAGTGACCTTCTAAGCATACTTTCAAAGGCAAATTGAGTTGTGAATGGACTGATAGGTGGATTATGTAAAAATTAAAATCTTCATTATAAGATCCAAAAATGGTAAAGTCTACATGGCTATGAAAAGTATGCAGTAGAAAAGCATTTTATGACAAGGGTAAAATAAATTACAAAAATAATGTATTTCTAAGCCACAAACTAAAAGATTATGAAAGAACCTTCTTGTACGATCCTTATTTTGCAATAAAAATATTTGTATATGTACACAGCAAAGACTGGAAGAAAATATTTTTAAAAATTAAGTATCCTAGAGATGCAAATCAGAAGCACTTTTCATATTTGCTCATACACTTCACTGAGGGTTAAAAATATTATGAAATCAGCAGAGAGAAAGGATATGTCTTGTGGGGAAGGGTCCTCAGTTGCCTCCTGTGTCTCATTAGAACACAGCCAGGGTAGTGGTGATGGTCAGTGATTATTCGGTGTTATCAGATCTGTAGAGACTTGAACGAAGGGACTCCAGGACTTTTATTGTTTATCCTGCTGAAATGGCTACACCAGGACCCAGAAACAATTTGTTACCATTACAATTTTACTGCTCAAAAAGTTATTGTGTGTAGGACCAATGTCTGAGTTCTGAGCTGTTAAATACTTGGTGATTTATATTTATGTAACTACCATTTTCTTTTTTTTTTTTCAGTTGTTTTTTTTCTTTTTTTTATATTATAATTTAAGTTCTAGGGTACATGTGCACAGCGTGCAGGTTTGTTACATACGTATACATGTGCCATGTTGGTGTGACTGCCCTGGCCAGAACTTCCAACACTATGTTGAATAGGAGTGGTGAGAGAGGGCATCCCTGTCTTGTGCCAGTTTTTGAAGGGAATGCTTCCAGTTTTTGCCCATTCAGTATGATATTGGCTGTTGGTTTGTCATAAATAGCTCTTATGATTTTCAGATACATCCCATCAATGCCTAGTTTATTGAGAGTTTTTAGCATGAAGGGCTGTTGAATTTTGTTGAAGGCCTTTTCTACATCTATTGAGATAATCATGTGGTTTTTGTCCTTGGTTCTGCTTATATGATGGATTACATTTATTGATTTGCGTATGTTGAACTAGCTTTGCATCCCAGAGATGAAGCCAACTTGATCGTGGTGGATAAGCTTTTTGATGTGCTGCTGGATTTGGTTTGCCAGTATTTTATTGAGGATTTGTGCATCGATGCTCATCAGGGATATTGGTCTAAAATTCTCTTTTTTTGTTGTGTCTCTGCCAGACTTTGGTATCAGGAAGATGCTGGCATCATAAAATGAATTAAGGAGGATTCTCTCTTTTTCCATAGCTTCAGAAGGAATGGTACCAGCTTCTCTTTGTACCTCTGGTAGAATTCGGCTGTGATTCCATCTGGTCCTGGACTTTTTTTGATTGGTAGGCTACTAATTATTGCCTCAATTTCAGAACCTGTTATTGGTCTATTCAGGTATTCAGTTTCTTCCTGGTTTAGTCTTGGGAGGGTGTATGTGTCCAGGAATTTATGCATTTCTTCTAGATTTTCTAGTTTATATGTGTAGAGGTGTTTATAGTATTCTCTGATGGTAGTTTGTGTTTCTGTGGGATCAGTGGTGATATCTCCTTTATCATTTTTTATTGTGTCTATTTGATTCTTTTCTCTTTTCTTCTTTATTAGTCTTGCTAGCAGTCTATCAATTTTGTTGATCTTTTCAAAAAACCAGTTCCTGGATTCATTGATTTTTTGAAGGTTTCTTGTGTCTCTGTCTCCTTCAGTTCTGCTCTGATCTTAGTTATTTCTTGCCTTCTGCTAGCTTTTGAATGTGTTTGCTGTTGCTTCTCTAGTTCTTTTAATTGTGATGTTAGAGTGTCAATTTTGGCTCTTTCCTGCTTTCTTTTGTGGGCATTTAGTGCTATAAATTTCCCTCTACACACTGTTTTAAATGTGTCCCAGAGATTGTGGTATGTTGTGTCTTTGTTCTCATTGATTTCAAAGAACATCTTTATTTCTGCCTCCATTTTGTTATGCACCCAGTAGTCATTTAGGAGCAGATTGTTCAGTTTCCATGTAGTCGAGTGGTTTTGAGTGAGTTTCTTAATCCTGAGTTCTAGTTTGATTGCACTGTGGTCTGAGAGACAGTTTTGTTATAATTTCTGTTCTTGTACATTTGCTGAGGAGTGCTTTACTTCCAACTATGTGGTCAATTTTGGAATAAGTGTAATGTGGTGCTGAGAAGAATGTATATTTTGTTGATTTTGGGGTGGAGAGTTCTGTAGATGTCTATTAGGTCTGCTTGGTGCAAAGCTGAGTTCAATTCCTGAGTATGCTTGTTAACTTTCTGTCTTGTTGTCTGATGTTGACAGTGGGGTGTTAAAGTCTTCTATTATTATTGTGTGGGAGTCAAAGTCTCTTTGTAGGTCTCTGATGACTTGCTTTATGAATCTGGGTGCTCCTGTATTGGGTGCATATATATTTAGGATAGTTAGTGCTTCTTGTTGAATTGATCCCTTTACCATTATGTAATGGCCTTCTTTGTCTCTTTTGATCTTTGTTGGTTTAAAGTCTGTTTTATCAGAGACTAGGATTGCAACCCCTGCCTTTTTTTTGTTTTCCATTTGCTTGGTAGATCTTCCTCCATCCCTTTATTTTGAGCCTATGTGTGTCTCTGCATGTGAGATGGGTCTCCTGAATACAGCACACTGATGGGTCTTGACTCTTTATCCAATTTGCCAGTCTGTGTCTTTTAATTGGAGCATTTAGCCCATTTACATTTAAGGTTAATATTTTTACGTGTGAATTTGATCCTGTCATTATGATGCTACCTGGTTATTTTGCTTGTTAGTTGATGCAGTTTCTTCCTAGCATTGATGGTGTTTACAATTTGGGATGGTTTTGCAGTGGCTGGTACCGGTTGTTCCTTTCCATGTTTAGTGCTTCCTTTAGGAGCTCTTGTAAGGCACGCCTGGTGGTGACAAAATCTCTCAGCATTTGTTTGTCTGTAAAGGATTTTATTTCTCCTTCACTTATGAAGCTTAGTTTGGCTGGATATGAAATTCTGGGTTGAAAATTCTTTTCTTTCAGAATGTTGAATATTGGCCCCCACTCTCTTCTGGCTTGTAGAGTTTCTGCCGAGAGATCTGCTGTTAGTCTGATGGGCTTCCCTTTGTGTGTAACCCGACTTTTCTCTCTGGCTGCCCTTAACATTTTTTCCCTCATTTCAACTTTGGAGAATCTGAAAATTATGTGTCTTGGAGTTGCTCTTCTCAAGGAGTATCTTTGTGGCGTTCTCTGTATTTCCTGAATTTGAATGTTGGCCTGCCTTGCTAGGTTGGGGAAGTTCTCCTGGATAATATCCTGAAGAGTGTTTTCCGACTTGGTTCCATTCTCCCCGTCACTAGCTTCAGTAGCTGATTTGCTCAGGTGAAAGAAAGGGTATCAGTGACTGAAGATAAAATGAATGAAATGAAGCAAGAAGAGAACTTTAGAGAAAAAAGAGTAAAAAGAAATGAAAAAAGCCTCCAAGAAATATGGGACTATGTGAAAAGACCAAATCTACGTCTGATTGGTGTACCTGAAAGTACCTGCCTGATCCTTCCTCTGGAAGCTTCGTCTCAGAGGGGCACCTAGCCATATGAGGTGTCAGTTGCCCCCTACTGGGAGGTGTCTCCCAGGTGTCTACCTGAGGGTCAGGGACTCACTTGAGGAGGCAGTCTGTCGGTCCTAAGATCTCAAACTCTGTGCTGGGAGAACCACCACCCTCTTCAAAGCTGTCAGACAGGGACATTTAAGTCTGCAGAAGCCCCTGCTGTCTTTTGTTCAGCTATGCGCTGCCCCAGAGGTGGAGTCTACAGAGGCAGGCAGGTCTCCTTGAGCTGCGGTGGGCTCCACACAGTTTGAGCTTCCCAGCCACTTTGTTTACCTACTCAAGCCTTAGCAATGGTGCACACTGCTCCCTCAGCCTCACTGCCGCCTCGCAGTTTGATTTCAGACTGCTCTGCTAGCAGTGAACGAGGCTCCATGGGCGTGGGACCCTCTGAGCCAGGCGTGGGATACAATCTCCTGGCATGTTGTTTGCTAAGGCCTTTGGAAAAAAGCAGTATTAGGGTCGGAGTGACCTGATTTTCCAGGTACCATCTGTCAAGGCTTCCCTTTGCTAGGAAAGGTAATTCCCCAACCCCTTGTGCTTCCCGGCTGAGGCAATGTCCCACCCTGCTCAGTGGGCTGCACCCACTGTCTGACAAGCCCCTGTGAGATGAACCCGGTACCTCAGTCAGAAATGCAGAAATCATCCATCTTCTGCATTGCTCACGCTGGGAGCTGCAGTCTGGAGCTGTTCCTATTGGGCCATCTTGGAACCTCCCCTCTGATTTTCAGTCATTTACATTTTAAAGTAAATGGATTTCTTAGGGTTTTTTTGGGAAGAGCTAGTTGTGATAAGGTTGAAGATAAAAGAAATTATAATTTAGTGTTGGAGAAAAGAAGTCATCAAAAAGGAGGCTGAAGAAAGAGGAAACATGAAAAGCAGTCTTTTTATTCTACACAATTTTAAATGCTAATAATAAATCTTGAACTCTATTTGTATTCATTCAACAAGTATCTGATAAGGTTTGTGTTATGTGTCTGGCTCTGTGATAGAAACTGGAAATAGAGAAGTAAGCAAAACAGACAAGATTTTACTTTCTTGAAGTTTATAGTCTAGTAAGAGAAAGATAATAAACAAGTAAATGAACAAATAATTAAATACACAAACTAAGTGAAGATAGTGGCACTTAATATGAAGAAAATAAGACAAGGTGCTATGATAGCCGTGGAAAGTGGTCATCAAGTGGATTGGATGGCCAGAAAGGACCTCTCGACAGAGCTTATTTTTAGCTGAGACCTAAATGACAAGAAGACACCAGTCATGGAAAGATCTGAGATAATAGCACTACGAAGAGGGAGAATAGCCTGCCATTACCCAAAGATGGGAAGGAGCTTGTTGGATCCAAGGAGGAAGAGAAAGGCTGGAGTGACTGGAGAGAAAGGGAGAGAGGTATGTGAGATTAAGCCAGTGGCAATCAGATCATGCAGAGTTTTGATGAAGGTGTGATGAGTTTGTGTATTATTTTAAATGAGTTGAGAACTCCATTGAAGGGCTTGATAGCAACATAACATGCTATGACATGGGCTTTGAACATAGCACGTGGGCTACTGTGTGAAGAATGGATTGTTGGAGGAAAGATGACAACTACTGAGTAGGCTATCAGAGGAATCTAAAGGAGAGACAGTGATGGCTTGGCCCAGAATTGTGAAAGTGGAGTCTGAATGTGGTTGGATTTCAGATATAATTTGGATTTGGGGTATTATTCCTGCGATATTAGATGCTGGTTGAGAAAGGAAGAGGGATCAAGGATCGCCTAATATCTTTCTTTGAGCAGCTGGGTTACTGACTCTCAGATGACAGAGATGGATAGGAGTAAGGAAAAATGAAAAGTTCTCTTTGGACATGTTGAGACGCTCTCTTGACATTCCAATGGGAATGTCAGGTTGTAGGTTATATGTGTCCGGAGCTACACATAGAATTCAAGTCCAAATATATAAATCAGAGCACTACCAGCTTATTAAAAACATTAGACTGGGTAAGATTGCTTAGGAAGAGTGGAGGGAAGAAGTAGAGAGACAGAGAGAGAGAGAGAGAAGAGAAAGGGAGAAAAGTATAACTTCATAATCACATTAACCTTCCAAAAATATTCTTTTTTTCTCTTATGAGGGAATTTTCCTACTCCCTTGCTCAAGGGTCTCCAAATATTCTATATTTCCATTAGAATTCTATTTACTTTAATGTTTAAAATGCTGAATGAAAATCCCATGTCCTTTCCGATTCTTCCAGTCCACACTGACCTTTCCATATTCTGGCAATTTTGGTACCCTTTGGTATACTGAAGAATTAACCCTAACTAAAATAAGTTGTGATCTTTCCTCTTAGCTACTGAAGATGATCTCTAGCCCTTAGAATGTCCTGCCAGATAGAAAGGTTTATGTTTGCCTAGCTACAGATCTAACAGTGTGATTAATGTTAAAGCCTTTGGACCACGTGATATCAGTTCTGGCTTCTGGAGGACCAGGGACTAAAGATATTTACTTGATTTCCAGGAGGGCTGGACACAAAGGTCAATGAATTAGTCAGGTTTCTCTAGAGGGACAGAACGAATAGGTTAGATGCATATATAAAGGGGAGTTTAATAACGAGTATTGACTCACATGATCACAAGGTGAGGTCACACAATAAGCCATCTGCAAGCTGAGGAACAACAAAACATGTCTGAGTCCGAAAGCTGAAGAACTGGGAGTCTGATGTTCCAGGGCAGGAAGCATCCAGCACGGGAGAAAGATATAAGCCAGAAGACTAAACCAGTCTAATCTTTCCACATTCTTCTGCCGGCTTTTATTCTGGCCATGCTGGCAGCTGATTAGATTGTGCCCACTCAGATTGAGAATAGATCTGCCTTTCCTAGTTCACTGACTCAAATGGTAATCTCCTTTGGCAACACCCACACGGACACATCCCGGAACAATACTTTGCATCCTTTAATCCAATCAAGGTGACCCTCAGTATTAATCATAACAGTCAGCCATGCAGGCAATGTGGGCTTGGGCCTCAGTAAAAACTCTGGACACTGAGGACCTGCCTGGACTTCCCTGGCTGACAATATTCCCTGCATGTGGCCAAACATAGCAGCAGGAGTTAACATTGTCTCTGACTCCATGGGGAAAGGATGACTAGAACTCTGTGTGTGGATATTTCCTGGGCACTGCCCTATCTGTCTCTTCTCTTGGCTGATTTTCATCTGTATTCTTTCCCTGTAATAAACCACAGCCATGATTATAAACAACTTTCCATGAGTTTTGTCAGTCTTTTAGTAAATTATCAAACCAGAGGGAAGTTTTGGGAACCCTCCTGATATGGTTTAGCTGTGTCCCTATTCAAATTTCATCTTCAATTGTAACTCCCACAATTCCCACGTGTTGTGGAAGGAACCTGGTGGGAAGTGATTGAATTATGGGGGCAGGGTTTTCCTGTGCTATTTTCACGATAGTGAGTAAGTCTCGTGAGATCTGATGTTTGTATAAGGGGGAGTTTCCCTGCACAAGCTCTCTCCTCTTGTCTGCTGCCATGTGAGACATGCCTTTCACCTTCCGCCATGATTGTGAGGTGTTCCCAGTCACGTGGACCTGTAAGTCCATTAAACCTTTTTTTTTCTTCCCAGTCTTGGGTATGTCTTTATCAGCAGCATGAAAACTGACTAATACACCTCCAAATTTGTATTTGGTGTTAGAAGTGAGGACAGTCCTGTGTGGGGACTTTTATTTCTTGGTAGTTGGAGTAACTCTTTGCACCTAATTGTGGTAGTTAATTAGGTTTTTATTTTCTTTGTTATTTAGCTATTTTATGTGCTTTGAGTCCTTCTCCGCAGGAGTTGATCTCCTAGAGGGCACTTATTTCTTTTGTATCCTCCTTAACGCCTAGCACAATCTAGGGACTCCTAGTATTTACATTGGTACGTGTTTTGAATTTAATTGTTGTGTTGAGTCATTATCTTGCTTTTTCGTTTAAAAAAATTGTGTATTGCTCAAGAAATACTTGAGAAAATTTAATCTTTATTTAATTTCCTTTTTGTATTTATTAAAATGAGGGCATTGTCTATATGTGTTTGACCAAAAGGAAGATATAGGAGGGAACAATTTTTAAGAATGTGATTTTCTATTCTGTTTGACCTCCACTGAGTAAATAATGTAGCTGCAATGTCCTGATGCATAGGCTATGGATTTGGGGGGCTCTGGCAACACTAGGAAGAGCCCCAGAAGTTCAGAAACAGGTACTGCTGTATTTGGAAGAGAAGATGCTTCAGGGAGAACTCCTGAGCCTCTTAGTTCTCTGTTTGTTGTAGCTGTACTTGTCCTGTAAACCTATTCTCTCCAATATGGTGGCCATTACCCACATGTGGCTACTGGATGCTTGAAATATGACTAGTCCAACTTGAGATGTACTGTAAGTATAAAATGCAAACTGGATTTTGAAGACTTATTAACAAGAAGAAAGTAAAATGTTTCATTAATGATTTGTATAAACTGATCTCGTGTCGAGATGATAATACTTTGGATATATTGGGTTAAATAACACATATTATTAAAATTAATTTTACCAGCTTCCTTTTACCTTTTTTTATTTTAAAATATGACTGCTAGAAAATTTAAAATTACTTATGTGGCTTACATATTTGTAGTACATCATACTTCTGCTGGACAGTGCTGATCTAAACTCTGGAACAATTGCTTCCTATCCAGTCCTGCGACTGGGGCATTTATCTTTCTTTCCAGGTGGCAATAACTCAAAGCCTATAGGATGCAAAAAGTTCTCTCCCCTTGTTTCGGTGCTAGGAAAGAATGCACAGATTTCCTGCCTGCTTTTTTGTTTCTAATAGTTATTTTCTTTATGGAATTTTTGAGAGATAGGGAAGATGAAGGAAAAGAGTGAGATCTTTGTTTTCAGTTGTCATCCTTCCAGATGGTCTTGAAAAGGCATCTCTAGAAACAAAAGTTTGGGAGACATAGCAAGAGCTTTAAAAAAAAAAAAAAGTCCAGAAATCATCTTAAACATGTCAACTCTTCTAATACTTATTTAAAATAGAAGCTTCAAAAATGTTACTTATTTTCCCCCTTTTAAGTTTCTGAAAACCTTTCCAGAGCCGAGCAGAGATTGCATACGCCAAGATTTTGTGAAAAGGACTTTTATTGCAAAGTCACTAGCTTTGAGAATTTGGTTTTAATAAAGAATCCACATAAACTTCCATGAAATGTCAGCAATGTGCTATTTTAGTAATAACCTTACCTGTGTCCTAGGGCCCAACGAATGAGAATCTCCATAACAGAGAAAAGAATAATTGGGGATTGGCAGGTGAAATTGTCTAGTCATGATATTAATGATTTCTTCAAAGAAGAAGCTGGCTCCTGACTTTATCAAAAACTCATTAAATGGTTGTCAATTTCATAAAAGGAAATATCTATTTTATTTCTCTAAGAGTATAGAGATAAGGTGATTTTTTAAAATATATAACTGCAGAGGCTATCTCTGGGCAAGTTTAACAACCACTAGTAAATAACCAGAAGATGATATGCTGGCCATGGCCAGATGTGAACATTCTGCACACACCCCTCGTGGTGTGCAAATGGTTGGTCATTTTCTGGTGGTTATCAGCTGTAAATGGTCCTGACCCTCACAAGTGCAGCGAGCTTAATTATATCCCCTTTTAAAGCCAGTTTAGTCATTCAAAATACATTTTTAAAGGCTTCCAATGAAAAGCATAAAAAGAAAAAAAATCTTTTAACCATAATTTACTAATTCTCCAGCCTTGATTTTTGGCTTTCCTTGCTGCCTAAGTGGTCATATATTTTATAAGCCTTGCTAATTTGCTGTTAAATTTGCTATTTATATGATCCTAGATGATTTGTTGGACTTCACTGAACAAAAAAGATTTTTATTAGCAGCCAGTGCTTTCAAAGAGGTGGTTTTTTTCACACCATCAAGGCCACTTTCTCAACTTATTGACAGCTTTATGAGTGTAGCTGGATAAAGAACAGTTTCCTGTATCCAAAAGCGTTTTGCATTCCATGGGGCAAAATCTTGGACTTTTAATTAGGATATAAGAGCCTTCCTTTCTCTCCCAACATTCCCCGGGGGCACAGAGCGGTAACACTTGCATTTAGATAGTTAATCACTTTTCCAGACTTCAGCCCACTGAAATTAGAAAGGTTTTCAGGTCAAATGCTTACCTGGCTCTGGGCCATCCCAGGATGGTATTTATTTCTGCACATCTGCATTTTGTATACACACATACACTGTTTCTCCTTTCTAACTAATTGAGGGTATTTTGCCTACTGCAGAAACTGTCAGATGAATCCTGTTTAGAATCTTATTTGATCCTGCATTTGATATTTTTCACCAGAGAATGAAATATACCCTGGACTTTTCCCATCTGAGATCACTTTCTGCATGGAGCACCAGGCAAATTCTCCTCATTCCCTCATTCTTGTCCTGACCTCACGATCCAGCATGTTTAGAGGACTTTTAAGGTTTTGTGTGTTACATTTTTCTTTGTTGTTATAAACCTACCCAGTACATGTTTTTCTTTTTTCAACATGGTATTAGGTCTTTGATTGTGAAAATGATGAGACACCCAACAGTAAGTGAACATTTTGGAGCTCAAAGTGATAGCCTGGTTGATATAATTTGCTAATATTTGTGTGTCTTTCTCCCCTTTGGGGGAAGCATGCACTTCCAGAATATGCCAGTTGGCTGGCTTGGGTTTCTTGCCCCATCTTTGCAGAAATTTGCCATCATTATTCAGAATAAATGGGCTTCTGTCTGGCATATAAAAAAGCATAATCTTAGGGTCTTGACTGGTGGCATTGAGCTAATAGTAAAGACACTAGGGCCACTTGAGACCTATTTACTTAAGAAACTGGTAGGTTTTTGATATAAAGATGCCCTCAGGAAAGTTTTCTGGGTTGCCCATTTTTTGTTTATTTTGTTACTATCTTGAGAAGACCTATTTCTTGACTGAAAAGTCAACAAAAATTAGCAGCCCCCACTATGCCCAAAACATGGGTTTTTATCCATGGCTCAGAATCTGGTGTTTTAGCAATGCCACTGGTAAACTTCTGCCAAATTTGACTATGTTTTAGATTGTAAAATAGAGACCTACCATAGTGATCTCAAGATTAAGATATGCATGCGTCTGAGTACTTGGCAATAATTTTATTATTATTATTTTTATTTTAGATTCAGGAGGTACATGTGTAGGTTTATTACATGGCTATATTGCGTGATGGTGAGATTTGGAGTATGATTTAACTAATCACACAAATAGTGAACATAGTACCCAATAGGTAGTTTTTCAACCCTTGCCCTCCTTTCTTCCTCCCCACGTTTGAAGGTCTTGAAGATGAAAGCAAAAGTGCTTTCATCTTTATGTCCATGTGTAGTCAATGTTTAGCTCTCACTTATAAGTGAGAACATGCAGTTTTTGGGTTTCCATTTCTGTGATAATCCACTTAGAATAATGGCCTCTAGCTGCATCCATATTGCTGCAAAGAACATGTTTTGTTCCTTTTTATAGCTGCATAGTATTCCATGGTTTATATGTACCATATTTTCTTTAATTCACCATGGATAGGTACCTAAGTTGATTTCGTGTCTTTGCTACTGTGAATAGTGCTACAATAGACACATGAGTGCAGGGGTCTTTTTGTAGAGTGATTTACTTTCTTTTGGGTATATACCCAGTAATGGGATTGCTGAGTCAAATGGTAGTTTTAAGTTGTTTGAGAAATCTTCAAACTGCTTTCCACAGTGGTTGAACTAATTTACATTCTCACCAACAGTGTGTAAGTGTTCCTTTTTCTCCATAGCACCATCATGATTTGTTATTTTTAGACTTTTTAATAGTAGCCATTCTGACTAATGTGAAATGGTATCTAAAATTCATATGGGACCAAAAAAGAGACCAATAGGCAAAATGACCCTAAGCAAAAAGAACAAAGCTGGAAGTATTACATTATTGGACTTCAAACTATACTACAATGGTGTAGTAAGCGAAACAGCATGGTATTGATACAAAATAGACATATAGATCAATGGAACAGAATAGAAAACCTAGAAATCAAGCCACATTCAATAAATGCAAACTAGATATCAAAGGAACATACCTCAAAATAATAATAGCCATATTATGAAAAACTCACAGCTCACATCACATTGAATGGGCACAGTCTGGAGGCATTCCCCCTAAGAATTTAGAAGACGACAAGGATATCTACCACTCTCATTATTCAACATAGTACTAGAAATCCTAGCACGAGTAATCAGGCAAGAGAAAGAAATAAAAGGCACCCACATAAGAAAAGAGGAAGTTAAATTATCTCTCTTCACTGATGATATGATTCTATACCTAGAAAACCCTAAATATTCTGCCAGTACTCGTAGACCAAATGACTTCAGTAAAGTTGCAGGATACAAAATCAACTCACAAAAATCAAAAGTTTTTAACTATCTTCTCATACTTTTTATTTCCATCTTATCCTCGGTGCACACACCTACATATACACACATTAACACACAAACATTTGCAAACATCTAGGCAATTTACAAGTGTGAGAAAACCCAAACTAATTCTGAATGTATTGCTCTATGAACCATTTGCTTAGAATGTGCTGACCACTGCACTGAAGTAATGAGAAAAGACACAGGATGCAGTAAGCACCCTGAAGACATTCTGATTTAGAGCTTGGCTGTATCAATTATTTGCACAAAGCTTTTAGCATGCCAGTATTTGCAACTAAGACAACTAATGCTGAGTGTTAGTCTATTTGCTTTTTTAACAGATTATGGTGAAAGTTAGATCTCTTCTAATCTGTGTGAAATAAATATTTTCTTTACCGGCTACTTTGTATTGATAATCAGAGTCGGAACTTCAGCATCTCTGGGGGAACCCACTCTGCTCTCCTTGAAATCAATAAGACAAGTAAAATTGAATCTTAATATCTTCCATTTCTGCACTTATGATTCTGGCAATTACATTTTTTTTTTTTCTTCCTGGTCTAGGCAATCACTCTGCTTGCTCTAGTTTTAGCAACTTATCTCCTGGTGTTTCCTTTTCTGCTACGAGTTCCTTCTCTCACACATGGGTGATCTTCATCCTGTAGAAAGGAGGTCAACCCAGGAGCTAGGGAGTCTTTTGTTAGCTCTGCCCCCTATTAGCTGTGATGACTTAGGCAGATCAGTTCCTCTGGGTCTCAAGTTCTTTACTCACCTAGTGAAAGGAATTGGAGCAAATGCTTCCTACGGTACTTCCCAACTGTTAAATTTTGCTCTCCCCCAAAGGCAGCTGCATACATTGAAATTCTTGGTGCAGAAATAGGCCTCAAGGAACAATACATCTAGACTTGTTTCAGAGCTTCACTTTCCACCATTTTGCTACAGGGTGTGTTTCAGAAAAAAACTCTCAAACTGTGTTGTCCTCTGCTCTCACCACAACAACAATCAACACAGAAAACTTATGTGTCCAAATGTAGGGGTTTCTCCCCAACAAAAAACATGCAGTTGATTCTGCAGCAGACACCAGCTGGGTGTCTTCCAAGTCAATCCTGACGTTATCTATCTGGATTCCACAGGTTGAGGGCTCCATCCTCAAGACCAACCCCTCCCTCCCACCAGTCACAAGTCTGGATCTCTAGAACTTTTGACGTCTTCATCTGGCTTTAAGTTGGGGTTCCAATAATCCCCTCTGAGGGTTCAGTTAATTTGCTGGAGCAGCTCACAGAACTCGGGGAAACACTTATGTTTACCGGTTTATTACAAAGGATATTTTGAAGGATACAAATAAACAGTCAGATGAAGAAATGCATAGGGCAAGGTCTGGAAGGGTCTTGAGTGTAGGAATTTGTGCCCCAGTACAGCTGGGGAGTGCCACCCTTCTGGCATGTGGATGAGTTCTTGTTAACTTCCTATCCACTTTCACGTGTTCAGTCATCTGGAAGCTCTCTCAACCTTGTCTTCTTGGGTTATGGTGGGCTTTATGATGTCAGCATTCCTTCCCATACGACATAGAGCAGTACCCTGGAATGACAGTCATATGACCCACAATCACAAAGGCAGGGAAAGATTGGAGTCCTGCCTTGGGTCAGGAGAAGAAAAGGCAGGAGAAGGATAGAGAAATTGTCTTCTGAAACCTAACACACCCAGTATTATAACAAAAGATCGTAACAAGAGCTATGGTAGTTATGAGCCAAGACCCTGAATGAAACCCTATGCATGTCTCATAACACAACAGTGCCCTAGAAGATTCTTGTAGCCAATTTAATGAATTTGATGTATGGAATATTTTGGAAAATTTTTTTTTAAGATTCCATCTATGTAATTTCACTTTAGTTCTTGGATTTTGTGGCCTTTCTAGTCAAACAATGCACACTTTTTTTTCTTTTTCCTCTCTCTTTTGCTCTTTCTTTTTTTTTTTTTTTTTTGAGGCGGAGTCTCGCTCTGTCGCCCAGGCTGGAGTGCAGTGGCGCGATCTCGGGCTCGGCTCACTGCAAGCTCCGCCTCCCGGGTTCCCGCCATTCTCCTGCCTCAGCCTCCCGAGTAGCTGGGACTACAGGCGCCGCCACCACGCCCGGCTAATTTTTTTGTATTTTTAGTAGAGACGGGGTTTCATTGTGTTAGCCAGGATGGTCTCGATCTCCTGACCTCGTGATCCGCCCGTCTCGGCCTCCCAAAGTGCTGGGATTACAGGCTTGAGCCACCGCGCCCGGCCTCTTTTGCTCTTTCTTTTTCTCTCTCTCTTTCTTTCCATCTTTCCTCCTTCCCTCACTTGTTCCCTTCCTTCCCTCCCTCTCTTATTTTTCCTTCCTTCCTTTCTCTTTTTCTTTCCCTCTTTCTTTCTCCTCCCTCCCCTTCCCTTTATTCTTTCTTCTCTCCCCTTTCTCTCTCTTTCTTTCCTTCTTTCTTTCTCTTTCTTTCTTTATTTCCCTCCCTCTGTCCCTCCCTCCCTCCCTCCTTCCTTCCTTTCCTTTTTTCCTTCCTTCCATCCATCTCTTCTTCTTCTTCTTTTTCTTCTTCTCCATCTTCTCCTCCTTCTCCTCCTTCTCCTTCTCCTTTCCTTTCCTTTCCTTTCATTTTTTTCTTCTCCCTCTCTTCCTCCATCCCTTCCACTAGTGACAAAACAAGCTATTCACTCCTCGCTTGTTTCATAGAAAGATACTCTTTGACTCACTGTCCCCTGCTTATGCTGATATAGGCAGCCATACTCTCTAATAAACCTACATACCCTCAGATTATACATATAGGAGAACAATTGCTACCTCTATATTTACATAGACATAGTGCATAAGGATGTATGTGTCTGTGTGTGTGTGTGTGTGTGTGTGTGTGTGTGTGTGTATGCACATGTGCATGTGAGGAAAGAATACAGCAGACTTTTGCTCCTTCACCTCATCCCCATTTCCTGCTATACAATTTAATGCTGGGTGTGCCAAAAGAGACAGTCATCATTTTTTTCTAGATAGCTGTATTAGTTATTTATTGCTCTGTTACAAATTACCCCAAAATGTATTGGCTTAAAACAACAATTTTAAAAAAAATCTCACAGTTTTAGTATGTCAGGAATCTAATCTGAGCATGGCTTAGCTAAATACCTCTGGCTCAAGGTCTTTCATGAGACTGTTGGATAGAATGGAGCTATGGTCTCATCAGAGGACTTGAAGAGGAAGGGTGGGGTCCGCTTCCAAGTTCCCTCACTTGGTCATTATCAGGCCTTTGTACCTTACAACATGGGTCTCTTCATAAGACTGCCTTCTGACATGGCAGCTGACTACCCTCACAGAGATAGATTTGAGGTACTGGAAGAGTAAGAGTACACATACGAGAGAGAGAGAGAGAGAGAGAGCGCCCACCCATTACTTTGCCATATTCTATTTGTTAGAGAGTTAGAGGTGAATCAATAAATCCAGTCCATACTCAAGGGGAAGGCATTACACAAAGGTGTGAATTCCAAGAAGTAAGGATCACTGGGAGTCATTTTAGAGGCTACCTATCTCAGGCCTCTCGTATCTAACACTTTATGTTCTTCCCACATGCAAAATACATTCACCGCCTCCCAACATCTTGAAAGGTGTGAACTCAGAGTCTAATATATCATCATCTAAACCAGGTTCTGGTGTAGAAGAGGCTCCTGGAGTGTAGTATCTTAAGTACTTCTCTTTGAGTATAGTTACTCTTCGTTTGTCTACCTGAGAAACTAAAGAGACAAGTTATCCCACTTACCTGTGCCCAGAAAAGAATGGTGGTACAGGCATAGGATCACTGCAATAGGTATTCCAATTTAAAGGGAGAAAATGGGAGGCACAAAGGAATTACTGGTCCATAGCAATTCTGAAACTCAGCCAGGCAAATGTTGGAAGTACTTTAACTCAGTTTCATGGAGTGGGAGACTTTTCTGTGGCTCTTGGCTCTGCCTTCTGGAGTCTCTGTTCTGAGTCATTTCTTTTCCATGAAAGGTAGCATATGTTTATAGCTGAGAAACTCTTTCAATCAGCTTCCTGCCTGCAGAATTCTAGGAATCTAAAGACCTCTTCTTATTTCCCATTTCTGTCCCCTTTTGTCTCTCACTGTCTTTGTATCTTTTAAGAAGTCTGTGGTTCTGCTGTACATCTTCTTCAGGTGCTTTCCACCAAACAAAAAAACCCATCCACAAATCTCTTTGTGGTGAGTTCAGCCCTGTTGTTTGATTGAGACAGTCTGTGAGGCACACATACTCTTAGTTTGTTTTAGAGGGCTTTTGTCTGAATAAATGGTACTCTGAGACATACTTTTAATCTTTCTCTGGACTTGATAAGATATTTCACAGTTGTACCCTCAGCCCCTCCTTTGTAGCATATTTACTGATGGTACTCTGGATTTGGTCTTTTCCCAGAAGAAGCCATTTCTTAATTTTAAAGTCACCACTTGCCATTGGGAAGGGGTGAGACTTTTCAAAATCATCAAGCCTTAGTTCCTTTTTATTTAAGAGTCCTCTTCTCTATTTATCTCTGTCACATTTTACTGTAAGCATCAAGGTGAAACAAATGGCAACCTCAGTGATTTGCTTAGACATATTTGCTATATTACCAGTTGGTTAACCATGCTGTCCTCTCTCTACATAACTGCAGACAACAGTGTTGCTATACTCTCTGCCCCTTTATAGCAAACATTTTTCTTACTCCAGTTTCCAATGAGATTTTCTTCATTTTGGTTTTCTTTTTTTTTTTTTTTGAGGTACAGTCTTGCTCTGTCGCCCAGACTACGGTTCAGTGGCTCAATCTCGGCTCACTCTTACCTCTGCCTCCTGGGTTCAAGCAATTCTCCTGCCTCAGCCTCCCAAGTAGCTGGGATTACAGGCACCCA
Source organism: Theropithecus gelada (assembly GCF_003255815.1). NCBI lineage: Eukaryota > Metazoa > Chordata > Mammalia > Primates > Cercopithecidae > Theropithecus > Theropithecus gelada. The sequence continues at coordinate 69,551,635 of NC_037684.1, forward strand.
CCACTGCATCTGGCTAATTTTTGTATTTTTAGTAGAGATGGGGTTTCACCATCTTGGCCAGGCTGCTTCGTTTTTCTTTAAGCTTTCAACTGTAGTATCTCCAAAGATTAGTAGTTTCTTCCAAGTACTTTCATTACCACTCTCCATAAAGTCCGCTGCCTGCTTCCAAAGCCATTCCTACATTTTAGGGTTTTTGGTTTTTTTAAATGGAAGAACAATTATAATATTAAGGATTCAATGTACCTAAAGAGAACTATTGCTGTGTCTATCCTTGATTAAAGTGTTCAGCAAGACTCTGTAACTTTTCTGAAAGTCAATAGGGCTAAGATAAAATTTCCAAGTATCTAGGAATGTTTAATCTTGTACTTTTTGAGGGAAGGGAAATAAACTTGCTAGCCTTTTATGTTTCCTTATGCAGACAAACTCAAGAATTCTGGAATAGCAGCTCATTGTTCTTTTTAGATTTTGATATTTGGCAGGTTTTTCTGAGAATACTTTGACTGTGGGTAGTGATTAATGTAGATCATATCTATTTAAGGTTTTGGCCATGTAAGACATTTAGACTGAGGGTGGCATAACCACCTTAGGACTTTCCCAAGGCTCCAGAATAAAGGATAGAATAAAACCAGGAACTTTTCTATATTCAACAGACAATGATATGCTTCTTATATTTACCCATTTGCCTTAAGTTTTCTCCTTTATTTCTTTTACATACATCACACATGTTTGTGTATATGTATCTCTGTGTGTTTATGTGTTAGGGGTGACTCTGGTGGTGAGAAATTCACATTATTAATAGTTAAGAAATAAATAATTTTGCTTGAGAAGCTACCTACGTTTTCTTGTTGCCAATAGTAACCTTCCTAACTTTTCTTCAAAAAAAGTTTATGCCTAAGCTCTTCCTACATCAATATACACCAATATATACATAACTATTTCTATCCAATAGTGTAAATGTTAGTTTTCTAGGCATTTGTTTAAGAATACAATGCTACTGGGGGATGTGGTAAAAATCACAACTATTTGCCCAGTAATTCAGGCAATGTATCTTCAATTGGTTTACTGCTACTGCTCAGAATCTTCTCCCAAAGTAAACCTCATTTGGTTTCAGCTCATTGTACAATGTCTTTCTCCCAGGCACAATTTCAGCCTTCATTCTTTCTACAAATATTTATTAAGCACCTACTATGTACTAGGTAGAAACACTAACCAAGAGAGTTATGATCTCTGCTCTTAGACAGTTTAGCGTGTACCAAAAATGTAAAAATGAAAATGAAAATAAATAAGTATAAGGTTGGAAAATGTGATACATATTTTGACAGATAAGAAATATCTGTGGTGGGCAGGAATAATGAGGAATGTCCTGGTTACAGACTGGTTAATCAGGAAAGATTTCCATGAGAAGAAAAGGATGAGGCAAAGAAATGCTGAGCCAAGTGTGCGGTTGGTGTGCAAACAGATACAGGGGTGGGAAGGCTTGTTCCATTTTGCTAACTCGAAGCAATTTATTGTTTCTGGAAAATCTAGTCTAACTAGGGGAGTGGCGAGAGTTCACACTAGAAATGATGGACAGAGTATGATTATGCAGTCATTATACATTATGTGAAGGAATTTGAATTTTATGCTGAAGTTAAGACGAGGTGACTTAGCCAAACATATATTTGGAAATAATCGCTCTGATAACAGCAGTGCTGGACCCAGGTTTTGTGGGGCCTGATAACATAAAATTTGGGAGCTCTTTTTAAGAAAAGAATAGGATGAATTTAAAAATACAGAATTAGGTTCACAGTGAATATTTGTTTAGAATGAAAAAAACACAACAAATTACACATTTTAAACTGCTGACACAAATCAGAAAATCCAGAAAATAAACATATTTTATGACTTTATTGCCAGCACATGTCTGTAAAAGATTTTCACCTATGTTTGTAGACACCAAACCCTTTCATTCATCTCTTCATCCGGCAGTGATTTTCTTCTATCACTTCCCATCGACACAATAGAAAGATAATGTAGTTTTTCCTCCATCATGACTAATAGCAATTTTATTATTAGTAACAGTTTATTTTTTATTTTATTATTTATTTATTTATTCATGTTTTTTAGAGACAGAGTCTTGCTCTGTCACCTAGGCTGGAGTGCAGTGGTATAATCACAGCTCACTGCAACCTCAAATTCCTGGGCTCAAGCGATCTGCCTGCTTCAGCTTCCCAAATACCTGAGAATATAGGCACATGTCACCATGCCTGGTTACTTTTTCTTATTTTTTGTAGAGACGAGATCTTGCTATGTTGCCCAGGCTAGCCTTGAACTCTGGCCTTAAGCCATTCTCCCGCCTCGGCTTCCCAAAGTGCTGGGATTAGAGTTGTGAGTCAAGATGCCAATTATTAATAGTTTAGAATAATTTTTTCATTTTCACAATTTTTTGGTTGTGTTATACAGATTTGTCTGCCAAATTTGAGAAAACCACTAAAGGATTATTTTACATATTATGAATCATAAGACTTTCACTTGGCATATCAAGGTATCTTACCTTGGCAAATTTGACAAAACATATGACCATAGAAACATATTAAGAAGATTCTCCAAGTCTCAGAAGGGGCTGGTGCAAGCAAGGGACCAGGAAACTCAAGTCTTAGCAGTCTTAGAATACTTCTGCTGCTCATCAGCAAAAGTGAAAATGGACCGAGGAGATGTTGCTTGGACACGGGAATCTCAGTGAGGCCATGGGCTAAGGCGTGTTACTAGGAATGAAAAAGAAATAAATGTTTGATTTTCACACATCTCCTTTAAGGAGGAATATAATTGATAGGATTTGGGTAACTGACTCTTCGTAGGGGTTATGCAAGGTGGAAAGGGAGCAAACAAGGAACACTGGCAACTTTCTGACTTGAGTCACTGGAGGAGTGGATGTCATTGAGGCTTGAAACATGACTAGGAGATAAGATCTGTGAGTATAATTAAACCTGAGGGTCTGTGTGGTAACTGAGTCAGCAATGTGGGTCTGGAGAGCAACCTGAGTAGTGATGGTGAAACTGATGGGGTTGAGAAACTGATGGTGCCATCAATCAGCGGAACTTTGGAGCTGGAGTCAGGGATTTGCCCCTTTGCTGCAGCCAAAGAAGCCCTATAATTACTGAAAGCCAGGCTGATGGCCCTAGAAGTATCATAGAGACTTGGCATGCACCAAGTCCTACCTCTCTGAATGTGCTGGCTAGAGTATATCATTCACTGTTTCCACTGCCACCACCACACCCTCTTGTTAAACCTGATTTAATATGTCTCATGACAAAAAACCCCGAGCCCAAATTTCATAGGCTTTTAGTGGGAAAACTGTCTCAGTTTACAATCAGATAACAAATCAGGGCATTTTTTTTTCCACTTCTCTAAGTTCTAGTTGATTCTTTTTATCATCCTCTCTGGTTATTGTAACCAGTCTTTTTTTTTCCTGACTTATACTCTCTTATTCTGACTTATTCTAAAACCATTTTAAACATTCTTACTTATGTTTTGTGTCTAATAAAAACAACCTGTGAAGTCTTTTCTGTTCTACTGTTCTTTACTACATCAGCTTATTCTCACTCATGGTGTCTTTTTTGTTGTATGCTTTGTCGTTGTTTTCTAGTTTAGTTTAGTCTTCATTTTGACCTTGTATTCACTGGAAATTTCTCAGTAGGACAGTAGGAATTCTTTGAGGTCTGCAGTGGGAACAAATTCTCTGAAAAAGATTATGTTTGATCCTGCCTAGAGGCACTGTGAATTCCTAGAATTACTTTAGACTAACATCTCAATTTATTAGTTACTTTGCTTGTTTTTAGAACACATTCTTATATTTCCAATCCATGTAAAAGCCAGCCCACAGCGGCAAATTATGAAGGGAGGCTTTTGCTCTTTACCCAAAGACAAGGTAGTCGTAGGAAACCGCCTTTGCTGTCTTTCTTCATAATGTAGATTTCAGTATTTTTTCTTCCGATTCTCTATTTTGCAGAGGATTTTCCAGATCCACAGGAAGTTTTCTATCCAACTCTTCACTTCATCAGGTATATAAAGGAAGTTTTGTTGGGAAGGTGACACGTTCCTAGACTTAGACTTCTTCCTCTGGACAGTTGATAAAAGTGAAGATTGGGTAACAGAGTAATACAGATGCCCTTAGGGTAGTCAGCAGCTTCAGCGCTCACCTTGCTGGATTCATGAATTGGCTCTGTAATTGGCCTCTAAAGATTTTCCTCATTTTCTCGCCAGCTCAGCCACACGTGTGGGTTATTCAGATTATTGCTGGACCTGGAAGTCAACCATGATTTTCTTGTATGTTTCCCAGCCCTGCAAAGCATTTCTAATTGCTTTCTTTTCTCTTGTTGACAAGAGCATGGTGCATTTTTTACCATACACTCCAATTATCTAGCTTGTCTTTCATATCTATACGGAATATACTTTCTTCACAACCGTTTCTTGGAGACCTTTTTATTGTGTTTCAACTTTTATTTTAGGTTCAGGGGATACATGTGCAGGTTCGTTACGTGGGTAAATTACATGTCATGTGGGTTTGTTGTACAGATTATTTTTGTCGTTGATAAAAGAAAAACTTTAGCTGAATTCAATTTAATGGAGTTTAACTGAGCAATGAACGATTCACATATTGGGCAGCCCTCAGAATCACAGCAGATTCAGAGAGACTCCAGCACAGCCATGTGGTGGAAGATTATAGACCAAAAAAGGGAAATGACGTACAGAAATCGGCAGTGAGGTACAGAAACAGCTGGATTGGTTACAGGTTGGCGTTTGCCTTATTTGAACACAGTTTGAACACTTAGCAGTCTATAAGTGGTTGAAATATGGCCATTGGGATTGGCCAAGGCTCAGTTATCATTACAGGCACATACTCCTAAGTTAGGTTTTTAGTTGTCTGACTATTAAGGTAGGTTACGGTTCATCCACAAGGACTCAAATATAGAAGTATGAAGTCCTTCTCAGGCCATATTTAGTTTGCTTTAACATATTCAGATAATAAGCACAGTACCTAATAGGTCGTTTTTCCATTCTTACCGTCCTCCCATCGTAAACCCTCAAGCAGGCCCCTTGTTCCCTTCTTTGTATCCATGTGTAGTCAACGTTTAACTCCCACTTGTGAGAACATGCGATATTTGGTTTTCTGTTTCCTGTATTAATTGGTTAAAATAATGGCCTCCAGCTGCAGCCATTTTGCTGCAAAAGACATGATTTTATTATTTTTTATGATTGTGTAGTATTCCATGACGTATATGTGTATACCACTTTTTCTTTATCCAGTCCACCATAGATGGGCGCTTTGGTTGATTCCATGTCTTTGCTATTGTCAATAGGACTGCAGTGAACACATGCATGCATGTGTCTTTATGATAGAACAATTTATTTTCGTTTGGGTATACACCCAGTAAGGAGATTGCTGGGCTGAATGGTAGTTCCGTTTTAAGTTATTTGTGAAATCTCCAAACTGCTTTCCACAGGGGTTGAATTAATTTACATTCCCACTAGCAGTGTATAAGCATTCTCTTTTCTCTACAATTTGTTATTTCTTGACTTTTTAATAATAGCCATTCTGACTGGTGTGAGATGGTATCTCCTCGTGGTTTTGATTTGCATTTCTCTAATAATTAGTGATGTTGAGCATTTTCTCATATGCTTTTTGGCTGCGTGTATGTCTTCTTTTGAGAAGTCATTTCTTGGAGACCTTGAACCTTCTACCTCATCATGAACCAGTGACTTTTCAACTACCGTCCTAAGATCTCTTTTCTCTTACTAGGGTGAACCTACTATTTCCTGAATCCCATGGCTTCCAATATTTTGAAAGTTTCAGCATTTTCTTTCTCATTTCATTAGACAACTTCTCAGTTATTGGACATTTTTACATCAATTCACATCTAAAAATATCTTCATTTTGCTCTCAAACTTGATGGATTATTTTGTATGAAGTAAAATAGGCAAAAAAAAAAAAAAAATGACCTGAGCTTCCAGTTTTACTTCCAGCATCTGAAGAGCTCAGAAGTCATCACTCTTGTCCTCACAACAAGAAGAAAGCCGAACACATTAATAATCAATAATTTTTCTTGGACCATATTGAGAATTGAAGTCCCAGGGAAAACCACCATATAAAATCTGGAGAGACTAGCAAATTCAGAGTCACGGCCAAGATATTTCTACTTAGAGCAACAGTCACTAAAGCCTTAAACATAAATCTTTATCACTAAAAATATTCACATGAAAGTGAATATCTCGTAGGGCTGCACACTCATGGGTTTTACTTTCAGGAACCCCACCAGGTCCTTACAGTGAAGAACTAGGAAAGATCTCCTGGGTATTCTGGCAGGGGGAGGAAAAAAGTAATCTTTTGGAAATGCCCGGAGTATTCTCTATAACAAAGGACTACTCTCTAAGGGGCATGACTTTTCCAGGGCCTATGATAGCCAAGGAGAAGGTCACTTACCCACCTCTGGTCCTCTGTATCCTTCCTGTCTCACATAAGCAGAAAGAAGGAATGCTAGGAAACATTTGTGAAAGTCACATCCCAAGAGCACAGTTCCACTGAAATATTTAATCATAATATTTTAGAGTGCTTTCACTACCCTACACTTTACTACCATATCAACAGGGCTCCAGTATAAAAACTGTATATCAGAGTTGTAAGAGGAGCAAGGTGAAGACTCTATTTAAGAAGGAGTTCCTAGGGAAGCCCAAAGACAATAGGGAAGACAAAAACTACAAAAACAGGGACACTAGAAGAATTTGAAGTGTCTGCCCACGTACATCTACAGCTAACATTAAATAGCCCAGCAGCTGGACAGATTAACATAAAAACTCGCATTAAAGGGCTTTTACCTCAGTTCATACAACCAATACATAATTCCCAGCTTTCATTAAAAAATTATGAGGCAAAAAATAACACAGAGTGAAGACAGAAGGCAAGCATCAGGACCAGATTCTAATATGACACATATTTTGGAATTATCAGACTGGGAACTTAAAATAAACAGGGTAGTGGCTCAGATAAAAAAAAATGGCAAGCTGCAAGAATGATTAATAAAATAAAGAGATTAAAACCCTAAGAATCAAAATAAAATGTTAGAAACCAAAACACAGTAACAGACATGGAGAATATCTTTGATGGTTTCATGAGTAGACTGCGTGTGGCTGAGGAAAGAATCAGTGAGCTTGAAGACATGTCCATATCAGCTTTCTAAACTACAATGCAAAGAGAGAAGAATTTTTTAAATACAGAAAAAATATCTGAGAAGTGTGGGACAATTTCAAAGGTATAAAATATATACAACGGCAACACTAAAAGAAAGAGATAACCGAGTGGAAAAATATTTGAAATAATAGTGGCTGAAAATTTTCCAAAAGTAATGACAAATACAAAACCACAGATCCCAGAAGTTCAGAGAATGCCAAGATAAATACCAAAAACTATGCCTACTAGGCACATTATATTCAACCCGAAAAAAACTAAAGACAGAGAAGATCTTGAAAAAAGCAGAGCTGCGATATGGGAATTTACCAACAGAAGATAAGTTATATAAGCTAGAAGAGAATAGAGTGGAATATGTAAAATGTTGGGAAAAGAACAGAACCCACCAACCTAGAATTCCATATACAGAGATTATTGTTTTTTAAATTTCTAATTTTTAAAATAAGAAAATAAGTGCTCCTTTTTCTCCACAACCTTGCCAGCATGTTATTTTTTGACTTTTTAATAATAGCCATTTTGACTGGTGTGAGATGGTATCTCACTGTGGTTTTGATTTGCATTTCTCTAATGATTTGTGATTTTGAGTTTTTAGAAATATGTTTGTTTGCTGCATGCATGTATGTCTTCTTTTGAAAAGTGTCTGTTTATGTCCTTTGCCCACATTTTAATAGGGTTGTTTGTTTTCTTCTTGTAAATTTCTTTAAATTCTTTTTAGATGCTGTATATTTGACCTTTGTCAGACGCATAGTTTGCAAAAAATTTTTTTCCATTCTGTATGTTGTTTACTTTGTTGATAGTTTCTTTTGCTGTGGAGAAGCTCTTTCATTTAATCAGATCCCATTTGGCAATTTTGGTTTTTGTTGCAATTGCTTTTGACTTCTTTATCATAAAATCTTCGCCGGTGTATTCCTTGGTATTTTATTTTTTTGTGGTAACTGTGAATGTGATTACATTCTTGATTTGACTCTTGGCTTGAGAACTTGTTGGTGTATAGGAATGCTAGTAATTTTTTGCACACTGATTTTGTATCCAAAGACTTTGCTGAAGTTGTCAGCTTAAGAAGCTTTGGGGCTGAGATTATGGGGTTTTCTAGATATAGGATCTTGTCATCTTCAAGCAGGGATAGTATGATGTCCTCTTGTCCTATTTGGATGCCTCTTTTTTTTTTTTAATCTTTTGGTTGTCTTGTCTGAGACATCTCATATCTTGAATAGGAGTGGTGAGAGAGGGCATCCTTGTCTTGTGCTGGTTTTTAAGGTGAATGCTTCCAGCTTTTGCCTATTCAGTATGATGTTAACTGTGGATTTGTCATATATGGCTCTTATTATTTTGAGCTACGTTCCTTCAATACCTAGTTTATTGAGAGTTTTTAACATGAAGGAATGTTGAATTTTATTGAAAGTATTTTCTGCATCTATTGAGATAATCATGTGGTTTTTGTCTTTAGTTCTGTTTATGTGATGAATCACATGTATTGATTTGCATATGTTGAGCCAAACTTGGATCCCAGGGATAAAGCCTCCTTGATCATGTTGGATAAGCTTTTTGATGTGCTGCTGGATTCAGTTTGCCAGTATTTTGTTGAGGATTTTTGCATCAATGTTCATCCAAGATATTGGCCTGAAGTTTTCTTTTCTTTTTTTTTTTTTTTTTTTTGGTATCTCTGCCAGGAATAAAATGAATGCTTATACACTGTTGTTGGGAAGGTAGATTAATTCAACCATTGTGGAAGACAGTGTGGCAATTTCTCAAAGACCTAAAGACAGAAACACCATTTGGCCCAGCAATCCAATTACTAGTTATATACCCAAAGGAATGTAAATCATTCTATTAATAAAGACTCAAGCATGTACCACTATTCACGATAGCAAAGACATGGAATCAACCTAAATGCCCATCAATGATAGAGTAGATAAAGAAAATGTGGTACATACACACCATGGAATACTATGCAGCCATAAAAAAGAACAAGATCATGTCCTTTGCAGGGACATTATCCTTAGCAAACTAGTGCAGGAAGAGAAAACCAAATACTGCATGTTCTCACTTATAAGTGAGAGCTAAATGATGAGAACACATGGACACATAGAAGGGAACAACACACACTGAGGCCTATTGGAGCAGAGAGGGTGGGAGGAGGGAAAGGATCAGTAAAAATAACAGTAATGGGCACAAAGCTTAATACCCGGGTGCTGAAATAATTTGTATAATAAACACCCATGACACAAGTTTACCTATATAACAAACCTGCACATGTACCCCTGAATGTAAAATACAAGTTAAAGAAAATTAGGATGAAATAAATACTTTCTTAGGCAAACAAAAACTGAGAATTTATCATTAATGGAACTTCCCTGCAGAAAATGCTACAGAAAGTCATTCAGGAAGGAGAAAAACTTTATAGGTTAGTAACTTGGATCTACATAAAGAAGGAAACAGCATCAGAGGATGCATAAATGAAGGCAAAACAGCATCTTTTACCTCTGAAGTTCCAAATAGACCTAAAATAACTTTATCTAAAGCAATGATAGTGACAGTGTATTGGGCAATTATAGCATATGAATAAATAAAATAAATGGCAGCATCTTGCCTGGGACAGGAAAGAAGAATTAAGAAAAGTCTGTTAAGGTAAATGCACTACATATAAAGTGGTAGAATATTATTTAAAGGTGAAATGATGCTAGTTGTAAATGTATTGCAAACTGTACGGCAAGAACTAATTTTTGTTAAAAGAAATTTAATTGATAGACTAAAGGAAGAGCTAAAATGGAATTATGCAAAATGTTTAATTAAAACCAGGGAAGACAGTAAGAGGAGGAAAAGAAGAAAAGAAACAACAAATACAATAAATAAAAAACTGTCACAAGCATGATGGATATTCATCCAAGTATTTCAATAATCACTTTAAATGTGAATGGTATGGATAAGCCAATTGAAAGACAGAGCTCTGCAGAGTAAATTTTAAAAAAAGAAGCTTAACTGTATGTTTACTCCAAGAAACTCACATTAAATATAAAGATAGACCAAAAGTAAAAAGAAGGAGTGACATATACTGTGGTAACACTAATCAAAAGAAAGCTGGAATTGCTATATTAATTTCAGGAAAAAATTATCAGGGATAAAGGGGATAATTACATCATAATAAAAGGGTAAAATTTCTCAAAAGATGTAACAATCCTTAACCTAACAACAGAGCATCAAAATATGTGAAGCAAAAACTGATAGAACTGGAAGGAAAAAAATACATTACACCACTATTATTGTTGGAGACATCAATACCCCTTTTTCCATACTGATAGATGAAGGAGGCAGAAAATCAATGAGGATATGGTTGAACTGAACAGCTGTATCAATAAACTTGACCTAATGGGCATTTATAGGGAGCTCTGTGCAACAACAGAAGAATACAAATTCTCAAGCTTATATGGAATATTCACAAAATTCTGTGCCACAAAACACAGTTTAACAAATTTAAAGTAATAGAAATCATACAAAGTAGTTTTTCAGACCACTACGGACTTAAAATAGAAATCAGTAACAGAAAGATAGTGGAAATATCTTAAATATGTGAACATTAACTTTTATCTCAGTTCATTTTCTGCTGCTATAACGGAATTACAACAGACTGGGTATAATTTATAAATAAAAGAAGCTTATTTGGCCTGTGGTTCTGGAACCTGGGAAGTCCAAGAGCATGGCACCAGCATCCAGTGCAGGTCAACCCACTGGAGAAAGGTGGAAGGCAGAAGGGCAAGAGAACACATGTAAGAGATCTCACTTTTGTAACAAAACTAGAGCAGAAGTCAATGAATTTAAAAGCACATAATAATAATGAAAATCAACAAAACCAAAAGCTAATTATTTGGAAAGACCAATAAAAATGGGAAAACTCTTGCCAGGATAGCCAAGGAGAAAAAAGATAAAAACCACAAATTACCAATAGCAGACATGAAAGAAAGATCATTGCCACTGATCACATAAACATCAAAAAGAATAATAAAGAAACAGTATGAAAAACTGCATTCCCACAAATTTGATAGTTTAGATAAAACGGATCAACTCTTTGAAAGACACAAATTATCAAAACTCAAAGAGAGGCAGATAATTTCAACAGGACTATATCTATTTTAGAATTAGTCAATAATCAATAACTATAAAAAGAGATCTCCAGACTCAGATGGTTTTAGTGGTGAATTCTAGCAAACACTAAGGAAGAAATAATACCAATTTTCTACAATCTCTTCCAGCAAACAGAAAATTTAACACTTTCTAACTTATCCTATGAGGCCAACATATTACCATAACACTAAAACCAGATAAACTCATTATACGAAAGAAAAACCACAGACCAATATTTCTCATGAACATGTGGTAAATAGAATTATGCACCCTCTCACCCCTCACCCCCAATGGTATCCATATTCTAATCCCTGGAATCTGTTACCTTACATGACAAAAGGTACTTTGCAGATATTGTTAAGGCCCTTGAAATGGAATGACTATCCTGGATTAACTGAGTGGGACTAATGTAATTATAAGGATCTTTAAAAGAAGAAACGAGAGTGTCAGAGTCAGAGAGGAGACGTGATGACAGAAGCGGATGTTGGAGTAACCGTCTCTGAAGATGGAGGGCGGGGACAGTAGCCAAGGAATACAGTAGGTCTGGAAAAGGCATGTAAGCAGGTTATCTCCTGAAAATTCCAGAAGGAATGAAGCTCTGCCAACATCTCAGTGTTAGCCTGTAACACCCACTTCACACTTCTGACTTCCAGAACTGTAAGGTAATAAATTTTTGCTGTCCTATGCCATTAAGTGCGTGATAACTTTTTATAGCAGAAAAAGAAACTTATACAACATAGATGCAAAAATCTTTAAGAAAAAATTAGCAAACCGGATAAAAAAAATGTGTATAGAAATTATACACCACGAGCAACTGGGCTTTATTCCAGGTATACAGGGCTGGCTCAACATTTAAAATGAATTAAAGTCATTCACAACATCACCAAGATAAAGAAGAAAATCATCTGGTCATGTCAATTGATAGAGAAAAAGCATTTAACAAAATCCAATACCCATTCATAATAAAATTCTCAGCAAACAAGGAATAGAGGGGACTTCCTCTACTCTGTAAGGAATACTTATAAAAGTCCAACAGTTAACTTCATACTTCCTGGTGAATGGCAGATGCTTCCCTACCAAGATCAGGAGCAAAGTAAAGATATTCCTTTGCAGCACTCCTATTCAACATACTACTGGTAATCTTAGTGCAATAAGACAAGAAAAGGAAATAAAACAAAAGATTAGAAAGGAAGAAATAGAACAGCCATTGTTCACAGATAATATTATTTTCTATGCATAAACTCTCTCCAAATTGACAAAAACAATCCCCCAAACCCTTCTGAAATTAACAAATAAATGTAGCGAAGTCATAGGACTCAAAGTTAATCTATGAAAGTCAATTATTATTGGAATTTGAAATAAAAATACCATTTACAATGGTATTTATATATATATATTATATATATATAAATTTTACTTTATTATAATTAACAATTTCTGCTCTGCAGAAAACAATGTTAAGAGAATAAAATGTAAGCCACAGATGGGAGAAAATGTTTGCACAACACATATCAGATAAAGTACTTGTATCTAATATGCAAAGAATGCATAAAACTGAACAATAGTAAAACAAAAAATCTAATGACTAAACATGCAAAAGATCTGAACAGATACCTCACCAAAGAAGATGGTGACATATAAGTTTATGAAAAGATAATCAATATTATTTGTCATTAGGAGACCCCAAACTAAAACAATAATGAGATACTACTACCCCCTAATTAAAATAGCTATACTTTTAAAAAATGACAATACCAAATTCTGGAAAACATGTATACCAACATTGCCGGGTTAAATGCATAGTGATACAGCCATTTTGAAAGACAGATTGGCAGGGTTTTTTTCACAGTTACAGTTTTGCCACAAAACTCAGCAATGTACTTAGATATTTGTAGCAGCTTTATTCATCATCACCACAAAATGGAGGCAACCAAGATGTCCTTCAATAGGTAAATGACTAAATAAACATTTGTACATTCATACAACAGAATATTATTTGGAATTTTCAACATTAAAAAGAAATGATCTAGCCATGAAAACACATTGAGGAATCTTAAACACATATTGCTAAGTGAAAAAAGGCAGTCTGAAAGGGATACACTTTACATAATTTCAACTCTATGACATACTGGAAAATACAAAACTAGGGAAAAGACCAGTGGTTGCCACATGTTTGGGGGAAAGTGGGGAGGATTGAATGGGTAAAACCTAGATAATTTTTTAGGGTGATGAAACCCTTTAGTTTGATACTATAATGGTGGATACAGACATAATGCATTTGACAAAACCATAGAATGTTATAGTAGAGTAAACTTTGATGTGTGCAAATTAAACAAAATCAATCCAACCTCAGTGACGTTTATGACAGGAAAAGTTCAGACCTAAGTAACTCTGAAAATGGGTGGATTCTGCAATTCTAAAGGTAAAAGGAACTCCACCAAAGGACTATACCTTAGTTGATAAAGTTGCTTCCCATGGGTGTAGAGTTAACAATTCGGATACTGTATATGTATACTGGAATTGAACAATTAAGTAACTGGATGGCAGATAGTGGGAAACAGGTTTCTTACTATGGGAATGGTAGTTTACAGATAAGCAAGGAGGGAGTTAGAATAATCCATATGGTAGTGAATTATAGCTGGAGACATCAGTACGAATTCATATTTAGCTTAATATAGACCCAGATGGTTACTTATAGAAATATTTATAGATGTGTGCATAAATATGTAACAGTATACACACATATATTTCTTTGCTCTGCCAGCTTAGAGAGCCTGGAAGCAGTAATACCCCAGTAGTAAGGAATACACCTTCCTCAGATCTTATTTTCAAATACTACTTTCAATAAAAGAGGCAAGGCTCTTTGGATAAATGGCTGATTTTAGGATCAGGTCAGGAAATATACAAGATGAGCCTGGAGTAGCTTGTCATGATAGAAAGTAAGGAGGTGCTCAAAAACCAAAAAAAAAAAAAAAAAAAAAAATTCCAAACAAAACCACAACACACACACATTGATGGGGTTATGTCAAAGGTACACAGAAGCCAACAGAAAGCACTCCTATGGCCAAGGCTGGAATAATTTGAGTGAAGTAAAAAAGTAATATTGGATTATAACTCAAATTATAAAATGAATATCAGTGAGTCCAAACTGATATAAGGAAATGATTGATTAATGGGGGAAAGAGGAAAATCTCTCAGCAGACATAGTCTAAATAACTTATGTGGATGTTCTACTTTCATGGAGGTGGATTGTGAGTCCCCATTCCTTAAACGTGGGCTGTGCATAGTGCAGTATGAAAAGGGGGAAAAAGAGTAACGTTACCACAGGAAAATCTGACAAACCTTACCCTAGCCAGGTGATAAAGGTCAACATCCATAGTGATGTCTTGTTGATAGTATTTACCCTTGGTAGGAAGTGATGAGAATGATGCTTTACTTCTGCGATCTTCTTCCCCTAACCCCATAACCTCAGTCTACACATGAGAAAAAAATTAGGCACCTTGTAAGAGAAGGACATCCTACAAAATCAGACCAGTACTCCTCAAAACTGTCAAGGTCATTAAACACAAGGAAGTTTGAGAAACTGTCACAATCAAAGAGAGTCTAAGAAGACATGACAAGTGGCACACTGGATGGGGTCCTGGAACAGAAAAAGGACATTGGGTGGAAGCTAAGGACATCTGAATAAGTATGGTTCATTCATTGTAATAAGTGTGCCATTGTAACAAATGTAACAAAAAGATTGAAAAATATTAATAACAGAGGAGGCTGAATGCCAGGTTTATGGCAACTCTGTAAAATATCTTACAAATCCTTCTGTACACCATCTTATAAATTATTCTGTGTATCTACACATGTTCTAAAACATGAAGTCTAAGTTTAAAAAATTACCCTCAGAACCATGAAAGCAGTATCTTTTAGTAGCCAGTGGTGTTCATGAGAAATCAGACTGTTGCTCCTTTTGGGAGATAAGAATTTTTCTCCCTTTCTCTTCTGGAAGTTTTCAGACGTTATTTATTTTGTTAAATCCATGCCGTTCTTAAGTTTCCTGACACCGTTTCAGATGTGGTCTTCTGTCATTTATCTTAATCTTCACACTATACTCTTTTGATGCTGAATAATTTTGTATTTTTTTCTGGAGTTTCTTTTATTGCACATTTGATCATTTTCTTTTCCTTTTCTTTTCTTTCTTTTTCCTGCCTTCCTCCCTTTCTCTCTTTTTTCTTTCTCTCTTTTTCTTTTTCTTTCTTTCTTTCCTTTCTTTCTCTTTCTCTTTTTCTCTCTCTTTTCTTTCTCTTTTTCTGTCTCCTTTTTCTTTTTTTTCTTTTCTTTTCTTTTCTTTCCTTTTTTCTTTTTTTTTTCTTTCTTGCCCAGACTGGGATGCAGTGGTATAATACCGGCTCACTGCAACCTCCACCTCCCAGGTTCAAGCAATTCTGGTGCCTCAGCATCTTTAGTAGCTGGGATTACAGGCGTGTACCACCATGCCTGGCTAATTTTTGTACTTTTAGTAGAGATGGGGTCTTCCATGTTGGCCAAGATGGTCTCAAACTCCTGTCCTCAGGTGATCTGCCCGCCTCAGCCTCTTAAAGTGCTTGGATTATAGGCGCGAGCCATCATACCTGGCCTCCATTTTCTGATCTCTTTTCTAGTTACTTCTTTTACTAAGATGTTTGACTGCCTGGAACTAACTCTTACTTGCCTTCTTCATTCTATTTACTTCTATAATTCTGATCAACGTTTTAGGAGACGTACCCTAACTCTATCTTGCAATCATTCTACTGATATTTTATTTTTAATTTCTAATAACTCTTTTATATATTTTTATTTTTCACCTTCTAGTACCCTATTTTTCCTTTTGTAAAGTTTTTTTTTTCTTCTTTTAACTTTTATTGTACGTTCAGGGGTTTGTTATACGGGCAAATTCATGTCATGGGAGTTTGTTGTACAGCCTATTTCATCATCCAGGTATGAAGGCTAGTAACAAAACAGTTATTTTTTTCTGATACTCTCCCTCCTCCCGCCCTCCACCCTCAAGTAGGTCCAGGTGCCTGTTGTTCCCCTCTTTGTGTCCATGTGTTCCCATCATTTAGCTCCCATTTGTAAGTGAGAACATGTGGTATTTGGTTTTCTGTTTCTGTATTAATTTGCCAACAATGACGGCCTCCAGTTCCTTTCATGTTCCTGCAAAGGACGTGATCTTGTTTTTTTTTTTATAGTTGCATAGTATTCCATGGTGTGTATGTACCACATTTTCTTTATCCAGGCTACCACTGAAGGGCATTTAGGTTGATTCCATGTCTTTGCTATTGTGAATCAGCATTGTATTTTTAATAGATTCATTTCCTCTCAAATTTTATTGAGGCTAAGACATACAACAATCTTATTTGTTATTATTTTACCTGATTTTTTGGGTTATTTCCGCTCATTTATGTGGTCTTTCTTTTTTCCACGCTGCTGGTTTTTATCATATACCTTATACTTCTTGGTTTCCTTTTTATATGTAAGAATTAAGAAGCATGCTGATAGTTGTATGGAGTTGATGTAAAGCTTCTGTGTACATTTATAGGTAGGTCTGTCTTGTTGCTGGGCTTCTGGGAAGAGGGAGGCTGGTTTCCCTTCAAGGTGGCCTAAAGTAACAGAACTTACTGCCTATGAAGTTAAGGTTATTCAAGTGCAGAACCATAAGGGCTTTACTCAGTACCACGAGCAACTCGTAATAGAAACTCTTCCTGGGAAATTTGTTTAACTTACTTAGAGGAAGGATTTTTATAGTTTTTACTTTTGGAGGAAACAATAGACTTCCCAGGCTCAGGGTGAAGGCAAAGTAGATGGCACTGCCACTCATGGTTACCTTCAAATAATTACCTTCTTCCCCGTTCCTTTCTTCCAGGCTTCACTCACCTTTTGTGCCTGTCATCTCCAATCTAGGATCACTTATAAAAGGGAGCTGGGGACCAGGCATGGTGGCTCATGCCTGTAATCCCAGCATTTTGGGAGGCCAAGGCAGGTGAATCACCTGAGATCGCGAGTTTGAGACCAGCCTGACCAATATAGAGAAGCCCTGTCTCTACTAAAAATACAAAATTAGCGGGACGCGGTGGCCCATGCCTGTAATCCCAGCTACTTGGGAGGCTGAGGCAGGAGAATCGCTTGAACCCGGGAGGTGGAGTTTGAGGTGAGCTGAGATCATGCCATTGCACTCCAGCCTGGGCAACAAGAGCAAAACTCCGTCTCAAAAAAAAAAAAAAAAAAAAAAAGAAAAGAAAAAAGAAAAAAAAAGGGAGCGAAATGATGGGAACACACGAACACAAAGAGGGGAACAACAGGCACTGGGCCTACTTGAGGGTAGAGGGCGGGAGGAGGGAGGTGATCAGAAAAAATAACTATTTTGGTACTAGGCTTAGTACCTGGGTGATGAAATAATCTGTACAACAAACCTCCATGACGTGTATTAACTATATAATAAGTCCCTGAACTTAAAAATTAAAAAAAAAAAAAAAAAAAAAGGAAAAGTAACAAAAGAAAAAAATAGGCTGCTGAAAAGTGAAAAATAAAAATCATGGGTCCTCATGGATCTACCTGGAGGCGTCTCCTGCCAGGATGCCCAGTTCTCTCCTCTATTTCACTCCGTATACACTCCCATCTGCCTCTGACATCCAAAATATTCTGGAATTGCTTGTCCGCTGGCATCAGCCATTCCCCTTCCTATGTGGCCATGGGTTTATTTCCTTGCATAATGACACCGACATTTTCCTGAAGGTTGGAAGAGAAGGGGAAGAGGAGGCGTGTGATGGACCCGCCATCTTGAATGGAAGGCCTCAAATTACTTCTCCAATAAAAAGACTTCAAAAATCAATAATAAACTGGTGAATTACTAAATATAACACACGTTGATTTAAGTTGCTTTTGTCTTCCAGTTTATAAACCTGTGGGAAGGTTTTCGAGGATAGCATTTTATATTTATATGTCTCCTCATATTTTATAGGACTGAAGGGGCCCTTGGAGACCATTCTGCCTGTATCCATGAGGAGACCAGAGCCCTGAGCAGTGAGCTCTTAACTGACTGTGGAGAAGCCCTTCGGTTCTGGAGTAAGATCCGTCCCACTTGAATTGTAGCTTTTATGCTGACTGTGAGATTTTGAGCAAGTACTGATTTCTCTAAGAGCCATTCTCTAATCTATAAAATGACATATTAATGGAACATGCATAATAGAATTATTATGAGGATAGAATGAGATTACGCATGTAAAGTGTTCAGTACCATGTTGCACCTAATACATACTGCTGTTATCATTAATTATTATTACCAAGCAGGTTTAAACTGCTAGTGTACCCAATTTGTTTTTATGGTAAATGATCATCTAATTTGTTATCTGTTCACTTTGTGACATTATAAGTGATACAAATTGTATAAGGGAAACGAGAAAAGAAATTTAATTTTGTTAGGAAGAAAGATTAAGAGAAAAGATTACTGCTACAATGAGGCAAATAGAACAAAAAAGGAAGAAGCTGGGAGCAGAGTCCATGTGAGCAGTCCTCACAATCCCTATGCAATCCCTATGTGTTTGTTTTGCCTAAGCATTTTGTTGCCTTTGTAAATGCCAGTTATTAAGAACAACTTTCAAATGTTTGACAATAGCAGAACTTGGAATTAAGATTGGAAGGAACTAGATGGATGTAGATACACAGCGTTTTAGAGCAATTGGATGGAAGAAAGAGAAATATTAGGAAGCATTTCACTTTTCAACATGGGACTCGGTCATAGTGTAATTATACAAACAGCCTTCTGAGCACAGAAAGCAAAACAAACCAAACTTCTGAGTGGGAAACAAAAAGAAGCCTTAGGACAACCATAAATGAGATAATGCAATGGAAAGAGAGAAGAAGCCGTTGGAGCCAAGATGGAGAGCGGGGTCTTGGGACTGGACACATTTAACCTCAATGTCCAAACGCAAAGATCAGTTCTATAGTTATGATTCAGGGGCTCTCATATCATATAGTTATGATTCAGATTCCCTCTTCTCAGTGTTGTATTCATTTTACAGGGTCTCCCTGCTGACTCTCTGTTTTTCCCATTTGTTTGACCAACACAGGCAGGGTATGAGTAAGCTCCTCCTGGCGTACATTGTCCCGTTTACTGGGTCAGTGTTTACATTCACAACACACCGCCCTATATGAGGTGCTCTTTCGGTTAACCCCACACAGCTGCTAATTAGCAGGTCACTTGCGGGTTAGAGGTGCGCTTGTGTTGTGCTTCTTGGCTGGCTGTTGTGTTATTATAACAACTGTAAATGCCATATGCAGCTGCCATACGGGCTGTGCTCAGAAGGCTGTTTGGATAATTACAGGCATTAGCCAGAGATGGAGCCTGCCAGCTGACATTCAGGAGGCAATAATAACTTAATTTCCCTCACAGCAAATTGGCTCTCTAATAAGGAATTTAGTTATTCTCCGGACTTAGGGATGGCTTGAGAATTCCAGCGAGCACATTTTAGTCCAGTTATTATGATCAGGGGCAGGGTAAGCACACTCAGAACCAAGTCAGTTTCCTGCCCTAAGATCCACTAAGAGGTGCAATCACTTCATATGATATCATAACTCTTTATTTCCAAAGGAAAATAATATATGTATGTAAATAAATAAATATATATATATAACATACTTCAAAGAATACGTAAGCATTCCAAAGATGAGGTATCTAAATATACAGATGTGTGTGTGTGTGTGTGTGTGTGTGTGTGTGTGTATACAGTTGTCCCTTGGTATCCAGGGGAAATTGATTCCAGGACCTCCCCTGGATACCAGAAATCAGTGGATGCTCCTCAAGTCTCTTACATACAATGTTGTAGTATTTGCATGTAACCTTTGCATGTGCTCCCTAACACTTTAAATCACCTCTAGATTATTTATAATAGCTAATACAATGTAAATGCTATGTAAATAGCTGCTGTGCTGTATTGTTTAGGGAATCATGACAAAAAAAGGAAGACTGTACTATTTTTTGGCTACAGAAATAATTTTTTTTGGAATATTTTCAATCCGTCATTGATCGAATTCCTGGATGTAGAATGCGTGGATATGAAGGGCCAACTGTGTGTGTGTGTGTGTGTGTGTGTGTGTGTGTGTGTGTGTGGGGTATTCAGGGAAATACACTTCATTTGGCTTCAGTGAGGGATTTGTCACCATAAGAACAACTTTAAAGGCGCCATGAAAGATTGTTGCCCACCGAATGTCTTAGTAGTGGGCACAGTTCAGAAAATTCTATCAGTGTTTGGAACTGAATCAATTTGAAATTCATCTGGGAGCATACTGCGACTGGAGCTGCACTGTGTCTTCGCTCATGTTTTCTCTCAGACAAAATATTTTTCCTTCCATTCTCCATCCAACAAACACTAGTGAAAATTCCATTTCCTCTGTGATAGCTTTCTTTCTCCTCCTCTTTCTACCTCCAGAGAGATAAAAAGATCATATGATCTCTTTCTTTTTGGTATTTTTTAGTACAATCATTAAAACATTTTACGTCCCTTATATTATAATTATTTGTGCCCAGATCTGTCCCCACGTGTTGACCAGGAGACTTTTCTAACAGCATCTGTTTCTTATCCATCTTTATAACACCTATGGTGCTTTTCCCCAGCAGATGCTAAAAGCAATCGTTAAAATGATTTAAATATGTATACATATGTATATATATATAATATATAATGATAATCGTTCTGCATTTTAAAATTTGCATAGAATTTCAATTACATGGCAAGGACAGAAAATGTTTTAAAAAGTATAATTTGGATTTATTTAAAAATAAAACCTACTTTTTGTGCAATATGTATAAATATATTTTATTAAATATGTATATGTTATATAATATTAATATTTCATATAATGTTTGTATGTATATATTTATACATATATTTATACCTATACACATTCCTAATCGTATTTATTCATATCCATATCTACGATTTGACTATTCTGTGCAATTTAAATAAGATTATAAAACTTTTAATGATCTAGAAAGATGTGATATCCTCTGAAATGACAAAAGAAAGTTACAAAACATTACACGCACTATGAATACAGCTTTGTATTAAAATAATCTAGTAATTAATGTTTGTGCACCAAAAGTCTAGAAAGATAAGCATAAATGGCAATATTGAGTGTTTCTATGTGGTGGGATTTAAATTGCCTTTTATTTTGCTAACTGTATTTTGTAAAGTGTTTACAATGTGTATATAATGCTTTTGTATTCAGAAAGAAATTACTATTGATGTATAATTTGATTAATATAGTCCCAAAATTCCATATGAAGAAAAATTTTAGCATGTCTAAATTCTCTTTAAAATTATGTCCAGACCATAAGTGTTAGTTTTCTATGGTTAATGAACAGGCTTAATTTATTTTCTATATATTAATATCTCAGGGCTGAGGCAGGTGGTGTGTTTCAGAGCTCACAGGTGCAACAGGGGGTGGGGGCAGGAAGTCAATATATTTTGAAGAGAAAATGCTGGCACTGGAGTTAGAGTAATATTAAATGAAGCACAGGCTTTGTGTGTTTAGCTATTCGTTTATTTCTTGTTTATTTCGTAAGAGGGTCAAACTTAGATTAAATAGTGTCAAAGGAACAATCAGCTAAAGCTTGGTGAGCTTATACCACATTTCAGACAGTGCTGTTCATACTGATACCGGGTCTCTTTTAATCTTTATAGCTACCCTTTAAAGTAGGCTTTTATAAAACAATTGTGTCCATTTTACAGAAGAGAAAATTTAGGCCAAAATTAGACAGTTTTCTCATGTCATAATTGTGGAGCTAGAACTCAAAACCAGTCTGTTTGACTCTACAGCCCAGGCTATGTTTGCCTTCCAAATGGCAAATATTGGTGAGTAAAGGGCTTCAGTGTATTTTGATGTTGTGGTTCTTTATGTTTTGCTTTCAGGTTGATTTTATATATTATGTCATGAGCAAAGGCTGTACTGAGTGCAGTGGATGTGGCTGGTGCCCTTACCCACATCCTCTTCTCAGGGCCAGTGGTACTCAGGGGAATCACCTGGTCAGGAGACTGCATCCTCCCTCCTCATCCCGGTGGCAGAGAAGGAAGGCAACCAGAGGTAAATGATTGACATGGGAGCGTGAGGTGGGCACTTACTAAGTTCTTATATTGTTTTAATGGTGTTTTGAGCTGATTCTCTAGTATGTTTCAAGAGTACAATCATATCATATACTACGAGTGGCAAGTTTACCTCCTCTTTCCCAATGTTTTCACCTCTAATTTCTTACAGTTGGTTAATAATATTGGCCGGTGCCTCCAGAATGGGGAAAAAAACAAATGTCCATGATCACTATTGATGAACATTCTTCAGTTGTCCCTGATTTCTGTAGAAATCTTTCAAGTATTTTTTAATGAGGTAGGAGGCTGGCTTCTGGATTGAGTATTTTTGCATCTATGCACCTCTTTGTTTTATTAATTTATTAAAACAACAGAATTGTTAAATTGCAAAGATAGAGGAATCAACTCATTGTAAAAGTTGGTTAAAAAAAAAGGAAGAGAATCAACCATTTATTCTGTGTTTCCCTATTTGATCTGTGCCGTGGGTTGCTAATTAGTAGGTGAGAGAAAACATCTCTTTTCAGAGTATTTCAACTGATTCATGAGAAAAAGAAATGAGAGAATTAGATTATTGGTATTTTGCAATCTCCAATGAATTAATGGATCTAAGCATTGAGCATCAATGACTGAACATTGTAAGGAAACAAACAACTAGATATTACATGTCTTCTAATGAGAGACCACAGTGCCACCTTTATCTTGTGGAAGTGTAAAACCCAAGTCTGATCAAGCCTTTAGATCTAGATGCTAACATGCAGGAAATACAGAGGACAGAGGGCTATATTAAATTGCACCATGAGTGTGCAATCTGTAAAATTCAGGCTGTGGGAATATTCATGCGTCAAAGGCTTATGTTTCTCAACAGATAAATTGTAAGAAAAATAAAAGAATAAAAGGGGAACTTATCGATTAAAAGAAACTTAACAGGGATATCACGTTTTTTTAAGTTCACAAGTATGGTAAAATGTATAGATATACACTTGATAATAAAGCAATACAGAAGTGCAAGGAGGAATTACTCTAAAGGTTAGGACGGTGATACTTTTATAGGGAGGGATAGGCTTATAATTGAGATAGAACACATGAATTTGTGAATTTGTAGAGGACTTGGTCTGGTGAATATTCAAAGCAGCCAGCTTTACAAAGCTAAGATTACCAGGAAGACAGTTATTTAGGAAGCAAAGTAGATGCATCATTGGCACAGCAGGTTGCTGGCAAACCAGTCTTCTGATAAAGCAAGACCTGATTTGTAGCATTTTGCTCATTTTTATGGTGTAAACACTCCAACCATGGCCATTTTCAAGCTACCAAGGAGATGTCACTAAACATGGAGATAGAAGGTGTGTTTATATATTCATCCATCTGACATTTCACTGGCTTGTGAAAGCCACTTCCAGGAGACTGCTGAGAAAATGGTCACCGAAGATAAAGCCCATGATCTTCCACATTTGCACTGGTGGGGTTTATCGAAATGTGTTTTTATGAACATAAACTTTGCTCTGTTTTGATCAAAGCTCAACCTAAGATAAACAACCTTTGTAAGAATCAAGTCAGGAGATCAGCGGATGCTTGATCCTTTGCTTCCTTTCTCCTTTGCATTAAGAGATGTCAGCCCTTCTACTGGAAGAGGGGCAAGAGTATTTCTGAACCCTGATCTTACGTTGTAATGAACAAATTCTTAGAAGAAAATGTAGAGGGCGAAGCTGAGCGGGTAAATAATTTAGAATGCCTGAGTTATGGAAGGGCATGGAGAGAGAAGGCTAGGAAGTGAGATGCTGGTGACTTGAGGGATTAAATATATCTGCCTCTGGGTGGAAAATAGAAGGAATGCAGCAAAACTCCAAATGTCTGTATGTGCTACCCTGTGGATTAAGTCAATGTATACCTTTCAGGGAAATCAAATTTTATGGCTTAATGACTTTTGAAAACTGATTTAGAAGACATGAAATATTAATATAGCCTCCCTGCAGGTCTCCAGGCTTTCAGGGCAGTGAGAAAGCTCATGAAGCAAAGTTTCTCTAGAATTGCTGTATTGCTGTTTCCAAGGTCACCAGAAGCTGGGAATCTGGCTCTGCCTCTGAATTATTTAAAATCCAGCTTCCTGGGCCCCACTCCAGAACTACCGGATCAAAGGATTTTCGGAGCGGGACCTGAAAATACCTATTTTCCAAAAAACCTCTCCCATGGGTTCTTAGATGAGCAGTTCAAAAACTGGCATTTTGGAGAGCAAAGAAAGTGGTAAAACCCTGAGAACATTAAATTTAACAGAGTTTAACTGAGTGAAAAATCATTCACAAATCGGGCAGTCTCTGAAGCGGAATAGATTCAGAGAGGCTTCAATCCTGCTGTGTGGTTGGAAATTTACGGACAGAAACAGCCAGATTGGTTGCAGCTCAGCGTTTGCCATATTTGTTACAGGGTTTGAACAGTTGGCTGCCTGTGATTGGCCAAAACTCAGTGATTGGCACAAGAGTAAGTTATAGTCGGTTTACACGTCCAGTTAGGTTAGTGTTCAGTATGTACAGGTAAACTTTTAGGCTGGGCGTAAAATATAGAAAGAGGCAGCTTTGGACTAACTTAGTAGAAGTACTAACAGCTCATAGAAACATATTTTGGGGCAGAAAACATGGCAGGAAGGAGGAAGGACTGGAGTGAAAAAAAGAAGACAAAAGGAACAACTATTTGCCATAAAGCTCAAAATGTGGTCCAGGGACTCAGCCTGTGGTTCAGCGCCTCTGGCACCCTTTCCCACGCGGATGACATCTCTTTGTCTCTGGTCTGCACCATTCAAACTTCACGTTGAGTTTCTCTAACCACATATATGCAAATCTAAGATAAATATTTCTAGCATGACCCTGCTACCACTCCTGGTCCCTGGCACTTTCACAGGGGATAAGGGATTTAAAGCAGCCATTAATCTTGAATTATGGACCGTCAGACACAGCATGCACAGGGGCAGCGGGGGTCGCGGACTTGACTCAGGGACTCTCTGAGATGGTAAAATCACACCTCATAAATGCCTTTCTGTGAACAAAATGTGCCTTTCCTAACACTAAGGAAAATCAGGTAAGGAGTGAGAACAACACAGTGAAGAAACTTTTTCTCTCAGTTTCCATTAGACCGAAGTTTCACCTTGTTCATTTCACTGAAGGAAATGCAGTGTGTTAAGTCTCCAGTCCCGTTCCTTGCAGACAGTAAACCCTTGGTACAGGAGAATTGCCTTCCCATTCTCTGTGAATCCAGTGGACCCTCAGAAAACATGAACAGTCTGCAGCTGCTTCAAGAACAAGATCCGGGAATATAATTATGCAATATACTTCAGTACTTGAATTTTGCTTCCGAGTCAAGGGGGGACTGTGGAGTTGAGTCCCTAAGTTCAATAACTGTGGATGATTTCACTGAAGTACTGGAATAAGCACAGGGCTTTTCACACTGACCTCTGTTTTAACATCATTGGAAAACACTGTGAAGAGTTGTGGTTAAGAGCACAGGTTTTGGAATTAGAAGGTGCTGAATTTGAATCTTGACCCTTTATGATCTTAGTTACCTTTTTTAGCCTTTCTGAGACTTTCTTGCTTGTAAGATTGGTATGTGTAAATATGTGCACTCTTGTATATACATTGGTAATCATATATAACAATATATTCATACATATGTATACATTTGCTTCATGGAGCTGTCATAAGCAATTACATCATGGACATAAAGAGCAGAACTCTTTGTACTTTTCCTCAGTAACAGTAATTGCTGTTTACATGTTATTACCTTCTAAATGTGCTCTCAGTACTCTGCCATATATAAACTAGATGGAAGAAAAATCTATCCTTATCATCTTGTTTTGAAATCCAGGTGATTAGAGGCTGTTAGTCGCAAATTGATGGTATCATTCTTTGCAGTATCATATACTACTATACTATTCTCTCTTCAAAATTATGTTCTTGTATTATTTACACATTTGGCCAATTACTGTGTCTTTGTGAGCGTGTGTGTGTGTGTGTGTATGTGTGTGTGTGTGTTACATGAATAACTGAGGGGCTTGAATTTCTGTGTCCCGTATCTGTAAGGGGAAAACATCGCAGACAGCCTGTCATTTTAACAAATCTCCCTGGTGATTTTTTTTCGTACACTAAAGTTCCAGAGTCTTTCTGAATTCTCTTCTTTTATGTATTCATCCATCTGACAACTATAAACTGAGTGCCAACTTTGTCCCAGAAGTCAAAAGGGTTCAAACATTGCCGAGAGAGTCTAAATTCACTTAGGCTATTCTCTAACCCTCAGAAACCTTGACTTTATCGCTCAGGAGATAAGACCACTTCCTTCACCCTGGGACCACAGTAGCATTCTCTTTGGCAGGCACATATGAAACCATGACAGCATGAAGGGACTGATGTCTGCCTGAAACAGTGACTGTTTCAGTGCGGATAGACATTAAGGTGCGCTGGACCAGGCCTCAGGGAGGAACAGCGTCCTGAGAAATGAGCCTGGAAAAGGTGGGTAGAGGGCAGATTGTAAATAATCATTCTGATTTAGACAGTGCCACCGTGTGTCTGGCACTTTGCTTTACCAGTGTTATTTTATTTAATCAGCATAACATATAGGTGTTATTATAACCTGACATTAGCACATCAAGCGTCTACTTTTAACTCCAGCCGGGGCAAAGACACTCGGAAAACAGAAGCATTCCAATCAGGCAGCCACGCTGGGCAGCAGAAAACTATGCAAAGCAAAACGGAGATCCAAAGTCTGAAGTGTCAATTATATTTCTAACAATTGCATATGGACTTCATTAGCCGGCTAAATGGTACCTATTTTAGCATCCCGCCAGCTGGAGGGATTTCCAGTAGGAAACGTGAGAAGGGAATAAGTCTAGGAATCTCAGGTTCCCCAGGGCCTTTTGGAATTCATACAGATGAAGCAAGATAAGGTCAGCTCTAACCTCCCTTCCCTTCTTCCTGCACCCTCTTCATAGTTAGCTCATGAATGAATAAGGGCAGAGCACCTGTATCTGTCTCTAGGAAGCCGGGGCTGCTTTGCTCACATCCCTTTGGGCCTCTGAGGCTGAGTTCCCCTCAGGGATGGTAGGCAGAAGCAGAAAGAATTCATTCAGCACTAGCTCTCTGTGGGAAACTTGTATCTCTTTGACATGAGGATTCTTTATTATATGCTTCCTATTACATCTTTAGCAGAGCTTTGTGTTGGCTTTTCCCATAGGTTAAATATAATGATGGGTAACCTAATCCTGAAGGTAACAGAATAATCTTAGAGGACACAAGGCTCTATTTAATTCTTGCCAAATGACAGAATATACCCAGGCTTTGAACAGGCCCCTGCAGAACTCCAGTAAGGTTTTGTGTCTTGCCGAGCTTGGAGCCAGCGTCTTCCCTTTCTATTCTTTTTCCCACTCCCAGGCAGGATCTGATTTCACACCAATTGGTCTGTAAGAGGATAATGGTATCACAATTCAAGACAGGCAACCATGGAGAATTGTTTTATATGCTTCTGATACTCAAGAAGTTTCGGTGGCCTGGGCTTGTTCTCAGTTTTCAAGGAGAGTCAATTCCAGGGCAGAGGACAGTGCGGCAAAGTAGAAAAAACACGGGTTTTGGAATCAGGTTGACATGGGTTGGAAACACAGCTCAGTCTCTTGTTAACTATGATCTTAATCAGTGTCTGGGCCACAGTTTTTTAATTAGTAAAATAATGATAGAGACATACTCAGCTAGTAGAAATTATGCAGGAAAAAGATGAAGGAAATGTGGAGTACACCATTTAGCGGCGGGGGTGGAACATCTTTTCACACGTGGGTTCATTTTTAAGATCATTTGAAAATAGAGTGTTGCCCAGTCACTTCTTCCCAACTTGGGATTGCAGCTTTTTTTCTGCACAGCCAACAGTCATTGTGTCTGACATTGGCAGAGTAGGAGGTAATAATTTTGATATGTTTGGAGACAGATTTTCTACCTGAACACTCTCTCTCTCTCTATTTATATACACACACACATATATATACACATATATACACACACACATATATATACACACACACATAAGTATACACACACATATATGTACACACACATATATGTGTATATATATACACATACATATATACACACACATACACATACATATATACTATACCGAGGGCTTTTTATATAGTGAAATAGACATTGTTTTAGGTGCTGAGGGTTTATGTAAATAAGAAATGCACAGTCCCTGTCCTCAAGGAACTTACAAACTGATAGGGGAGCTGAGTGCTACGGAGATGGTGATAGATAGCGGGTGCTTGGGCTGCAGTGGTTGACGGAGAAGACTGAAGTCAATTCTGTCAGCAATGGGAAAGAGTCAGGAGAGGCGTCAAACAGAAGGTAACTCTGGAGCTAAGACTTAAGGATGATTTGCTGTTCTAAAGGAAGACGATCAATGACAGCAAGTTCTAGACAGAGAGAGCTGCTTGGGTAAATCAATGGAACTGTCTGGGCAGACCAGGAAATGGTTAAAAGTTCACAGTGGCAGGAGCATGGAGCAGGAGGCAGTCCACAGATGACGTTGAGAGTTGCCCTGGGACCAGGTTCTGAAGGGTTTCCTGAACAAGTTAAAAGTTAGACTATGATCCCCAGTGCTATTATGGAATAAACAGAATTTTCTCTCTAAGGAAGTGGGATAATTATATTTCCGCGTTAGTAAATTACTTTGGCTGTAATAATGAAGAGCATCTCTTAGAAGTTAAGTTGTCTGATTCACATTTTCTGCTTGGGGTTCGTAGTATTTCTTGTGTCTTTGGCTTGAAGTTTTTCATCCAGTTTAGAACATTCTTAGCCATTACCTTTGTGATTATGACCTCTGCTTCATTCTCCCTCTGTTCCTCTTCTGTAAATTTTATCATGTGCCATACGTCTCTTAGAATCTTTTCCAAATTTTTCTTCCTTCTTTCTTTCTGTGATTATGTAATCATTGATGTAATCTGTTTTTGTAAATGAAGCTTTATTGGAACCCAGCTATGGCCACTCATTTGTTTATTGTGAATGGCAGCTTTTGCAGTCCAATCAGAGGTGAATAGTTTCAACAGAGACTGTCTGGCTACAAAGCCTAAAACATGTACTATCTGGACCAGAAAAAGTTTCCTCATCTCTGGGCTGATCTATCATTAAGCAATCTGTTGTGTTCTTTGTTTCAATTATCCTTTTTTTAAGCTATGCAATTTCTAGTTGATTCTTTTTGTTTCCAGTTCTTTGCTGAAATTCTCCTTCTTTGAATTTTTAAACGTATCTATCAATTACGACTATTTTAAAATTGATGTCTGAATAACATCAATCTCTTTTTGGCATCTCTTCTTGGCTTGTACGTAGATTTTTTTCTTCTCTTGTGTTTTCGTCATTTTGTGTCTGGTCCCCTGGTGTAATGTTTATTAAATGGTGACTGGTTTATGATATATTCCAGGGTAATTTTGAACCTTTTGTCTAGATAAGATTTTTTTTAGTTTAGATAGGATCCACTAGAGTTTCTTTCTTTCTTTCTTTCTTTTCTTTTTTTGAGACAGAGTCTCGCTTTGCCACCCAGGCTGGAGTGCAGTGGCGTAATCTCAGCTCACTGCAACTTCCACCTCCCAGATTCAAGCGATTCTCCTGCCTCAGCCTCCTGAGTGGCTGGGATTATAGGTGCCCACCACCACGTCTGGCTAATTTTTGTAATTTTAGTAGAGATGGGGTTTTGCCATGTTGGTCAAGCTGGTCTCGAACTCCTGACCTCAAGTGATCTGCCTGCCCCAGCCTCCCAAAGTGCTGGGATTACAGACATGAGCCACCACACTCTGCCAGGATTCATTACAGTTTCTAATAGGTAACTAGTTTGGGAGTAGATATGCGTAATCCCACCAGGGGTTGAGCTGATGGGAGGTTGTTCTTCAATCTTGTGAAGGCTGGTGTATTTCAACTTACCCATATTTTCGGAGACAATCTCTTTGAGAGTCACAATAAAATCCAGAGATGTTCACCAGGGTTCCTCTTCCCTGGTGGGCTCTGAATTCCATCTCCCATCTCCACTCACAGATGATTACGTTCTGCTCAACTTCTGAACCACTGCTGTCTGTTTACCTTGTTAGCTTGCTACCTCTCAGCTACTGCCTTCGAATCAGCAAATACGTTGAACAGAAAAGCACTGCTTAATATTAGGCCCACATCTTTGCCTTTCCTTTCTTTCCAAGATCATGGTTCTTCACGACCTCTTGGCTGAGTAATTCTCTAAGGACTTCAAACAGATTTATTTGTATTTTTCTTGAGCTTTTATGATTGTTATTGGAAGGGGAACTGGTCTACATCTAGCTATTCTGCCATTACTAGAAGTAAAACTGTGGATTCTATGTAGCTTGCAATGCACAGAAATGCAAGACCAGTTCAGAAGAAATTGCATCCATTTGAGAAATAATGATGACTTGAACCAAAGGCTGTAGTAGTGAGTGGTGAGTAGGATACACAGATGGAAAATAGATCCGTGAATGACGTTTAACATCATTAGCCATCATGGAAATGCATATTAAAATAATAATGAGATTCTACTACCTACCTATTGGAATGGCTAAGATAAAAAATGACAACACCAAATGCTAGTGAGGATGTGGAGAAACTGGATCACCTACATTGCTGGTGTGAATATAAAATGGTACAGTCACTCTGGAAAATAGTTTGGCAATTTCCTATAAAACTAAACAGGGTATTACCACCCAGCAATTACATTCTTTGGCATTTACTCCAGAGAAGTAAAAACTTATATTTATATTAAAAAGAGAACATGAATATTCATAGCAGATTTATTTGTAAGATCTCCAAATTGGAAACAACTCAGATGTCCTTCAACAGATGAGTAGTTCAACAAACTTTGACACATTTGTACCATGAAATACTACCCAGCAATAAAAAAGAACAGACTGTTGATCTGCACAAAAACTTGGATGAAGATTGAGAAAATTTTGCTTAGTGAAAAAAGCCAACACCAAAAGTTTACATGCAGTATGATTCCTTGTGTATAACATTTTTGAAATGACAGAATATTAAAAATAGAGAATTGTGGTTGTCATCAGTTAGAGACCAGTGGTGGAGATTGAGGGTGCAGGAGGGAGGTGGATATGATTTTAAAAGGCAACTTTACTTGTGGTGATGAAACTCTTCAGTGTCATGACCACAGTGTATACACACAAACACAGATCAGATGTGATAAAATTATATAGCACAAATTGTATAGCACAAATACCCATGGACACACACACACACACACACACACACACGTACTTAATAGAACTGGGGAAATCTGAATAATGGTGGTGTATTATGTCAATGTCAATATCCTGGTTGTGATATTGTACCAGAGTTTTGCAAAATGCTATCATTAGGGGAAACTGGACAAGGAGTACATGGGCTTGCTATTATTTCTTACTACTCTTTGTGAATCTAGAGTTATCTTAATAAATAATTCGAATAAAATCCAACAAACCAACAACAAAAGAATGTCACTCAGAATTTCATAAGGTTTTTAAAAAATTTATTTTTGCATATTTTGTTACGCATACACATTTTTAATGGAAGGTACATTATTATGCAAGTATTTTACATTCTGATCTTGTGAGCACATTGTTCAACCAAATATATGATTCAGGGTCTTTATTTGTATGCAAAATAGTCCTTTATGTTTCGTTGAAGCAGAAGTATCTGTTAAAGGATATTAAGTGGTTTATGTAATCTCCAGGACAGCCATGGTCCTCTAGAGAACGTGTGTGACTCTAGACTGAATCCCAGAAGCTCTGGGACTGCTGCCCTGAAGGTCCAGACACCTCTGTCCTCATGCCTGCCAGAGGTCAGCTGCGTGAGTGTGACTTTTGACTTTTCTTGTTATTTACTTCTGAATCCAAATGCCCTCTGGTGTATCTAATATGTAAAACCTAGACCCTGTGTTTGTATCTTTGAATGTGGAGATTAAGTTTTCTGGATTCTACCTTAGGAAGGTATGATCTTTTAATGTGGAAAATGAACAAAACCTAGGGTGCGTATTTTTTACCAATTGTTTTTCAAATATTGAAGATTTTAAGTTTTGTTTTGAGGCTGAGGCACTGGTCTTACTCTAGTAATTAGACATGTGTGTTGTCAGACTTGCGTAATCCAGAATGCGAGACAGCAAAATCTGTGTTGATGTTTTAACAAAATCCTCCCACTGCCTACAAATAATTTCACCCTCCATAACATGACATTCAAGACCTGTGTTCTCTTCCCTCCATCTTTTCACAGACCTTGTGCTGCAGACAAATCAGCTTTTCTTCCCTGAACATTCTATTCACTTACCTGTGTACATGTTTTCATTAATGCACTTTCCTCAGCCCGGTCTACTGTTATCCCCTTTCTCTTCTTATTAACGTTTTAAAAATCTGTAAGGCCTCAGAAAAAAAATGTTCATTATTAAATGTGCTAACGTCTATGAAAATATCAACAGAGTTTCATGCACATAATCAATAAGAATTAGTTACTTCATTTCCTCCATTTCTGACACAGTTCATGAAGCTTTTCTTTATTCTTCAGTTATAATTATTGTGCTTACTTCTGTTATATTTTTAGCCACAACTATTGTGAATTTGCCTGTGTCCAGTTCACTGTATTGGGTAGGTATGCATACATAAATGATATGTAATTTAAAACTATTTTACCATTGTAAATTTTATTCCATGTTAATTTAAAATTTTATTCAAATATGTTTTTGTAATATGATTTGATATATAGTTTTCAATGATATATGTGCAAAATATATTTATTAATCTTTCCTTTTGAGGATATTGCTTTCTTTATCTTCCTTTCGTCCTTTTTCTTTCCTTCCTCCCTCCCCACATTCCTTCCTTTTTCTTCCTTTCTCATTCCTTCTTCTGTCTCTCTCCTTCACTCTTTCTACCTCCTTTTCTCCTCTTTTCCCTCCTTCCTTCCTTCCTTCCTTTCTTCCCTCCCTCCTTCCTTCTTCCTTCCTTCCCTCCTTCCTTCCTTTCTTCCTTCCCTCCTTCCTTCTTCCTTCCTTCCCTTCTTTCTTCCTTCCTTTTTCTCTCTTACATTCATTCAACTAGACTAAAATTAATATCAAATATGTTGTACGTGTCAGGATTAGAGAAACAAAAGCAGTAAAAGATTATATATATGTGTGTGTGTGTGTATATATATATATATATGGAGAGAGAGAGAGAAAGAGAGAGAGAGAATGAGAGAGTAAGGAATTGTTTTACAGGCTGTGACGATGTCCAAGGCAGCCACCAGGAAGAGCGTACTGGATATCTAAGGTACAGATAAAATTTTTTCTTCAGGGAATCCTTTAAGAGTTTTCAACGATTGAATCAAGCCTGCTCAGATTATCTAGGATAATCTTTTTTCCTTAAAATTGCTTGATTATGGACTTTAATCATATCTGTAAAGTATCTTTATAGAAATACCTAGATTAACATTTGACTGAACAGCTAAGGACTGGGCCATCCTTAACTGGGCCATCCTTGGCTGGGCCAGATTGACAAACAAAAATAAGTGTCACATATGCCTTTGGGTGCATAAATGTGAGAGATTCTCTAAGTTAGACATTCAAAGGTGAAATCACCAGGACACTAGCACAATCATTTTCAACTTTATGAGATAGTCCCTAAAGTGGCTGAACAGATTTCCACTCCACTATCAATTATGAAAGTTGTTGGCCGGGAGTGGTGGCTCATGCCTGTAATCTCAGCACTTTGGGAGGCCGAGGCAGATAGATCACCTGAAGTCAGGAGTTCGAGACCAGCCTGGCCAACATGGTAAAACCCCTTCTCTACTAAAAATATAAAAATTAGCTGGGCGTGGTGGCACGTGCCTGCAGTTCCAGCTACTCAGGAGGCTGAGGCAGGAGAATTGCTTGAACCTGGGAGGTGGAGGTTGCAGTGAGCCGGGATCGCACCACTGCACTCCAGCCTGGGCTACAAGAGTGAAACTCCATGTTAAAAGAAAGAAAGAAAGTTGTTATTGCTTTTTATTCTGTTCTGGAGCCACTTTCTCTGGTTACACTGGGGTAAGGAGTCCAATAGGCCTCTCATGTATTATGTGTGGCATTTTCAGTATCCACTCCAGGAACACACTTCTGCAGTAGGAGGAGTTCCCATCAACATAGGATGAGTAAAAGTCACCCACAGAGAGGTAGAGGAATCTAGGGGAAGGGGACAAGTCATCCCCAGAATAATTTATCTACTGGTTTCCAGCCATCTCTGGAACTTCTAAAGATGATGAAAAGAAAGAAAGCTGGAGTGCCCCAGGAAGCAGCAGAGTCCTCCTTCACAAGCTCACCAATCTTAGCCCCATCGCAAAGTTGTCTAGACCAGTTCACAAATTGGGAAGAAGACCGTTCACAGCTAGGTCCCACTTGCAGATAAGAGACCCAGCAGGATTGGCTTTTTTTCAGAAGCAATTTCAGAGCCATTCCTACTACAAAAACAGTGGTTCCCCCCATCACAGAGTACTGAACATTGCACCTAAGACTGTGTAAGGAAGTGGCATACAATCGTCATGGAAAATAGCAGGGAGTGATCAAGACCTGGGAGTGACTGCTACCATATTTGAGCCCAAGGAGACAGTTCTCCTTAAAGCCTGTCACACAGGAACAGAGCAGAAAGCTGCTTTGATGGTCATGGCTCAGGGAGATATCTCTAGAGAGTCAAATTCTTTTTTTTTTTTTTTTGAGACGGAGTCTCGCTCTGTCCCCCAGGCTGGAGTGCAGTGGCGCGATATCCACTCACTGCAAGCTCCGCCTCCCGGGTTCACGCCATTCTCCCGCCTCAGCCTCCCGAGTAGCTGGGACTACAGGCGTCCACCACTGCACCCGGCTAATTTTTGTAATTTTAGTAGAGACGGGGTTTCACCGTGTTAGCCAGGATGGTCTCGATCTCCTGACCTCATGATCCGCCCGCCTCGACCTCCCAAAGTGCTGGGATTACAGGCGTGAGCCATCGCACCCGGCCGAGAGTCAAATTCTTTAATGCAATATAAAGAAAACCATACACTCTCAGAACGAAATACTATCTTCTGCTTAAATTCTTCTGCCACCTGACCTAGTAGTGACCTCACTGTGTGTTCTGTGATGTCAATTATGCTGCAGCCTGAGACTCAGTCAAATGGAGCCCCATCTCACACATGCTCAACCTGAGTGTCCCTACTTGTCCAAACCCCTTATAGATTTGATTCTCCATGAGTATGGCTAAAAGTCATAGATTGAGAGCTGGAAAGCACCACCATCACCATTTTCCTCTCCTCTTTCTCCAAAGAGCCCTGAACACACACAGTGAACATTTAGTCCAGCCCAGGGAAAGAAAGGACAGAATAAATATGTATCCTATTTGATATTTAAGGGAGGAAGAAGAGGTGTGACTGTTTATCCTGGCCATTAGCATAGGAAAGTCTGTATCATATCTATTTCTTAACGTATAGTTTATTCTTCCCAACTTATCTGGGTTCGCCATCTTAGGAATTTCTGGGCCGGGTGCGATGGCTCACGCCTGTAATCCCAGCAGTTTGGAGGCCGAGGTGGGCGAATTGCCTCAGTTCAGGAGTTCGAGACCAGCCTGGACAACGCAGTGAAACCCCGTCTCTACTAAAATACAAAAAATTAGCCGGGTGTGGCGGCATGTGTCTGTAGTTCCAGTTACTTGGGAGGCTGAGGCAGGAGAATTGCTTGAATCTGGGAGGTGGAGGTTGCAGTGAACCGAGATAACGCCGCTTCACCCTAGCCTGGTCGACAGAGTAAGACTCCCTCTAAAAAAAAAAAAAAAGAATTTCTAAGTGTGTGTGTGTGTGTGTGTGTGTGTGTGTGTGTGTGTTCTATACAGGGAAGGTTAACGTCAGGGTAGGGGAAGCACAGA
This sequence comes from Theropithecus gelada, assembly GCF_003255815.1. NCBI lineage: Eukaryota > Metazoa > Chordata > Mammalia > Primates > Cercopithecidae > Theropithecus > Theropithecus gelada. The sequence goes on from NC_037684.1 coordinate 69,587,978, forward strand.
GAGACATCACCTACTCACTACTATCTGGGGCTGCCTAAACATCCAGCTTGAGCAGATGAAGCTTTCCAAATAACCATGTTAGCAAATAATTGTTCACGTAGTGACTATAAAATTACACCAAATTTTCCTGTGTTTAAGAAAAAGATACAGCTCTTAAGAAACATAAAACTCAGGAGCCAAATAAAGATTGAGCTGGAGGTGTAGAAATGGATTTCTGCTGGGGATGATAAAATTACAAAACGTCATGAGGACTTTCTCCCCCAAAATGCGAAGTAAGGGAGCAGTAAAGAAATAGCAACTTAAATGTATTTTCTTAAGAGACTGAATCAAAGTTTCCGTAAGCTTTGTTTGTTAAGACAGAAGTAGTGGATGCTTCATCACTTGTTTGGCAGCTCCCAACAAATATTAATTTTTAGACTTCAGATTCAACAAATGTTTATGGATGCCCAGACTTTCTCAGGCATGGAGCACATAATTTCATTTAAACCTCACCGCATTTCTTTGAAATAAATAGTCATACTAGTGAGGCAGCTGAATACCACTGAGTTTAAGTCATTTGTTAAAGCTAACATAGCTACTAAGCCACGAAGCCAAAGTTCAAACCAGGTATGGGTCCACATAAGTTAATGAATCTTTTGATAGAAAGGGAAAAGTAATGAGTTATTTCTGGAAAGTAGTCTAAGAAAATTCGTTCAAATACTATTATTACTTGAGGTGAGACACCCAGAGAAATGGAAAAATGACTATAAGCAAAAGCTGGGCTGGCCATTCCTTTCTGAAGTTTATCTTCTGTCATTCAAAAAAAAAAAAAAAAAAAAGAAAAAAAGAAAGAAAGAAAAAAAGCTCCATGATCCCCAGACAAAGAATAATTTTGCAAAAGTTCAGTGGGCTTACTTGTTTCCCATCTGGATTTAAACTTGACTTTGACTCTCTAACACATAAAAAGTTAAGGAGGTTCTAATGATCTGTGCTGGAAAAAATTACAAATGATAAATAAGGATAATTGGTTTATCCTATTGTAAGATCATTGGAAATGCCCTTTACCTATGGATACCCAATTTTTCAGCTAGTAAAGCAAGACTTACGTTTGGTGGTTCTGACATCAACATTGTAATGATGGACCACTAAAGGTTTGAGGCTATCAGGCAATGAAGGCCGTACCAGTATTGGCAATGTAACTACAACAATTTTGTGGGGCCAAATCCTCAGAACACCTGAGTTCTGGGTTTCAGATCAAGTCAAAAATCCCATTTTGGTGGGTGGGGGTGGAATATGTAACCTTGGGGTCTTTTGCAATGATTTTTATTTTTTTCATTATACATCACAATTATTTTTAAACACAGGTGCTAAAATTTGTTGTACATGGTTTTTCAAAAGAATAAATATTTCTTTTAAAATGCCAAATACAAAGTCTATAAAAATAAGTTAACAGTATTATTTAGTGGCTCAAGCCTGTAATCCCAGCACTTTGGGAGGCCGAGACGGGCGGATCACGAGGTCAGGAGATCGAGACCATCCTGGCTGACATGGTGAAACCCTGTCTCTACTAAAAAATACAAAAAACTAGCCGGGTGAGGTGGCGGGCGCCTGTAGTCCCAGCTACTCGGGAGGCTGAGGCAGGAGAATGGCGTGAACCCGGGAGGCGGAGCTTGCAGTGAGCTAAGATCCGGCCACTGCACTCCAGCCTGGGTGGCAGAGCGAGACTCCGTCTCAAAAAAAAAAAAAAAAAAAAGTATTATTTAAAAAATACAAAGATGTTTATTATTATTAATTTACAATATTTTTAACTACGCAGGTCTTTTTGATATGAAAATATTTTTATAAATTATTTGAACATCAGAAAAATACATATATAATGATCTACCGTTTGATTTTCCTCCTATGTCATAGATGCTTATCTGGTGCAAAATATGGTTTGTTTCAACTAATGGTCTTGATATACTTTAATACCACTGTGTGTAAAAAGTTTATACTGTGTGTAAAAAGTTATACTTAATAGTACAAATTATGTTGTGTATCACCTGGGAAATGAAGCTAGAAATTATATAAAGCAATCTTTAGAGCAAAAGCATAAATTAATTCAATTTTTATTTCCCATGTAAAGCTTCATATATTTTAAAATAGAATTTTAAGACATTTTATGTACTAGATGTTCTTACAATTAAAGGTGTAATGTATCCTTATTATTTAAAGGATGTCTAGATTTTTAAAAAAATAATAAAACTGGCAGTTGATTTTCTTTTTGCTCCTCCATCTCCAGGTAATCAGTGTATAAAACTTAGTATGTGTTTTTCTACAACTTTATCCTTGTTCATACAGTTATGTGCAAACAATTATAATACCTACTACTGTTTTTTTTTTTTTTTTTCTTTTTCTTTTTTGAAATGGAGTCTCGCTCTGTTGCCAGGCTGGAGTGCAATGGTGCAATCTCGGCTCACGGCAACCTCCACCTCCCGGATTCAAGTGATTCCCCTGCCTCAGCCTCCCTGGTAGCTGGGGTTACAGGGGTGCACCACCACGCTGGACTAATTTTTGTATTTTTAGAAGAAACAGGGTTTTACCATGTTGGCCAGGATGATCTTGATCTCTTGACCTCGTGATCTGCCCGCCTCGGCCTCCCAAAGTGCTGGGATTACAGGCGTGAACCATCGTGCCTGGCCCTTACTAAGTTTTTTTAATGAACCCTCCCATACGTATGACTTTGTTTATTTTGTAAACTGCTTTGTATCTTTATGTTAAAAAGTATATATACATACAATTTCAACTAGCTATAAAAGTCCCACCTGTATGTCGCAGCATTTGGAAAATAAGGAAATAACAAGTAAAAATATGAATTACCAGTAATTTAATTACTCCGAGAGTGCTACTTTTTTGCTCTTGTTGTTGTTGAGATGGAGTCTCACTCTGTCACCCAGGCTGGAGTGCAGTGGCGCAATCTCGGTTCACTGCAACCTACCCGACCCCAGGTTCAAGCAATTCTACCTCAGCCTCCCGAGTAGCTGGGATTACAGGCACCTGCCACGGCACCCGGCTAATATTTGTATTTTTAGTGGAGATGGGGTTTCACCATGTTGGCCAGGCTGGTCTTGAACTCCTGGCCTCGTTATCCACCTGCCTTGGCCTCCCAAAGTGCTGGGATTATATGCGTGAACCACTGCGCCTGGTGGAGAGCTGCTGTTTCATGTCTTTTTATTATAATTGTTTTATACTGGAACAGTTTAAAAAAAAACCGAAGCTGTAAAAATGGTACAGAGAGATTCCATGAGCCCTTTGTTCAACTTTACATGACCACAGTACATTCTCAAAGTGAGGGCATTGCCATTGGTATAATACTGTTAACTACCAAACTATAGACTTCATTTGAATTTTACCAGTTTGTACATGCACTTTTTTAGTGTATATTTCTCTGAAATTTTATTACACTTATAGGTTCATGTAGCTATTACTACAACCAGGATACAGAACTCTTCCATCAACACAAAAAAACTTCCTCCTCTTACCCATTAGTAGTCACACTCTCCCCACAACTGTAACCCCTGGCAACCTCTGATTTGTTTTCCATCATTACAACTGTATTACTTTAAGAATATTATATAAGCAGAATCGTAGAAAATTTAAGCTTTCGAGATTCCCTTTTTCGGTTCAGTATAATGCCCTTGGGATTCACCCAAGTTGTTGTGTGCAATAATTTGCACTCTTTAATTGCTGAGTAATATTGTGTTGTATGGTTGTACCACAGTTTTTTTTTTAGCCACTCATCCATAGAAGGTCATTTCAGTTGTTCCTAGTTTTTGGTTATTACAAACAAAGCTGTTATGAACATCCGTGTACAGGTTTCAGTAAGAACATACATTTTCATTTCTCTAAGATAAACACCCAGTGGTGAGATTGCTGGATTATATCATAGGTATATACTTATCTTTATAAAAAACTACCACAGTCCTTTCTAGAGTGCCTGTATCATTTCGCATCCGCACAAGCAATATAGGATTCACGCCTTTTAAATCTGTATCCTGTATATAAAATTAGGTGCTTGTTATGTAATTTGATATCACATCTTAAAAATTCCTTGAGTATTCTTTGAAATCACTATTTTATTGTCTGCAAACTATTTTATCTTGTGGGTATACACAATATATTTTATCGAACCACTCATTACTGGATATTTAATTTTCAAATTTTTGTTAGGAGAATTATCATTACGATCAATGTCTGTATTAGTCAGAGATTGGCCGGGAAATGAGAAATCACTCGAGGTATTTTAGAAGGAATTTAATCTAGGGAATTTACGCTACAGGAGGAGCTGAAAAACCAGTCGCTGAGCAACCCAGCATCTAGAGAGAGCAGGAGGTTGCTATCAACCCTGGAGGAGGAGTGATAATATGGGGAACTGGAAGGCAGAACGACAGAGTAGGAACTGGAAATATGACAAGGACTGCTTGCAAAGTAGTGGAAACACAAGAGATTTCTGTCTGCTAGCAGCTGAAGCATAGATAAGACAGAGCTGCTTCTATTTAGGTCACAAAAGCAGAGACAGAGTTGAGAAGTATCTTGGGTTCTCCCCTCCTCTGATCTTCTTTTCTGCTAGTGCCTCCTACAGCAAAAACTGTCCAGAAACCTGAGGACAAGAGAGCCTGGAAACGGTTTCCGAGTCTTCGGAACAGCCTGAGTAGTTTCCTCAGAATGGCAAAGGTGGGTGTGAATTGATAGCAAACAAGTCTGAGGTTGAAGAGCACATCATCCTTGCACACAAGTGTTTTTTATTATTTCCTTAGGATGCATGCTTAGAGATGGAGCTGTAGAAAGACCAGATCAAAAGAAAAACCATTTTGGGGGATTTGATATGTATTTGTTACATACCACCAAGTTGTCCTGTGGAGAAACTGCACCATTTACCCATGCCTCACAGTCCCTGGCACTGAAACTGCCATTTGAAAACAATACCCCAGTGTGATAGAAAAATAAATTATTGGCCAGGTACAGTGGCTCATGCCTGTAATCCTAGCACTCTGGGAGCCTGAGGTGGGCAGATCACCTGAGCTCAGAAGTTCACGACTAGCCTGGCCAACATGGCGAAACCCTGTCTCTACTAAAATACAAAAATTAGCCAGGCATGATCGCGGGTGCCTGTAATCCCAGCTACTCGAGAGGCAGACCCAAGAGAATCGCTTGAACCTGGGAGACGGTGGTTGTGGTGAGCTGAGATTGCACCACTGCACTCCAACCTGGGTGACTGAGCCAGACTCTGTCTCAAAAAAAAAAAAAAAAAAAAAAGAATATTCAAATGTTTTTAATGTGTTTTACCAAAACTTTATCCTTTTCATGAGAATTGATGGCTGACATTCCTTCTTATTTCCTTTTAGATGTTTACTCGTTTTAAAAGCAGGTTTGTGGAGGTGTAATTGACATACAACAAACTGCACGTATTTAAAGTGAAAACTTTGATAAATTTTCCTGTATACATACACTGATAGAACCATCACCATCAAGAAAATGAACATATCCATCAGCTCCTATGCTTTTCTCTTGCCCCTTTGTAATCCTCCCTTCTACCTCTGTGCACCTGCCCACACTATCCTCAGGCAACCACTTATCCACTGTGTGTCACTCTAGATAGCCTTACATTTTCTGGGAACTTATATCAAATTGAATCATATAGGCTATTCCCTCTACCTCTCTCTCTCTCACTCTCATTTCTTGTTCTGGCTTATTTCACTCAGCGTGATTATTTTGAGATTTATCTGTGTCATATTTTTTGTTCATTTATTTTTATTCCTAAGTAGTATTCTATTATATAGATGGACCACATCATCCATCTACCTTTTGATGGACACTTAGGCTGGTTCCAGTTTTTGGCTAGCACAGATAAAATTGCTATGAACATTTGTGTGCAAGCGCATGCATGGACAAATGCTTTTCATTTCTCTTGGATAAATAATTAGAGTGAATGAAAAGTATATGTTTAACGTTTAAGAAACTGCCAACTGGCTGTTTCAAAGTGGTTGTGGCATTTCACATTCCCTGTGGCATCTGGGAATTCCAGTCTCTCCCCATCTCTGCCAATGCTTGGCATAGTCAGTCTTTTATATGTTTAAACATTTTTCCTCATGTATGTTGCAAATGTCTTATTGTTTTGAAAGAGCTGCTTTTCTTAGCTCCTGTTTGATTATTCCATTCTCAGTGTGGACTACATATTTTAATCAGGTTTTCTAAGTTGGCGCCTGGCCTGACTTTACCTTGGTCCCACCCAACCATGTCCTCATTTCCCTCAGGGATTTCTTAAAACTCTGTGTTCTTCTACAAAAGAGATCGTTCCCATTATCTTCATGGCTCCTCAAAATAGCCATGAATTTTTGTAAGCTAGAAAGCAAGCTAGTGTAATATCACAATGTGATAATCTCAGTTTCTTCTAAGCGTTTTTATACTGCCCCCTGTTTTTGGTCAGAGACAAGGTCTCCAACTTCAAACATGGCCCTCAGAGGCAGTTGCACGGTCCAACTTCATTTTTCATGACAGCGATACCCAAATGCAGAATTTAAAGCATCTGGTAAACAACACCAAACTCTGGATGTATTCCCCATGTCACAATGGCACATTTGCAAATTGAGTTGCAGAGTTAGCCGTAGGGAGCTTCTCCTTGGTCTCCAATGTAAATGTAAAAATGTAGCTCTCTGAACAACCGTAACTGTTGATTTGTGGTATGTGTTTGGAAAGCAAAGCATTTAGGCACTGGCCCAAATGTAAAGTGGAAATAAGGCCTACAAAGCAGATGTTTACTATCCTCAAACAAATGGACCAGAGGGCTCCATGGATACTCCAGCTGTTGATTTGCTCCAGTTTCAGAGAAAAGAGAGTCCCCTCATATAAAATCACAGTTGCTTTTGCAAAAACAGTTATGAGTGAAAAAGACATTGCCTTTTAGAAATATAATCTGATGATGATTTGTTTGGAAATACATTGAGTCCAAGCTCCTTCTCCACTCTCACAGGGAACAGGATTGCATTTTCTAAATAAGTGAATGGTTATTGGGATGTATGATATATATTTATTAAAAAGTTCGTTTAGCAAAAAATTATTCATAATGTATGTCATACACTTTCAAACAACCTTTGGACTCATACACTTAGATTATAGAAGTAGAAGATGGATGTTATCTAAAGAACATACAAACAGATATGTGATTAAAATGGAGATGAATGTCTCCATGGGAAAGTACAGAATGCTATGTGAAGGTGTATATCTGGGACTTGCCTTCGTCTGGGGTTTTCTCTAAGAAATGATATTTGATTTGAAACTTGAATGATAATTAACTGAATGAGGAGATGAGAGAAGTGAATTCTAGTCAGAGGAGACAACATATCCAAAGGCCCTGTATCGGGAGGGAGCAGAGCCCTCTTAGTCCCTAAAGAAGGCCAGTGTAGATGGCATGAAAAGGAGGGTGATAGAAAAGGCAGGCAGGGGGCTGACACTGAGGGTTTTATTGACCATGTTAAGTTGCTTTGGTTTTGTCCTAAAAGAATGAGAAAAGTCACTAAAGGGTTTGAAGTGGTGGTGATCCATCTGATTTCTGTTGCTGAAAGATTGTTCTGGCTGCTTTGTGGAGAGCTGTTTAGAGTGGTATCTGATTGAAAGCAAAGAGACCTGAAAGCAGGCTGGGGCAGGAAAACCCCGGGTGCCGGAAGAGCAGGTTTGGGAGTTCAGTTCAGTTTCAGTCATGATGAGTTTCAGGTGACTTTGAGGCACTCTGAGGGAAGACAAATGGGCAGAAAGATGTGTGGCTCTGGAGCTCAGAAGAAAGACCTGAGTTCGAATGATGAATTTGGCTGTCACTGTCACACAGATGGTGGCGGAAGCTGTTGGTAGGTATGCCTTGGATTTCACAGACTTTACAGAATTGATAGTAGGTTTAAAACCAAATCATGAGGGATCTCAGTATTTAATGTCTGGGTATTTAGGGCTTAGGAGGTCAGGAGAATGATAAGTGTTCTGGAGGGTGGGGAAGTACCAAGGGAATGTGGCATGAAAATCAAGGGAGAAAAGTGTTTTCAGAAGGGGGTGGTTAATACCACCACCAATTACTGAGAGGTCAAGGACTATGAGGCCTAAAAAATAATGTACTAAGTTTAAAATATTTTATCGATTATTATTGAAACAGGTAGGTTTGTTTTACCCCTATAAGTATGTTTTATGCTATATTCTTGTTATCTCCTTTAAGTTACGTTTTGATCTATATGGATTTTTTTTGTTGTTGCTGTGAGATTTTTTTGTGTTTTGGAAAGAATATATATTGCATATAGTGGTATATATATATTTTAAATACTGGTTTAATTTCTACTTTTCCTAATTGTTAGAGTCATTCAATAATTATTCCTAAGTTCCCTTATAAAAGATGAGAAATTAAACAATTTATATGGTCTCTTCCTGCTTTCCGTATCTACTGTGTTAAAAAAATTACATCATCTGGGATTATTTAGTACATTTCACATATTCTTTTTTAAGAATTTTTTTTACATTTACATTTTTTTGCATTTACAACGAATAGGCATCCTCTCTGTGTATGTTTATTTTTCTTTCATTTTCTCTTTTCTTTTCTTTTTTCCCTTTCCCTTTTCTCTCTCTTTCTTTCTGTCTTTCTTTCTTTCTTTCTTTCTTTCTTTCTTTCTTTCTTTCTTTCTCTCTCTCTCTCTCTCTCTCTCACTCTCTGTTTCTTTCCCTCCCTCCCTCCCTCCCTCCCTCCCTCCCTCCCTCCCT